>NC_135809.1:80560588-80860588 GCF_964213995.1 Mustelus asterias
CAAAACGCCACATTATCCTCCCATTTGAAAAGCAATCTGTTGTGCACAGGGTGGCACGGTGGCACAGTGGTTAGCACTGCTGCCTCACAGCTCCAAGGACCTGGGTTCGATTCCCGGCTTGGGTCACTGTCTGTGCGGAGTCTGCACATTCTTCCTGTATCTGGGTGCGTTTCCTCCGGGTGCTCCAGTTTCCCCTCTCACCTCAAAGATGTGCAGATTTGGTGGATTGGCCATGCTAAATTGCCCCTTAGTGTCCCGGGATGTGTAGGTTAGAAGGATTAGCGGGGTAAATGTGTGGGGTTGTGGGGGATAGGGCATGGGGTGGGGTTGTTGTCAGTACAGACTCAATGGGCCGAATGGCCTCCTGCTGCACTGTAGGGTTTCTATGATTCTACTGAGGTGGATAAACGAAGCAGAGGAAATTAGATTTCCTCGCACCATTTAACTGTGTTGCAGAAGCTCTTACTTTACAGGTTGCTGCTGGGCCGGGTACTCCCAGGGCAATTGAAAGCCACAAGTTCAGTGCGAACGGCATCGGCATTTTCAGAGTCTTCATAAATGGTTTTGATTGGCCAGCCAGTGAGAGGAAGCGATCCGTTTGGTATTTGGAGAGTTCGGCAGTGGCAGGAATGAGGATGGTTCATGTTGTTCATAAATTACTGCAGCTTCTGCTGGCTGGTTAGGCTGTGTTCACATTCTCCCTGGCCAAGAACATCATGAATGCTGCTTTACCAAACTCTAATCACCAGCACAGTGCAGCTCAGAGCCTCTGTTAGACTTTGTGAGAATCATAGAATCATAAAATCCCTACAGCGCAGATAGGAGGCCATTTGGCCCATCGAGTCTGCACCGTCCACAATCCCACCCACAGCCTATTCCCGTAACCCCACATGTTTACCCTGCTAATCCCCCTGACGCTAGGGTCAAGTTAGCATGGCCAATCAACCTAACCCACACATCTTTGGACTGTGGGAGGAAACCGGAGCACCCGGAGGAAATCCACGCAGACGTGGGGAGGAAGTGCAAACTCTGCACACACATTGACCCGAGGCTGGAATTGAACCTGGGTCCCTGGCGCTGTGAGGCAGCAGTGCTAACCACTGTGCCGCCCAAACGTTCAGGTGTTGCGAGAAAGATGACTAGCTTTGGGGTTGCAGGAGGAGGATGGGGAGAGTTGACCCAGTAATTGGAAAGCAATTTTAGCTGGTAATGTGGCATCTGTTTCGTGGTAAAGTGCTGTGTAAATGTGGGGGTGCTTCAAGCTCCTATGTGACTCTGAGATGTTATGCTATGATTCGTATGATAGATCTAGTGCTCTGTAGCCATAGCTAATTGTGTAGTGTCCTGAATAATTGCTCAGTGCCCTGTATTACAGTGCAATGAACCATATTCCAGTGTAATGTGATAGTAACCAACAGCCCCGGGAAGGTTACATTCCTGAGAGTGGCTATGTGCACGCAGTTGTACCTGTTTTTCAATATATAGAATTGACCTGGGTTGTGCTGTGTATCAGTGGCTACTCTCTGGGAATCTGATGGAACGTCGCCAGTAGATTGGTACCGCTAAGGGAATGGGCTGACAGGCACATGAATTGATCCTTGTTGCTGCCCTCTGGCGTTCAGTTGTAAGTTGAGCTGTGTGCCAGTCTGAACTTCGGAAGCATGAAAACTTTGACTGACCCGGCCTTCCGTCATATCGGTTTGCACATGGGACCCTGGAGAGGAAGTACATCAAACCACAAATTGCAGATGGTTTGAGGTGTACAGTTTCAGTGGCAGATTCGTATGCTTTTGATTCATGCACCTTTCTCACATCTGATATTAAACGGTGTTGTAACAGAGAAACTGATATCTGAACAACAATGGAGTCTTAGCAGTTTGGTCTGGCATGAGAAGTCTTTCTCCATCTAGTTAGTGATTTTATTTGCATCGTTATAGACAGACAGCTAAATAATTCTGTGCTGTGACCTTGTTTCACTGTTGCTACAGCTTTAGTCAGTGAACTCCCTCTCTCCTAAACTGTATACTTCTCTTCCTGGTGTTCTTACTGTTAGTCTGCACTGGTTACACCAACTCCTTCTCCAACTTGCCTTTTACTAGGAGCTCAAAACTATTCACTTTTCTCTCTCTGCCAAAGGCTGTGAAAACCTGTCCTTGATGCTAACTAAGCACCAATTGACAAGGGTGGCACAGTTGTCAGCACTGCTGCCTCACAACGCCAGTGCCCGGGTTCCATTCCTGGGTTGAATCACTGTCTGTGTGGAGTCGGCACATTCTCCCTGTGCCTGCGTGGGTTTCCTCCGGGTGCTCCGGTTTCCTCCCACAGTCCAAAGATGTGCGGTTTAGGTTCATTGACTATGCTAAATTGCCCCTTAGTGTCAAGAGATTAGCAGGGTAAATAAGTAGGGTTACGGAGATAGAGCCTGGGTGGGATTATTGTCAGTGCAGACTTGATGGGCTGAATGGCGTCCCTCTGCACCATAGGGATTCTGTGATTTTAAGCCATCATCTTCCCACTCTTTGCCAACTGGCTTTTTAAGAGTTTAAAACGGAACATATATACTGACTGACTGACAGCTGCCTGGATTTCTGTTGAAGTGTGAGCTGCAGTGTTGTATAATCAGACCTGCCTTATGTGCAGCACCTAGGTATCTGTCATACATTTAACGATGATGTTAAGATTGCTGATGTGAGCATGTTAAAGATGGTGACTCAGTCTTTAAAGGTGTATCGAACACCACCCCCACCTCCAATCTACATACATCTGAAAACATTTTCTTTGTGTGTTTTTGCATTGTAGACAGCTTCCTTTTTCAGCTTGGTTCCCACACCATGTGATCTCTGTACCGAGGATAGGGGGGGGCCATACCAGCTCTTGACAGAAATCCTGGCACTGCGCACAGGTACATGATGTGGAGATGCCGGCGTTGGACTGGGGTAAACACAGTAAGAGTTTTAACAACACCAGATTAAAGTCCAACAGGTTTATTTGGTAGCAAATGCCATGTACGTGGTCAGCTGTTTTGTGGTCCCAGTCTAAAGCAGTATCTAACTCCAGACTCTTCTAATGCAGACTGACCCATTGTGTGAATCCAGCAGTCATTCCCTTTTCTAAATGTCTTGCCGTTCAGTCCCACATCTGTTGGGATGTTCTGTATTGTAAAGCAAGGCATTTGTGTACAATTAGTCACGTGATGTGCTGTTTGCTGGTTTTTATCTCTCTCCCCTGTTGGACTTCGATCAGGCAACACCTTGTAAATAAATCTGTTTTGCTTTGTTTAACTAGCCTAGAATAGGACCATAGAATCCCTACAGTGCAGGATGAGGCCATTTGGCCCATGGGGTGGTGGCACTGTGGTTCACACTGCAGCCTCACAGCTCCAGGGACCCAGGTTCAATTCTGGCCTTGAGTGACTGTGTGGAGTTTGCACATTCTCCTCGTGTCGTGGGTTTCCTCCGGGTGCCCCGGTTTCATCCCACATTTCTAAAGGTGTGCAGGTTAGGTTGAGTGGCCATGCTAAATTGTCCCTTCGTGTCCAAAGATGTGTAGGTCAGATGGATTAGCCAGGTTAAATGTGTAGGGTTACAGGGATAAGGTGGGGGAGAGGGCCTGGGTAAAATACTCTTGTCAGATAGTTGGTGCAGACCCGATGCACTGTAGGGATTCCATCATTAAGCACCGATCCTGCGAAACAGTATTCCACCAAAGACCTTTACCATGGCCAATTTATCCAACCTGTACATCTTTGGACAATTGGGGGGTAACCGGAGCACCCGGAGGAAACCCACACAGACTCGGGGAGAACATGCAAATTCCACACCCAAAGCCAGAATTGAACCCGCGACCCTGGCACTGTGAGGCAACACTAACGCTAACCACTGTGCCACCCACTACCTATGGTGTAGCACCTCAAATCTTTTTTCCTTGTTGTCAAATCAGTCAGAAACACCATATCTGGAGAGCTCCGCCTCAGCAGGCCTGATTCATGGCAGCGATGGGTTGGTCTGCCTGGTTAAAGGTCAGGCAATGAACAAACTACATCGGGAAGGAGTGAGGCGCCAGTGAGTGAGTGCACCACGTTTTAAAAACCAGTGGACATGCGCTGAGACTGGGCAGCGCTTCAGAACACGGGCACTTCAGCAGTGTGGCAACACGGGGCCATGGGCCCGCACACCAATAAATGGCTATAATCTCAAATCCCTGAAAATGACCACAGAACTGAACTCCAGCACAGACACAATGGGCTGAATGGCCTCCTCCTGTGCTGTAACCATTGAATGATTCTGTTTGAGTGTAAATATACCCCCCACCCCCTCCAGCTACTCTTCACTGCAGCCACCTCCCTTACCACCTTCACCCTGACCTCCATGGATAAATCCAGGAGGTCATAGACAAGGTGACCGATCAAAACCATTCAGCCTCCCTACTTCTCGCAAGCTCAATGAGACACATTTCCACAAATATTTGTGACTATCCTGCCGCTGACCTCACCTCATTTCCGCAATGCTCTTTGCAACCTCCTTGTCTGTGAGGCCAACCTGCGTTTCCCTCAAACTCAACCTTATTGTTAATGATCTCTCTCCTCGGGTTCGGTTTACACCCCCCCTCCCCCTTCTCCCTTTCAAACATGCTGTCATCACCCCCTCTCCTTGGGGGGGAAAAACCTTCCCTTGTCCCCCTCTGAGGGCGGCACGGTGGCACAGAGCCTCACAGCAACAGGGACCTAGGTTCAATTCTAGCCTTAGGCGGCTGTCTGTGTGGAGTCTGCATATTCTCCCCGTGCTCTGGGTACTCCAGTTTCCTCCCACAGTCCAAAGATGGTGTAGGTGAGGTGGATTAGCTGTGGTAAATGTGCAGGGTAACGAGGATAGGGCTGAGGGGAGGCGACCTGGGGAAGATGCTCTTTCGAAGAGTCGGTGCAGACTCGATGGACCAAATGGCCACCTGCTGCACTGTTGGGATTCTATGCTGTGGTTCTTTGGTCCTTGCAAACCACTTCCTCAAATTTAACCTCCATTTCTGTTCCAAAGTCCTCAAGCTCATTGGTGTGAAAATCTGTGCCCACCTTTCCCACAGTTCCGAGTTTGGAGCTGGCTTTTGGTTCGGCCACATTACCAAAATGGCCTTTGTCCAAGCCACAATACTCACCGTGACTGTGGCCATGATAAACTACACCTCCCTGGCTTGTGCCAGCCCCTTCTCTGAGGCACCTCCTCTCCTTTGTGCAGCTGGATGAAGTTGCCCCGAGCCTGGTTTTACATTTATCTATCAAACTGTAGCCAGAGAATGATCTGCAATGGTTTCTCTCCCACTCCCTAACGATCTCTCCTTGGGCCCCCTTGTATTTCTTCTTGGCATGCTGCCCCTTGGTGATGAGGGCCAGAAATACATTCAGTTCCACGTGGACATGGGTGGTCTTAAGGTCTACTTCACCACCGTCTCGCCTGACGTCTTTTTCCACATTGCTGTTAACACTCGGAAAACATTCTCTTTTGTTCTGGCCACAAACTCCATCACCTGACCTCTGTTTTCTGGCGAGATTGTTGTTGTTCGAGGCAGAGATGAGTTTCCGACCACACGCCCGCTGCACTATCGCTAAGACCTCCTGCATCCAGCTTGAACTCTGATCCCGTCCTGGGTGGCGCAGTGGTTAGCACTGCTGCCTCACAGCGCCAGGGACCCAGATTCGATTCCCGGCTTGGGTCACTGTCTGTGTGGAGTTTGCACATTCTCCCTGTGTCTGTTTGGGTTTCCTCCGGGTGCTCCGGTTTCCTCCCACAGTCCGAGACGTGCTGGTTAGGTGCATTGGCCATGCTAAATTCTCCCTCAGTGTACCCGAACAGGCGCTGTAGTGGCGACCTAGGGGATTTTCACAGTAACTTCATTGCCCTGTTAATGTAAGCCTACTTGTGACACTAATAAATAAACTTAAACGCCTCAGCTCATCTGTTGCAATAATTCTCATCTGTCTCATTGTTGCCTTTGCTATTCTGACGCTCACCTGGCTGCTCTGCCATCTTGTATGAACTTAGTGCTCACCCGAAGCTCAGTCCAAGCCTCATTCACCCATTGCCTTGCTTGTTGCTCCTTCGCTGGCTTCGAGTCTGACAGTGTCTCAACTGTAAAATTCTCATCCTTGTTTTCAATCCCTCCATGACCTCACTCCCCTCCCTATCTCTGTAACCTCCTCCAGCCCTATGAGCCTTTGAGATTTCTGCACTCTTCCAATCCTGGCCTCTTCCATACCTTTGATTTGAATCTCTCCATCTTTGATGACCATGCTTTCAGCTGCCGTGGTCATGACCCTCAAACCTCGCCATCTTTCACTCCTCCTTCAAAATACTCCTTCAAATCAACAACTCTTTGATCATCCTTTTGGTCACCTGTTCTGATGTCTCCATGTGCAGCTGGGGTTTCTTGTTGATATCGCTCTCGCTGAAGAGCCTTGGGACATTTTACGATGTTTAAAGTTTAAGTTTATTATTGGTGTCACAAGTAGACTTACATTAACACTGCAATTAAGTTAGTGAAAATCCCCTAGCCGCCACACTCCGGCGCCTGTTCGGGTACACTGAGGAAGAATTTAGCATGGCCAGTGCACCTAACCAGCACATCTTTGGGACTGTGGGAGAAAACCAGAGCACTCGGAGGAGACCCACGCAGACGTGGGGAGAACATGCAGACTCCGCACAGACAGTGACCCAAGCCGGAAATCGAACCCGGGACCCTGATGCCATGAGTCACCACTGTGCCAGCTAAGTGTGCTTTTTAAATGTAAGTTGTTGTTGTGACTCGTGCCTGTGGAATGCGAGCTGCAGATCATGAGGTCCAAATGGCACAGCTTCAAAGTTCTATTTATAGAGATTCCTTGCCGATTTCCCAGGGCTATTACTAAATAGCCGATGTTTAAAAAGGTTTCAGTTCATGGGTGTTCCAGTATTATGTCCAGGCTGAACCGAAGCATATTAATATATGTTAGCTGATAGCCCAAGGGCAGCATAGCTACGACAGAATTATACTCCCAAATCTTTATTGTTTAATGAAGAGGAGTTTAATATCTGTAGCAGCAGCTGATCACATATGGCCTATTCAGCGGTGCAGCTTTCTGTCTTCTTGGGATGCATAGGGACTTGAGATCCTATTTCATATCAATCTATCTCATTTTAAATTCAATTAATTTGCGTGGATCTACAGTCGCTGCTATGGGCATTGCTGGCATTTATACCAGCAATTTCCCTCATTGCCTTGAGAAGGTGGTAATGGGTCTAATTCTTTTCCAAAAATATCCTTTATTTGTATAAAATCTGAAAAGCACATTATAAAACATTTTCAATTATTACAACAGTAAACTTCTACAATATTTACATTTTTTCCTCAGATCAAAATGCTCGCTGAGTTCAGATCAATATTTTAATTACAAAGTCCAAAATTCATTACAAACTATATACGTTGGTCATGATGCTCTCTGCGGTGCTTCGATAACGTTACACACAGTTAGAAATATACACACAGTCTGAAGAGTTTTATCCAGTTACTAGCCCCTCGGTTTATATTGGCTGAAAGGCCTTACACAGTGGCCTTTCCCCATTGTGCCTTGATCGCGGCTGCCCTAAGCTTGAATGCATCCCTCAGCATGTAGTCCTGGACTTTGGAATGTGCCAGTCTGTAACACCCGGTCAAGAACAGTTCTTTGCTTGGGAAATCAACAAGTTTCGGGCAGTCCAAAGAGCATCTTTCACCGAGTTGATGAGCCTCCAGCAGCAGTTGATGTTTGTCTCGGTGTGCGTCCCTGGAAACAGCCCGTAGAGCACAGAGTCTTGCGTCACAGAGCGGCTCGGGATGAACCTCGACGAATACCACTGCATCTCTCTCCAGACCTTCTTTGTAAAGGCACATTCCGCAAGGAGTTGTGCGACTGCCTCATCCCCCCCTGCAGCCACTTTGAGGGCAGCGTGCGGTGGTGCAAAGACTTTTTGGGTGTACATGAAGGATCTGACGGGGTGTGCCCTTCTCTCCACCAGCCAAGCTAGGTCTTGGTGCTTGTTTGAACGTTCCGGTGATGACATATTCTGCCAATTGACTCTGACAGTCTGCTCAGGGAACCAACCGACAGGATCCAACATCTCCTTTTCCCTCAGGGCCCCTGAGGACATTGCACAGAGACCACTGCGTGATCGCCTTGTCATCAAAGGTGTTTGGTTCTAATCCTCGAATCGCTGGTAGCAGCTGAAGCTTGTGTGACTTACTAGGCCTCTTCACAGAGGCAGTAAGAGTCATCCACATTGGTGTGGGACGGAAGGAGTCATTTGTAGGCCAGTCGCCTTACAGATATCAAGCGTCCTTACCTAAAGGGCATTAAAGAAGCAGGTTGGTTTACAAAACAATTCAAACACACAATAGTCGTGCTATATTACTGCAACCCTCTTGTTTAGCCAGTGGTGAATAAAGTCAGTTCAACAATGATTACTTTCCATTTTTTAAAAATGATTTTGTCAGATGTGGGCATCGCTGCCAAATTTTATTGACCATCCTTAATTTCTCTTGAGGGGGCATTTAAGAGTCCGCTATATTGTTGTGGGTCTGGAGTCACATATAGGCCAGGCCAGGGAAGGAGGGCAGATTTCCTTCCCTAAAGGACATTCGTGAACCAGATATGGTTTTTACAACAATCCTCAATGGTTCCAAGGTCACCATTAGACTTTTAATTGAGTTGGTGTTCGGCTTGTCCCTTATAAGATGATTCCAGCTTCTCTATTTCAGTCTTTTATTTAAACTTTTCAGACGGTCGTGATGGGATTTAAACTCTT
Organism: Mustelus asterias; assembly: GCF_964213995.1. Taxonomy (NCBI): domain Eukaryota; kingdom Metazoa; phylum Chordata; class Chondrichthyes; order Carcharhiniformes; family Triakidae; genus Mustelus; species Mustelus asterias. The sequence goes on from NC_135809.1 coordinate 80,569,396, forward strand.
ATTCTCTGGATTAAATCCAGACGCCTCGAGTACTAGCGCAGTACCGTACTCTAAGAGGATTGATTTTCCCCATTGAAATCACAGGGGCACATACTACCTTTGCAAAACGACCAGGCCCATAGAATTTGGACAAGGTAAAGGCAGTGACTAAGAACTGTTACCAAATATGACATCTTGCCCCTTGACAGCTGAGTTGACAGAATGAGGGGCAGCTGCTGCCAGGTGACCATGACAATAGATCATGAGAAATAGGTGCAGAGGTAGGCCATTCAGCCCATCAATGCTGCTCCACCATTCACTAAAATCATGGCTGATGATTGTGGCCTTAGCCCCACTTTCCTGTCTTGTTCCCTCATCAGCCTTGACTCCATTATAGATCAATAATTGCTCGGCCTTAAACATCTACAATGACCCAACCTACACTGCTCTCTGAGGAAGAATGGCCTTCATTAAGCGAAGAAATTCCTCCTCATCTCATCTGTCTTAAAGTTGATGTTGAAATTAAGTTACAGCAACTGTGGCAGACAGTTCTGTCAGCAAGAATGAAAAGTGCTTATGTGCAGGCAAGGCCTTCATGAGGTCAGCAGTTGCTTATTCAGAGAAGTGACTAATCTCACCTTGTGTCAGTTTCTTAAACTCTATGTTCCCGCCATGGCCACAGGAACCAAAGACAAGTACAAGAACTCATGCCAAAAACAAGGTATGGCCACATATTATGCTAATGATGGATTAGAAGGAGGCAGTTTTCTATAAGAAAGGACAAAAAGCTACACTATGATTGGTGGACTATGTATGTAAATTAAGGATTAGAAAGTTGCTTGTTTCTCATTTGCTGTAATGAACTATATCTGCAATACATCTGTATGAATTGAGAGAACACCGAGCAGTGCATCACTTTGCATGTGTGTCCTCCTTGTGCACGAGTAATAAAGGTTGGAAGATTGAGTACTCTTAGTGCCATAGTGTGGATTGTATCCAAGTCAATGACTGTGCCATAGTCTTGATTGTACCCAAGTAGGCCAGACCAGGTAAGAATGGCAGATTTCCCTTCCTTCAAGGACATTAATGAACCAGATGGGGTTTTTAAACATTTTTACGACGTAATAGTTTCATGGTTGCTATTACTGAGACTAGCTTTATAGTCCAAATTATTACTTGAATTTAAATTCCACCAGCCGCTGTGGTGGAATTTGAACCCATCTCGCCAGATTAACTTGGGCCTCTGGATCGCTCACCCAGTGACATTACCACTATGCCACCATGTCCCCAACTTGATGTTTTATACAGCATTTAGTTCTTTGGTGTGAGTTTGTTGTGTTCGGGGTTTATTGTACACAAGTACAGTGTATATTTTAATTGGGTTTATTATACATGGGTACAGTGTATATTTTAATTATTCGGTGTGAGTTTGTTGTGTTGGGGGTTTATTGTGCACAGGTACTGTGTATATTAGCTTTTAATTCTGAGATAAAACACAGAATGGGCAATAGATCCTTTGGAAATGTGTGCCCTATTTCTTAAGACTGTGAATGTGTGCAAGAAGGAGCTGTTACAGATACACTTACTGGCAGGAAGAATAACTAAGTGTTCACGCACCTTTTGAATTCTGCTACACTTACCCCACTGAGCGATGATGGGGCAGACGATGGAGTGAATGGGGTGAGGTGTGTGTCTCAGGCAAACTGTTCAGACTTTCTGTTTCTAATCAGTTGAGAGATAGAGAATTGCGAAAGTTCCTGAACTATGGAAAGTGGCTCAACCCCGGAAAGCCATATATTCATTGAGGTTAAACTGGGAGAAACCTGTTGGTAGTTGGGCAGCTGCCAGAATGTGGTACATCAGCATGAGAGTTAAACAGGATGTCTGAGCGACAGACCATTATAGAATACACTTCAGAGTTATGGCAGCAAAGCTAACTGCCCGATCCTGGCTCAGTGAACAGTGCAGCAGTTTATATCAACATGCCAACAGAACAACATTATTCATTTATATAGTGTCTTTAACACAGCACTCCGCCTCAACTCTGGCCCAGTGGCCAGGTAGTACATGTTCATACCTGCACTGCCGCCTGGAATTGGCCTTTGGAAGGTTTGATCCTGATCAACAAAGAGTAGTTCATTTACTAGCTTAGCAGCTGCTTCAACACTTGTGCTCAGTCCACGCTCCCAGGAATAGCTGCCTCAATGTGACCTCATATGTAGCTGTATTCTCACGTGGTGTTGAGAAAGTAGTTGGCTTGTGGATGGAAGGAGGGGGTTAATTCCATTCTGAAGGATGATGTTAGAAGGGATCATTGAATCCCTACAGTGCCAAAGGAGGCCATTCGGCCCATCGAGTCTGCACCGACCACAATCCCACCCAGGCTCTATCCCCACAACCCCATGTATTTACTCTACCTAGTCCCCCTGACACTAAGGGGCAATTTAGCATGGCCAATCCACCTAACCCCCCACATCTTTGGACTGTGGGAGGAAACCGGAGCATCTGGAGGAAACTCAAGCAGACACGGGGAGAATGTGCAGACTCCATAAAGACAGTGACCCAAGCTGGGAATCAAACCTGGGTCCCTGACACTGTGAGGCAGTGCTAACCACTTTGCCACCGTGCCACCCAATAGGGCGGAGAACCACCTCAAATGTGTGTGAAATTTGAGTTTATGGTTGTGTGTGTCTGTGTAACTCTGCGTAGGAAGTGTGAGCCTGTGTAAATGGAGATCATGAAGTGTCTGTGACGTAAGCATGTATGTGTAAAATGGAGACTCTGGTTTTATTCATTCATGGGATTTGGGCATTTCTGTCAAGGCCAACATTTATTACCCATCCTTAAATTGCCTTTAAATTGGTGGTTAGCCACATATAGGCCAGGACAGCAGATTTCCTTCCCTAAAGAACTTCAGTGAACCAGATGGGTTTTTACAATAATCGCTGATAGTTGTCATCGTCACCATTGCTGAGAAAATCGATGAATTCAATTTAAATTCCACAAGTCGCTGTGGTGGGACTTGAACCTATGTCTCCAGAGCCTCTGGATTACTGGTTCAGTGACGTTACCACCGCACCACTGTCTTCATACTATCTTCCCCTGTGAAAGGTGTAATGTTGTGTGTGAAGTGTATGTGTGTAACAGAGGTTTGTGCCTGTGTATAAAGAAGTGTGAAGACTGATGCTGAGTATGATCTTAAAGAGCCAGATTCTTCCCTCTGTGACCTGACGGGATGTTATGTGAAGGCGACATGTTCCTGGAGGCTGTGATCTGCACGGGGGATTTTGGGATCCAGAATGTTCTGTAACAGCGACTGGTGGTACATCTCCTCCAATCATCTGCTTTCTCCGCCAATTTTGATTTAAGAGTGGGATCTTTAGGCATAGGAGGAGGCCAGTGAGGTGGCCGCAAGATTGTCCATAACTCAGTTAGTTCATGGTTGACCTGTACCTTGACTCTATCTATAACCCTTGACCTTTTATGTTTACCTGTGTGTACATGTGTGGGAGCGTTGGGGCACTGTGCGAGTGTGAACTCTGCCCCCACCCATTCCAATGGAATAGAACAAAATATCCTGTAGCTGTAACAATTCTGTCCACCTTGACGGCATGCAACTGTCTGCCTGGTGTTTCCATGGTAACGAGATCAATTCTTTCACCAGAATCCGGCTGCCGCCAAAGGGAGTCATTCCTTATTTGATGGGCATGCGGCAGAGTCGCCGTGGCTCCAGGAAGATAAAGCGCAGTTCCGTCGTGTATAAGTATGTTGGTTTTTTTTCCCACCTTCATTAGTGGCCTGCTGGCGCCACAAGGCCTGCAGAACAAAAATGCTGCGTGTCTGCTTCTTGCCGCAGAGGTCACTGCATGGGATCAGACCAGGCCACAAGCCTTCATCTCTCCATACCCTGAAGAGCAGGAGTAGGTCACCCAGCTCCTCAGCTCTGTTCTGTATTCAGTCAAATCCTGGCTGATGTGTGTCGTACCTCCATCCACTCACCTTGCTTCCATATCCCTGGACATCCTTGGCTAGCAAAAAATCTTACCAAATCCAATTCATCCACAGTCTTTACGGCGAGAAAATTCTAGATTTCCATTGCCCCCTTTGTGTGTGAAGAAGTGCTACTTCGTTACAGCCCCACGTTCTGGAGTCCCTGCCCAGAGGGATAAGGATGAATTAGACAGCGAATCACTTAATCATCTCAAAAGCCTCGGTTATACAATTTGAAGGATTGCAACCTGGGTCTTGTGCAATCCTTCCTCATCAAAAGACTCTTTTAGCCCCAGAATGTTCTGGAGTGTCTGCTCCTGAGGCGATGGATCCAGAAATGAACCCATTGTTCCAGATTCATGATGCAGTTTTCCCATTGTTGTCCAAGTGTTCTCCCTCTGCTTCCCATTGGAGCCTGTCTCCCCAAGAACAACCTGGCTGGAAATTTATCAGCTGCAAGCTAAATATTGAAAATCAGGATTTATAAAGTTCTCTGATCGGCACAAAGGAAACATCATCGTTCCAGCCACGATACACTATCACCCACTCTTGGATGCAAGAGCGCACAGAGCTGTCAGAGACAAGGCTGGGATTTGCTCCCCACACAGACAGACATACGTACACTGTGAGACACAGACATGCAGAGGCAGACACACACACACACACACACAGTGAGATACACAGACACACACGCATATGCAGATAGGCATGCAGAGACACACAGGCACATACAGACACACGCACAGATGCAGACACACATGCATACAGAGACACACACACACACAGACTGATATGCATGCAGACGCACGCATACAGAGACAGACACATGTATACAGAGACTAATACACATGCTGACACAAATACGGATACAGACACACACTTAGCCCCATTTTGGAGATTCCTGTAAGAAGTCTCACAACACCAGGTTAAAGTCCAACAGGTTTATTTGGTAGCAAATTTGCTACCAAATAAACCTGTTGGACTTTAACCTTGTGTTGTGAGACTTCTTACTGTGCTTACCCCAGTCCAACGCCGGCATCTCCACATGGAGATTCCTACCAGGGACTCAGCACCATCTGCTGGCAGACTGGAGAGCTGCAGCACAATCTGGCTATTTTAGCTGAAAGGGTGGATTATTCACAACCTGCACTTGCCTCCGAATGGATTAGTTCATAACAAAATTTGACAAGAGAGGTAAAGACCCCCTGCTCCATTCAGATTATCCTCCACAATAGTGATGCCTTGTCACACACACTACCTGTCACATGTCCACAGTAAGAAGTCTCATAACACCAGGTTAAAGTCCAACAGGTTTATCACGAGCTTTCGGAGCGCCGCGCCTTCATCAGATGAGTGGAGAGTTGGGTTTGTGAACACAGCAGATATGGACAGAGACACAATTGCAAGATAATGGTTGGAATGCGAGTCTTAATAGGTAATCAAGTCTTTACAGGTGCAGACAATGCGAGTGGAGAGAGGGATAAACACACCTGTACCTGTAAAGATTTGATTACCTGTTAAGACTTGCATTCCAACCATTATCTTGCAATTGAGTTTGTGTCTATATATGTTGTGTTTGCAAACCCAACTCTCCACTCACCTGAAGAAGGAGCGGTGCTCTGAAAGCTCGTGCTTCCAAATAAACCTGTTGCACCTTAACCTGGTGTTGTGAGACTTCTTACTGGGCCCACTCCAGTCCAACGCCAGCATCTTCCCATCATGTCCCATGTCCTGCTGGAACCACATGATCTCTGAGAGGCAAGGAAGCCGATACAGAGGGCCAGCAGTGCTGGCTACCCAGGCCATTCATTCTCCACTCCCACCCACAGACATCGACCTGACTCCCCACCCCCTGGGCTGGGCAGGCTAGTAAACTATGAAAGTTGTTGATCTCTGCTCCATCTATTCCCTCAATCGATTTGATCCCGGAGGGGGATAGGGCAGAAGTCCCAGGTGCTGTTGGTGGGTGACAGCAATGGCACAGAAAGCTGTTCGATCACTTTTTCTGCAGAGAAAATCCAGGGCCTCAGCAACCTGGGAAAATCCGAGTGCCGTCAGCTCTCTTTCTGGAGTTTCCAAAGGGCCGAATGATAGAATCCCCACAGTGCAGAAGGAGGCCATTCAGCCCATCGAGTCTGCATCGACCACAATCCCACCCAGACTTTATTCCCATAACCCTGTGTATTCATGCTGCTAATCCTCCTGATGCTAGGGGTAATTTAGCACGGCCAATCAACCCAACCCGCACATCTTTGGACTGTGGGAAGAAACTGGAGCACCCGGAGGAAACCCACACGGACACGGGGAGAATGTGCAGACTGTGCGCAGACAGTCACCCAAGCCAGGAATCGAACCCGGGTCCCTGGCGCTGTGAAGCAGCAGTGCTAACCACTGTGCCGCCGTGCTGCCCCAATACCGAGTGTCGTTCTGTCCTGGAAGTGACCCCACCCCCACGACTGTCTGATCCCATGAGGAGACCTGCTGCCTCTTAACGCACTAACATACAGCGCAAGAGTTTGACCTCAGTCAGCTTTTACTGCAAGCGCGCTGCTTTGTCTGAACTGTCCCTCCTGTGTGTAGCTCGCTGCCTCCTGTGTGGGGCTGTGTCGCTCTGTGACGGAATGTGATTGACAGCACGAAGCTGGGCATGCTCTTTAATCCTGCTGCTCTTGTGGAAAATGTTCCTTTGTTGAATGATGCAAAACTCTGCAATGTATTGAATCGTTGAACTGTTTAATAACTGACTGAACTGAAATGTGCGCACCCCCATGGAAGCAGATTTTGTTTTAATTCCGTACTGTCGTCTTGGTTTACAAATTGCTCCCTAACTCTTCCCTTTCCCCGGAAATAGCTGACTGTTTAATCATGTCTAGTCCAGTGCTGAACAAGTTTGTTTATCCTGAAGTATTGTGGTTTGTGATGGTGGTCTTTTCCCCTGGGCTCCTCCTCTGCAGTCAAAATGCCACTGAATTCCTAACAGGAATAACCGAGGCAGCACGGCGGCACAGTGGTTAGCACTGCTGCTTCACAGCGCCAGGGACCCCGGTTCGATTACGGCCTCAGGTCACTGTCTGTGTGGAGTTTGCACATTCTTGCCGTGTCTGTGTGGGTTTCCTTCAAGTGCTCCGGTTTCCTCCCACAGTCTGAAAGACGTGCTGATTAGGTGCACTGGCCATGCTAAATTCTCCCTCCGTGTTACCCAAACAGGCATCGGAGTGTGACGACTAGGGGATTTTCAAAATAACTTCATTGCGCTGTTAATGTAAGCCTACTTGTGGCAAATTAATTTAAATTTAACTGTATTCAAATGCGCACAGTGTACAAAATAAGGTAAATGAGCTGGTAACACAAATTGAAATTGGCGGGTAGGAAGTTCTGGGCGTCACAGAGCTATGGCTGCAAGGGGCTCGGAGCTAAATACCCAAGGATACACATCCTATCAATGTGGGCAGAGGGGGTGGGGTTGCCTTGTTAGTAAGAAATGAAATTAAATCGATAGCAAGAAGTGATATAGGGTCAGAAAATGTCGAATCTGTGTGGGTAGAGTTGAGGAACCACAAAGGTAAAAAGGTGATGGGCCTCCGAGCAGTAGTCAGGATGTGGGACACAAAATACACCAGGAGATAAAAAAGGCTTGTAAGAAAGGCAAGGTAACAGTGATCGTGGGGGGACTTCAACATACAGGTGAACTGGGAAGATCAGGTAGATAGTGGATCCCAAGAAAAGGAATTTGTGGAATGTCTGCAAGGTGGCTTTTTGGAACAGCGTGTGTTGCAGCCCACTCGGGAACAAGCAATTCTGGATTTGCTGGTGTGTAATGAGGCAGACTAGATAAGGGAGCTTAAGGTGAAGGAACCCTTGGGAGGCAGTGACCATAATATGATAGAATTCACCCTGCAGTTTGAGAGCGAGAAGCTGGAATCAGATGTAACCATATTATAGTTGAGTAAAGGTAACTATAGAGGCATGAGGGGAGGAGCTGGCCAGAGTTGATCGGGAGAGGAGCCTAGCAGGGAAGATGATTGGACAGCAATGGCAGGAGTTTCTGGGAGTAATTCGGGAGACACAGCAGAATTTCATCCCGTGGAAGGAGAAGCACACTAAGGGGAGGACGAGGCAACCATAGCTGACAAGGGAAGTCAGGAACAGCAGAAAAACAAAAGAAAAAGCATACAATGTGGCGAAGATTAGTGGGAAGCCTTTAAAAACCAACAGAAGACAAATAAAAAACCAATAAGGGGGAGAAGATGAAATATGAGAGTAAGCTAGCCAGTAATATAAAAGAATATTGCAAGAACTTTTTTTTAAGAGAGAGGTAAGAGTGGACATTGGACCGCTGGAAAATGATGCTGGAGGAGTAGTAATGGGGAACAAAGAAATGGCGGAGGAACTGAATAAGTGCTTTGCGTCAATCCTCACGGTGGAAGACACCAGTAACATACCAAAAACTCAAGAGAGACGGGGCAGTGGTGAGTGTGGTGGGCATTGCTAAGGAGAAGGTGCTAAGGAAGCTGAAAGGTCTGAAGGTGGATAAATCACCTGGACCAGATGGACTATACCCCAGGGTTCTGAAGGAGATAGCTGAAGAGATTATGGAGGCATTGGTGGTGATCTTTCAGGAACCACTGGAGTCAGGGAGGGACCCAGAGGACTAGAAAATCACTAATGTAACACCCCTGTTTAAGAAGGGAGGAAGGTAAAAGATGGGAAATTACAGGCCAGTTAGCCTAACCTTGGAGATTGGTAGGATTTTAAGAGTCCATTATTAAGGATGAGATTTTGGAGTACCTGGAAGTGGCATGATAAAATAGGGCTGAGTCAGCATGGTTTCACCAAGGAGAAGTCATGCCTGACAAATCTGTTAAAATTCTTTGAGGAGGTAACGAGCAGACGAGTGGACATTATCTACTTAGATTTCCAGAAGGGCTTTAACAAGGTGCTGCAGAGGACGTTGCTGAATAAGATAAGAGACCATTAGAGGCAATGTACTAGCATGGATAGAAGATTGGCTGACAGACAGAAGGCAGAGAGTGGGAATAAAAGGATCCTTTTCAGGATGGCAGCCAGTGACTAGTGGAGTTCTGCAGGGGTCAGTGTTGGGATCACAACTTTTCACTTTATACATCAATGATCCAGATGAAGGAACTGAGGGCATTGTGGCTAAGTTTGCAGATGATACAACGATAGGTGGAGGGACAGGTAGTATTGAGGAGGCGGGGAGGCTGCAGAAGGACTTGGACAGGGTGGGAGAGTGAGCAAAGAAGTGGCAGATGGAATGCAACATAGGAAAGTGTGGGTAGGAAGAATAGAGGCATAGACTATTTTCTAAATGGGTAGAGAATTCCGAAATCGTAAGCACAAAGGGACTTGGGAGTCCTAGTTCTCTTCAAGTTAACATGCAAGCTGAGTTGGTAGTTAGGAAGGCAAATGCAATGTTAGCATTCATTTCAAGAGGACTAAAATATAAAAGCAAGGATGTACTGGTGAGGCTTTATAAGGCTCTGGTCAGACCACATTTGGAATATTGTGAGCAATTTTGGGCCCCTTGTCCAAGGAAGGATGTGCTGGCCTTGGCGAGGGTCCAGAGGAAGTTCACGAGAATGATCCCAAAAATGAAAGGCTTGACATATGAGGAGCGTTTGAGGACTCTGGGTCTGTCTGAAAGACGTGCTGGTTAGGTGCGTTGACCATGCTAAATTTTCCCTCAGTGTACCCGAACAGGCGCTGGAGTTTTTGCGACTAACGATTTTCACAATAACTACTTTGTGCTGTTAATGTAAGCTTACTTGTAACACTAATGAATAAACTTGAACTTACTTGGAGTTTAGAAGGATGAGGGGGGATCTCATTGAAACTTAGAATACTGAAAGGTCTGGATCGAGTGGACGGGGGAAGATGTTTCCATTAGTAGGAGAGATTAGGATCCAAGGGCACAGCCTCAGAGTAAAGGGACAACCCTTTCGAACCGAGATGAGGAGGAATTTCTTCAGCCAGAGGGTGGTGAATCTATGGAATTCATTTCCACAGAAGGTTCCCTCCCCTTCCTCAACGAGTGTAGTGAATTTGATTTGATTTATTATTGTCACATGTATTAACATACAGTGAAAAGTATTGTTTCTTGCGCGCTACACAGACAAAACATATCGTTCATAGAGAAGGAAATGAGAGAGTGCAGAAAGTAGTGTAACAGTCATAGTTAGGGTGTAGAAAAAGATCAACTTAATGCAAGGTAAATCCATTCAAAAGTCTGACAGCATCAGGGAAAAAGCTGTTCTTGAGTTGGTTGGTACGTGACCTCAGACTTTTGTATCTTTTTCCCAAAGGAAGAAGGTGGAAGAGAGAATGTCCGGGGTCCATGGGGTCCTTAATTATGCTGGCTGCTTTGCCGAGGCAGAGGGAATTGTAGACAGATTCAATGGATGGGAGGCTGGTTTTCGTGATGGATTGGGCTACATTCACGACCTTTTGTAGTTCCTTGCAGTCTTGGGCAGAGCAGGAACCATACCAAGCTGCGATACAACCAGAAAGAATGCTTTCTATGGTGCAGCTGTAAATGTTGGTGAGAGTCATAGCTGACATGCCAAATTTCCTTAGTCTTCTGAGAAAGTGGAGGCTTTCTTAACTATAGTGTTGGCATGGGGGGACTAGGACAGGTTGTTGATGATCTGGACACCTAAAAACCTGAAGCTCTCGATCCTTTCTACTTCGTCCCCGTTAATGTAGACAGGGGCATGTTCTCCTTTATGCTTCCTGTGGTCGATGACTATCTTCGTTTTGTTGACATTGAGGGAGAGATTATTGTTTCCACACCAGTTCACCAGATTCTCTATCTCATTCCTGTACTGTGTCTCGTCATTATTTGAGATCCGACCCACTACAGTGGTGTCATCAGCAAACTTGAAAATTGAATTAGAGGGGAATTTGGCCGCACAGTCATAGGTGTATAAGGAGTATAGTAGGGGGCTGAGAACACAGCCTTGTGGGGCACCAGTGTTGAGGATGATCGTGGAGGAGGTGTTGTTGCCTATCCTTACTGATTGTGGTCTGTGAGTTAGGAAGTTCAGGATCCAGTCGCAGAGGGAGGTGCCGAGGCCCAGACCACAGAATTTGGAGATGAGTTTTGTGGGAATAATGGTGTTGAAGGCTGATCTGTAGTCAATAAATAGGAGTCGGACATAAGTGTCCTTGTTATCTAGGTATTCCAGGGTTGAGTGCAGGGCCAGGGAAATGCCGTCTGTTGTGGACCTGTTGCGGCGGTAGGCGAACTGTAGTGGATCCAGGTAGTCCGGGAGGCTGGAATTGATTTCTTTAACTTTGTCCACCAGGGGGCATCCACGGCCCACTGTACAGCTAACTGAGGTCTGTTATATGGAGGGACTGAAGAAAGATTTCAGTACGGCCACAGGTTAAATACGCCTTTGTTTCAGACCAGACCCTAGTAATATTAAAGAATTCCTCCAGAAAAGTGTCCTCAAAAAATTAATACACGAGTACTTATCTTCTCAGGATGAAGGGTGACTTGTTTCCACTCCAATTCAGTGGGTTCTGTGTTAAATCCAATGCAGGATGTGCAGACTCTGCCACATGTGGGATAGGTGGTGCTTGGGGACTTGGGTAGTTGCGTTGTTTGGAGGTTTGTGTACTCTAACACCTCGACTTTGCCTCTCCACATGCTCAATGAAGTCTCTCGATGTATTTGGTGCCTTCCCCGAGTGAACCTTCTCCATTTAGGTGGGTCACAGGCTGGGGGTCTCCCATGAGTCAGTGACAATGTTTGATCTCCTCAGGGATGCTTTGAGGAAATCCTCCTGATAGTCTCTTGCCATGTCCGAGTTCCAAGTGGAGTAGTTGCCTCGGAAGTCTGGTGTGAGGGATATTAATTAGAAAATAGTCTATGTCTACGTCTAAATGGAGAAAGGCTTCAGAAATCTGAAGCACAAAGGGACTTGGGAGCTCTGGTCCAAGACTCTCTGAAGGTTAACATGCAGGTTCAGTTGGCAGTTAGGAAGGCAAATTCAATTTCTAGAGGACTAGAATACAAGAGCAGGGATGTGCAGCCGAGGCTATATAAGGCTCTGATCAGACCTCCTTTGGAATATTGTGAGCAGATTTGGGCCCCATACCTCAGGAAGGATGTGCTGGCCTTGGAGGGGGTCCAGAGGGTGTTCAGAAGAATTATCCCAGGAATGAAGAGCTTGTCGTATGAGGAACAGTTGAGGAGTCTAGGTCTATACTCGTTGGAGTTTAGAAGGATGAGGGGGGGGATCTAATTGAAACTTACAGAATACTGAGGGGTCTGGATAGAGTGGATGTGGAGAGGATGTTTCCACTCGTGGGAACGACTAGAACTCGAGAGCACAATCTCAGAGTGGAGGGACGCTCCTTTAAAACTGAGATGAGGAGGAATTTCTTCAGCCAGAGGGTGGTGAATCTGTGGAACTCATTGCCACAGAGGGCTGTGGAGGCCAGATCATTGAGTGTCTTTAAGACAGAGATAGATAGGTTCTTGATCAATAAAGGGATGAAGGGTTATGGGGAGAACACAGGAGAATGGGGATGAGAATCATATCAGCCATGTTGAACGGCAGAGCAGACTCGATGGGCCAAATGGTCTAATTAAACTCCTATGTCTCATGGTTTTATGTCCCACCCAGTGGAGCTGGTTTTGAGTGATTGAATCTCAATACTGGGCAAGTTGTTTAGGGAAAGGACGCTGCTGTTGGACAGCCTATTTTGTCACCAGTTTTGGAGGATCTAGTGAGTGCCTCGTTGATGGGGCTTCCCCAGTGCTTCGAGGAGCCTGCTGCAGGTTGTCCAAGTCTCTGAGGCTGTAAGAGCACAGGGCTCACTGCTACCCGGTTAAACCATAACCGTATATATAAACCAGTAAACCGGATTTGAGATCCTGGTCACAAATACTCTTCTTAACATTCGGCTGAGCTGGCCCATTGGAGGCGATGGTGAATTTAATTCTCCATGTCTGTCAAGAGGAGGCTCCCAAAATACAGAATAGGTCCAAAAATATTCTGACCATATTAAGTTTAAAAAATCTGCACCCTCTTGAGTTTTTTAGAGGGAGGGGGTCTCGGGGAGTGGTGGCGGGGGGGGGGGGGGGGGGGGGGTGTGGTGGGGAGGGGGTGAATGTTGAAACTTCCTGCCACATGCTAATGTCTCCACATTATTTAGTAGTTTCCAAATTTAAGATCCCAGTGTGGTGGAGTAAATAAGATGTGGAGATGCTGGCGTTAGACTGGGGTGGACACAGTAAGAAGTTTCAAAACACCAGGTTAAAGTCCAACAGGTTTATTTGGAATCACGAGCTTCCGGAGCACTGCTCCTTCATCAGGGAGTAAATAAGCAGGAACTGTTTTCTATGTCAGGTGGGTAGATAACTCGAGGATAAAGATTTCATTATATTTAGCAGCAGAATTGAGGAGATGAGGTGCATTTTTCAGGGGAATGAGGAGGGATTGGGATGGGATTTACGACTATTTAGAAAGATGCGGATTAATCCGGGATAGTCAGCACGGATTCGTGAAGGGCAAGTCGTGCCTCACAAATTTGATAGAATTTTTTGAGGAGGTAACTAAGTGTGTTGATGAAGGTAGGGCAGTTGATGTCATATACATGGATTTTAGTAAGGCGTTTGATAAGGTCCCCCATGGTCGGCTAATGATGAAACTGAGGAGGTGTGGGATAGAGGGAAAGTTGGCTGATTGGATAGGTAACTGGCTGTCTGATCGAAGACAGAGGGTGGTGGTCGATGGAAAATTTTCGGATTGGAGGCAGGTTGCTAGCGGAGTGCCGCAGGGATCAGTGCTTGGTCCTCTGCTCTTTGTGATTTTTATTAATGACTTAGAGGAGGGGGCTGAAGGGTGGATCAGTAAATTTGCTGATGACACCAAGATTGGTGGAGTAGTGGATGAGGTGGAGGGCTGTTGTAGGCTGCAAAGAGACATAGATAGGATGCAAAGCTGGGCTGAAAAATGGCAAATGGAGTTTAACCCTGATAAATGTGAGGTGATTCATTTTGGTAGGACTAATTTAAATGTGGATTACAGGGTCAAAGGTAGGGTTCTGAAGACTGTGGAGGAACAGAGAGATCTTGGGGTTCATATCCACAGATCTCTAAAGGTTGCCACTCGAGTGGATAGAGCTGTGAAGAAGGCCTATAGTGTGTTAGCTTTTATTAACAGGGGGTTGGAGTTTAAGAGCCGTGGGGTTATGCTGCAACTGTACAGGACCTTGGTGAGACCACATTTGGAATATTGTGTGCAGTTCTGGTCACCTCACTATAAGAAGGATGTGGAAGCGCTGGAAAGAGTGCAAAGGAGATTTACCAGGATTCTGCCTGGTTTGGAGGGTAGGTCTTATGAGGAAAGGTTGAGGGAGCTAGGGCTGTTCTCTCTGGAGCGGCTGAGGCTGAGGGGAGACTTAATAGAGGTTTATAAAATGATGAAGGGGATAGATAGAGTGAACGTTCAAAGACTATTTCCTCGGGTGGATGGAGCTATTACAAGGGGGCATAACTATAGGGTTCGTGGTGGGAGATATAGGAAGGATATCAGAGGTAGGTTCTTTACGCAGAGTGTGGTTGGGGTGTGGAATGGACTGCCTGCAGTGATAGTGGAGTCAGACACTTTAGGAACATTTAAGCGGTTATTGGATAAGCACATGGAGCACACCAGGATGATAGGGAGTGGGATAGCTTGATCTTGGTTTCAGATAAAACTCGGCACAACATCGTGGGCCGAAGGGCCTGTTCTGTGCTGTACTGTTCTATGTTCTATGTAACACATGGCACCAAACCATCAAGTGCCATGTACCTGATTGTTAACACAGTATATGTGGAGACTAATCTGCTGCTGCACCATCCAATGCTTCGTGAAGATGTGATGCCGCACATGGTCACATTTGCATCAGTGCCTGATCCTGCTCAGTGCAGCTGCTCAATCCACGAGGCAACAGGTAGTTTGCCGCACTCTTATTAGCTGAGCTGCCAGCTGGAGGGAGAGAGAGAATCTGGAAGTGGGAGTTGTTGGAGAAAGGGAGAGATGCCATGTGTGGAGTTTGCCTGACTCATTGTGAACTGGTCAGTAGTTTCTGGGGAACCCTGAGCTATGTGGCTGCAAATATTTGTTTCTGAGGTGCAATTTTGGGTTTGACTGACGTTACTCCAGATGAGATGTAGTTGTTCACCGTGCCTGGTAAAAATCCAGTGTCAACACCTGGATTTACAGAAACAGCTGTGCTCAGGAGAGGTGGTGAACAGGAGGGAGGGACAAAGTGGGACCCTCCCACCCACCCCTCCCACTTGTCACTGACCCCTCCCACCCCGCTCGTTGCTTTGCCCCTTCCCTCCCGCTTGCCAACTCTCCCATTTGCCACTTCTCACTGGCTTCAGGAGTGCAGCAGGGGAAAGGTGGTGGGAGGGGAGGGGAGAGGTGGTGTGAGGGAGGGTGAGTGAATGTGAGGGGAGAGGTGGAGTGTGGGAGGGAGGGTGAGTGGATGGTGGGAGGAAAGGAGGGGAGAGGTGGGTGAAGGAGGATGAATGAGTGAGTTGGCAGAGGTAGCGAGTCGGAGGTTTGTTGAGTTTGGGATGTGCGGGAAGAAGCAAGCTGGGAGAGGTGGGTGCTGGAGATGGGGCCGAGCGAGCAGGAGGCTACTAAGATTTGCTAAATTATTAAAAGTTGGTTATCTCAATCATAAAGAGAGTGTAAAAAGTATTGCATCCTACGCATCAATACAAATGATAAAATATTTAGTTTCCAACGTTAAGAAAATGGATAATTTATTTTGTGTCCTAGAGGAATCGATACGTAGAAGGTTCTAAAACGTGACTGAAAATTTTGTAATGTTAATTTTATTTTTATTTGATTTCATTTCAAGTTTGACATCTTAAGTTGTGCAGCTTATTAACTATTCTTTGTTTAATATCCTTCATGGTAACTTCATAAAAATCTATATTAAACATATATTCTGTAAAGATCTTCTTGTTTCTATTGGTTTTGCACTTCTGTATAGTTGATGTTGGTGTCAAAATTCATTCCACACTTGGATAGAAAACAGTAGAGGGAGCATTGGTGATGATAGAAGTTGTTCTGTCCACAATCTTTCAATCGTTCTTGGCTATGGGAGTGATGTTAGAGGACTGGAAGATAGCAAATGCTCCACCCTGATTCCTGATAGGGGGGAGAGAGAGAGAAATCTAGTAACTACAGGCCAGTTGGTCTGATATCTGTAATGAGAAAGTCACAAGAGACCATGATCAAAGGGGAAAAATGATCCTCACTTGGAGGAACAGAGGTTAGAAAGAGACTGTTAGCCCGGGCCTACTTATTAAAGGCAGCTTACGTCTGACAAAGCTGATGGAGCCTATCTTGATGAAGTGATGGGGAGGATTGATGCAAATGGTGTGGCGGCGGATGTATTTATAGACCTGAGACATTTGGTAGAATATCACACAACAGCAACTTGTGTTTCTGTGGCACATTTTAACATTGTAAAACATTCCCAGGCACAACACAGGAGTGCAATCAAACAACATTCGATGCCGTGTTCATAAGGTGTTAATGCAAATAACCAAAGGCTTGGTCAAGGCGTTGGTTTTGAAGAGGAAAGACAGGTGTGGAGCTACAGGGAGCTTAGTGCTGAGGCTACCGAAGGCATGGCCACCAGTGGTGGAGTGATTCAATTTGGACATGTTTGGGAGGCCAGATATGGAGGAGTGCAGATATCTTAGAGATAGGGAGGGGTGAGGCCAGAGAAGGATCTCTAAAGTTTATTTATTTATTAGTCACAAGTAGGCTTACATTAACACTGCAATGAAGTTACTGTGAAAATTCCCTAGTCGCCTCATTCCAATACCTGTTCAAGTATGCCGAGGGAGAATTTAACATGGCCAATGCACCTAACCACTTCTTTTGGACTGTGGGAGGAAACTGGAGCACACGGAGAAAACCCAAGCGGACACGGGGAGAACATGCAGATACTGAGAACGTGCAGACTCCGCACGGTCAGTGACCCAAGCCAGGAATCGAACCCGAGTCCCTGGCGCTGTGAGGCAGCAGTGACTGAAACCTTACTTCACATGGTAGGTCAGCGTGCAGAGAGGGAGTGGGCGAATGGGGCTTGTTGTGGGATACAGTTTTTGAAAGTAGAGGAGTGTTACAGGAATGGTGTACCCTGTGTATGTAGTTGAAAAGGAGGTAGAGTGTGGTCATGGTCGTGGCTGGAGAGAAACACACAATGGATGGGAGGGAGGGTGAGTAAGTGGGAGGGAGAATGGGTGAGAATGAGTGAGTGGGATCCCCAAGTGATTGATATTAAGATCATTCCATTTTTTCCTTCTCTCTTAAAGCAATAGATTTGCGGGAAAGTGGCTTGTTGAGGTGGGATGATCTCAGTGCTCATGTTTTGAAATGGGGGGAGGGGGAAGTGCAGAGGTATCTGTGGGATCCTATTCATGAGTTCTTGAAGGCGCTAAGGCAAGTCAGTGAGGTGATGAACAGTGCGTTACGGGATGTTTAGATTGTCAAGAATTGAACGTCATGGTTTGCCCTCAGCTGGAATCTTGTGCTCAATCCTGGCACTAGGCTTTCAGAAGGATGTTACAGCCTGGGGAATAATAGAGAGAAGGTTTCGCAAGGGTGTGGGACTTCACCTTGTGGAGAGATTGGAGGAAGCGTGAATTGTTCCTCTCTGAGCAGAGCAGGTTATTTCTGCCCCCCCAGAGGGAATATTCAAAATGACGAGATGTTTTGACAGATCAAATCTAATTCCTCTGGCAGGTGGATTGGCAACGAGAGGTCACAAATTTCAAATAATTGGTGAAAGAAATAGGAGCGAATTGAGTAATTTTCACATGAGTAAAGTCTAAAGCATGCTGCCTGATGGCTGCTGACAGATTACACAGGAACTTTGAAAAGACAATTGGAAATGTACTTGAGAAAGATTGAAGTTGCAGCATTGTGAGAACACATTTGAGTATGGGAATAAATTGGGTGGCACACTGCTGTCTCACAGCGCCAGGGACCCGGGTTCAATTCCTGGCTTGGGTCACTGTCTGTGTGGAGTTTGCACGTTCTCCCCGTGCCTGCGTGGGTTTCCTCCGGGTGCTCCGGTTTCCTCCCACTATCCGAAAGACGTGCTGGTTAGGTGCATTGGCCATGCTAAATTCTCCCTCAGTGTACACGAACAGGCGCCGGAGTGTGGCGACTAGGGGATTTTCACAGTAACTTCATTGCAGTGTTAATGTGACCCTATTCGTGGCACTAATAAATAAAATTTAAATTGGGCAGCTCATTCAAAGAGCCGTCACAGCATTCATTTGTGCTGCTTGATCCCCTCTCGTTCTCTCTCTTTTCCTTGCTCGTTCTCACTTGCACTCAATCTCACTCTCTTGCTGTCGCTCACTTGCTCTCACTCTCTCATTCTCACATGCCCTCTCTGTCACTCACTCTCGCACTTCCTCACTCTGTCACAGACGGTCTTATGGGTCTTTGGCCCGGGTGGCTGCTATCCTTTGTCAACCCACTCTGGAGATGTGAGGCCATTTCTACCATGTCACCTATTGTTCCACACTGCAGTCACTAGATGCTGCTGACAGCCAGTTTCTCTCTCAGAATTCTCCCAGCCTATTTGCTTGTTCGACATCAACACTTGGGTGAGATTCTTTTCTCTCCAGTGAAACATTGGGAAGACTGAAGCCTTCAACCCTCAGCACTGACTCTGTCCCTTGCCGCCAACCTCTCCCTGCCACTGTGTGAGGCTGAGCCAGACTGCTCAGAGCCTCAGCATCCTACTCCAGTCTGAAATGGGCTTCCCACCCAATACCCTCCGTCTCACAAGGCTGTGTCCCTTTTCACCTTTTGTAACATTGCTCAGTGCTGCCGACCTGTCCCTGAAACTTCCAATTCTACCTTTGTGCCCTCTGAATTCAATTCTCCCCCTGGATCTCCTGAGCAGCTTCCCATCTTCCAACCTTCATAAACATGAGCACTCCTGTTCCCTGCATCCGAACTCTCCCCAAATCCCGTTCCCCCATTGTCCCTCTGCTCACTGACCTATTCTGGGCAGGAAACCACTTTTTAAAATTTTACATTCTTGTTTTCAAATCCTTCCATGGCCTCTGTCCTCCCGACCTACAACCCTCCACAACAATATCTCTGCATCCTTTCATATTCGGCCTCTTATGCATCCCCAGTTTTCTTCACTTCACCATTAATGGCTGCACCTTCGGGTGCCTGGAAATAGCTCTAGATTTCCCTCCCTAATCCTCTGTGTCTCAATCTGTCTCTCCTTCTTTAAGATGCTTTATAAAACCCACCTGGTTTATCAAGCATTTGCTCACCTGTCCACACACCTCCTTCGCCATCAGTTGTCTGTTTGTGGCTCTGAGGATGTTTCTCTGCACGAAAGGCACTATTTTTTAAAAATTCATTCGCGGGACATGCGTGTTGCTGTCTGGCCAGCATTTATTGTCCATCCTTAGTTGCCTTTGGAGGGCAACCACATTGCTGTGGCTCTGGAGTCACGTGTAGGCCAGACCAGGTAAGGACGGCAGATTTCCTTCCCTAAAGGGCATTAGTGAACCAGATGGGTTTTTCGACAATCAACAATGGTATCATGGTCATCAGTTGATTCTTAATTCCAGATATTTTTTACTGAATTCAAATTCCACCATTTGCTGTGGCAGGATTCGAATCCAGGTCCCCAGTACATTAGCTGAGTTTCTGGATTAATAATCTAGCAATAATACCGCTAGGCCACTGCCTCCCCTCAATACAGACACTATATGGATGCGAGTTGCTGTTGTTCAAGGTTGTGACAGGTGGGTGGTAATGGTGGGCAGTGGGGGGTGGGTGCCGATGTAGAAGCAGGAGCTGAATGAATGTGGTGGGTAAGAAGTTCATGCTGCTGCTAATGTCCACAGCCACGAGATGGTGCGGAGATTTCCAATGCCAAATTCGGAAACCCAACAGCACCGACCAATCGACCCAACCATGATTCATCATCCACCCCACACGTTATTGCCACCCGGTCAACAACAATTCATCACCCACTGCTGATTCTTCACCACTTGACCCACCCAACCGCGATCCATCAGTGACGCAACCACCTACAATTCATCACCACCTAGCCCATGGACCTACTTACCCAAAAACCCCGCCATTTATCACCATTTGACTCACCTACGATTTACCGCCCATGAGTCAATGACAGCACTCTCCGAGTAGTAGCTTTTGGGTGCAAGCTTCACTTTAAGTCTTGAGCATGTAACATGGACAAATACAATGTGAGCAAACCCTGCATGCTCAAACAGCCATCCTTGAGGTGAGGTGCCAAATGGAATCCATGTTACCCCATTCAAGCACATGTAAAATGGGGCGGCACATTAGTTGGCACAGTGATTAGCACTGCTGCCTCACAGCGCCAGGGACCCGGGTTCGATTCCCGGCTTGAGTCACTGTCTGTGCGGAGTTTGCACATTCTCCCCGTGTCTGCGTGGGTTTCCTCCCACAACCCAAAGATGTGTGTTTTAGGTTGATTGGCCATTCTAAATTGACCCTTAGTGTCAGGGGGATTAGCAGGGTAAATATTGGGGTCACAGGAATAGGGCCTGGATGGGATTGTAATTGTTGCCGCTCTATGGGCCGAATGGCAGCCTCCTGCACTGTAGGGATTCTATGAAAATATTTACTTTTAAGGAGGAGCAGAGTGCTCTTCTCCTAAACTACCAGCAAAAGCCAGTGAACAGCTCCTTCCCAAATTAGTACTTTGTTTAGCTCAGTTGGCTGGTCGGATGGTTTGTGATGTGGAGTGATGCCAACAGGGTGGGTTCAATTCCGTACTGGCTAAGGTCATTCTCAATCTTTCCCCTCTCCTGAGGTGTGGTGATCCTCAGGTTAAATCTACACCAGTCAGCTCTCTCTCTCTCTCTCTCTCTCAAAGGAGAGAGCACCCTATTGTCATATGGGACTATGACGACTTTACTTACTATTGGAGAGGGTGGAGAGTGTTCTCTAGAGGATTGTTGCAGTGATATATTAATATTGTGCTTATAGTATTGATAGTACAGCAAATGGTTTGTGGCTGGATATGCAACATAGCTGTGTTACCACAGATAGAATGTATTCAGTCACAATGTTTGAAATGTTAGTGTTCTGACGATTAGGGCATTTTTCTGCCACAATCAAATGAGTGAGATTAGTTATGCAAAAATTCAAGCTCCCCCTCATATGTGGAAAATCCAAATTGTACATGAGAGCTAATACTCATGCATTGAAAATTAGACTCTTGTGTACATACAAAAAGATGAACCAACATCATGCCCACACAAGCACAATAATTACACCCAGGAGTGAGGCTGGAATCTAATTGAGGGATTGACATGGTTTATTTCTAGAATGATGGCTGTTGTTACAGGCTGGGACTAAGTGCAGGGGTTTCAAGAAGTGTTAATGGTCACTTTGTAAAGAACAAGAGATCTCCATCCACCCCAAACCCAATAGGTACCCCATGGCATGGTACACAAATCCCCCAAATAGGTCACAAATCCCAAACGAGCCACGGGATTCCTGAACGGCACGGTGGCACAGTGGTTAGCACTGCTGCCTCACAGCGCCAGAGACAGTGACAGCCTCGGGTCACTGTCTGCGCAGAGTTTGCACATTCTCCCCGTGTCTGTGTGGATTTCCTCCGGGTGCTCCAGTTTCCTCCCACACTCCAAAGGTGTGCAGGTTAGATGGATTGGCCATGCTAAATTTACTCTTGGGAGCTTTTCTTCCTCAACATCAAGCAGAGGGTGGGTGATGTCTTCAGCATTAGTTTGAAACCAAGATGGGAAATCTGTGTCCTGTAAAACTGCCAGGGGAATCAGGAGTAATCTCCCCTCTTCCTCTTTTCAGAACTGAAAAATGTGTGTGAGTGAATTTATTTTTGCCCCTGTCGGATGTTCTGTTGCCATTGCGTTGCGAGAAAGAGACCATTGGCTGCCTGCAATTACAACATGGCCACATGGTGTAGAGGGTGATAATGAGAGTCTGGGTTGAGTTGAGGTGATAGATTGATGTGAGCTGTGAGTTTGTTGGACGGGCTGGAAGATGCACATTATTGTGGGGACAACTGATAGCTGCACTTCCTCAGGAACGGCGCTTCCATTGGGCCAGAAATGGACAGAGTTAATCAGTGTTGCAGGGACGTTGGCTAAACACCGTGACATTACATTGCTGCTGGAAGGTAAAGGTACACAGATTTCAACAGAGGCTTCAAACCTGGTGACAGGTAGCTGCCTTCTCCAGCAGGATGGAAACTAGCTCCAAAACCTCTGCCTCTGTGCATCAAGCAGTCTCGGGTTAGTTGCGGTACTGGGTTTGATGCACGAACTGTATACTAAAGCAAAAAAGTGTCTGAAATCCAATCCAAGAGTGCCCCTTGCTGCTGCAATATGCATCTTTACACAGCAGCCATTCTTCTCATCTCTGTACCTGTGATTGCCAGTTAAATCCAACCGTAGCCCTGTGTGCTCTGGTTAAGTTTTAACTGTGCTTACCCCAGTCCAACCCAGTCCAACGCCGGCATCTCCACATCATAAGTTTTAACTGTCAGAAACCGCTTTCATATAACACCCTACATCAATGATGGACAACATGGGCTAGTGTTCATCTCAGTGAGCTGCAAGATTGAAATTGGGCTTGTTCACTAACCATGACCCCATGACTCATTTAAATACATTTAATACACGGCAAATATTCATAATGATTTACAGCAGATACTAAATCATCCACATATTGATAGAATTATCATCAACTCCAAACGGGAGAAACAAAATGTATAACACAACTCACTGTGCTTATCAAAGCTAGTACCAATGACAACTAAAACTTGTATGTTTCTTAATTACATAGATATGTGCTTTAGGTCTTTATTTTATTCTTGTTTATTTATATTTATTAATCTTTATTTATTTTAATTAATAAACCCGGCTGCTCCAGATAAGCTTTACTGCTGCTGTTATAAAATCTTTATTATGAAGAAAGCCTGACAGTTACCAATAAATTATATCCGGGTTTAAAGATAAATGAGGAAACCAAGTGAAATATTCACCAACCAATTGTTCCGCTCTCTCTCTCTCAACACAATTGCCAAGAGAGGTCGTAAAATCCAGCCGGAGGCCAACTGAGAATTCCATTCTGCGAGCCTCGCCCATCCTGATTCCAAGGCTTGCGGGATGGTAAAATTCCAGCCAATGTCTCTCAGGCAGCAGTCAGAACCCTAATGGGCCACTGCCCTATATCATTCCAGCAGTCTGGAATGGAATCAGTTCCAGGCCCCGGGGTTGCTAACCCTCCAAGACATTGTCCTGTAGTCTCCAGGAGTTGTAGATCAATCTGCTGTGTGCAACCTGGAGAAAAATCATTGTTAAAAAAGATTAGGTTTTTTTTGTCATTTACTGTGAACATTTCTCTTTACCAGATATAAAAACAGCTGTTTGGCTGACAGTTGAGCATCATCCAGTTGGGCAATGAGTCTTTTTGCTTCCTAATTGGTGTCAGAAGGCAGTGCATCACAAGGATGGATGTGTTGGCCAACTAATGGTTGGAGCAGAGGGGCAAGTCATGTGATTAAAACCTCCAAGAGTACATTTAATCAAAGTTGGCAACCCTAATTATCATTGCACTGCTCCTTTCCAGAGCAAAAGAAGTGTGTTACTGCACCCCCTGACCGACTCAGAAGTGTCTTTGACCTGTAGTTAACACACAAAATAATAAATACTCAGGAATATGTTCATGTCGTAATCTAATCAAGAGTTTTGGATGCTTTACTGTGGAATAACAAGTGAGGTGCAAGTTAGAATTGAATGGAGAACTTGGATGGTTTATTTGTGAGGTTGTGTGTTGGACGATCAGTTAGGACTAGTTTGAAGAAAGCAATGATGATATTTCTCTTTGTTCGGATGTGTGTTGCCTATGTGGCAGTTTTATTCTGTGCAAAAGCAGCAGTGATGTGTGGCATGTCACATGGCAGAATGAATGGCTGTCTCAGCCTTATTGAGAAGGAATTGTGTGAGCATGACGTATTCTTACATGTTTAGATTAAAACTCTTTCCCCTCCAAGCCTCATCCTATTCTTACTTGGAACTTTATCATTGTTCTTTCACGGTTGGTGGGTTAAAAATCCTAGAGTTCCCCACCCTAAGGCACTGTGGGTTATACTTGCATCACATGGACTTCAACAATTCAAGAAGGCAGCTTGTCATCACCTGCTCAAGGGCAATTTTTATTCATTCATTCGTGGGACATGGGTGTCACTAGTTGGCCAGCATTTATTGCCCATCCCTAGTTGCCCTTGAGAAGGTGGTGGCGAGCTGCCTTGAATTACTGCAGTCCATGTTCTGTGGGTTGACCCACAATGCTGTTTGGGAGAGAATTCCAGGATTTTGACCCAGTGACTGTGAAGGAACTGTGAAGGAACGGCGATATATTTCCAAGTCAGGATGGTGAGTGGCTTGGAGGAGAACTTTCAGGTGGTGGTGTTCCCATTTATTTGCTGCCCTTGTCCTTCTAGATGGAAGTGGTCGTGGGTTTGGAAGGTGCTGTCTAAGGATCTTTGGTGAATTGCTGCAGTGCATCTTGTAGATAGTACACACTGCTGCTACTGAGCATTGGTGGTGGAGGGATTGAATGTTTGTGGATGTGGTGCCAATCAAGTGGGCTGCTTAGTCCTGGCTGGTGTCAAGCTTCTTGAGTGTTGTTGGAGCTGCACCCATTTAGGCAAGTGGGGAGTATTCCATCACACTCCTGACTTGTGCCTTGTAGTTGGTAGATAGGCTTTGGGGAGTTAGGAGGTGAGTTACTCGCTGCAGTATTCCTAGCCTCTGACCTGCTCTTGTAGCCACTGTGTTTATGTGGTGAGTCCAGTTGAGTTTCTGGTCAATGGTAACCCCAAGGATGTTGACAGTGGGGAATTCAGTGATGGTTACACCATTAAATGTTAAGCGGCGGTGGTTAGAGTGTCTCTTATTGGTGATGGTCATTGCCTGGCATTTGTGTGGTGCGAATGTTATTTGCCACTTGTCAGCCTAAGCCTGGATATTGTCCAAATCTTGTTGCATTTGAACATGGACTGTTTCAGTAACTGAGTCGTTGCGAATGGTGCTGAACATTGTGCAATCATCAGCAAACATCCCCACTTCTGATCTTATGATGGAGGGAAGGTCATTGATGACGCAGCTGAAGATTGTTGGGCCCAGGACACTCCCCTGAGGGACTCCTGCAGAGATATCACGGAGTTGAGATGACTGACCCTCCACCATCTTCCTATGTACCAGGTATGACTCCAACCAGCAGAGAGTTTGCCACCTGATACCCATTGATTCCAGTTTCGCAAGGGCTCCTTGATTGGGATAGGCCACAGCGCTTGCTTAGCCAGTAACACCGACACCCCATGACTGGATTTAAAAAAGACCTTCATCCATCCTTCTTTCATCCATTTATCCAATCTTGTGTCAAGATGGTTTTAGCCTCTAAATGCATGGAAACACTGTCACTAACAAGCTTCCCTCCAAGTCACTCACCATCCTGCCTTGGAATCACATCACCGTTCCTTTACTGTCACTGGGTCAAAACTCCCTAATAGCACTGGAGTGCAGTGGTTCAAGGTGGCAGCTCACCAATACATTCTCAAGGGCAATTACGGATGGGCAACAAATGCTGGCTTCGCTAGCGACACCTACATGCCACAAAAGAGTTTTTTTTAAATTGCATTGAGTCAATGCGACACATGGGGTCACGGATTCGATCTCGGTGGGCGGCACGGTAGCATAGTGGTTAGCACGGCTGCTTCACAGCTCCAGGGACCTGGGTTCAATTCCCGGCTCGGGTCACTGTCTGTGCGGAGTTTGCACATTCTCCCCGTGTCTGCGTGGGTTTCCTCCGGG
Source organism: Mustelus asterias (assembly GCF_964213995.1). Classification (NCBI taxonomy): domain Eukaryota; kingdom Metazoa; phylum Chordata; class Chondrichthyes; order Carcharhiniformes; family Triakidae; genus Mustelus; species Mustelus asterias. The sequence goes on from NC_135809.1 coordinate 80,595,305, forward strand.
TGCTCCGGTTTCCTCCCACAGTCCAAAGATGTGCGGGTTAGGTTGATTGGCCAAGCTAAATTGCCCCTGAGTGTCCCGGGATGCGTAGATTAGAGGGATTAGTGGGTAAATATGAGGGTTAGAGGGGTTAGCAGGTAAATATGTGGGGATAGGGCCTGGGTGGGATTGTTGTCGGTGCAGACTCAATGGGCTGAATGGCCTCTCTCTGCACTGTAGGGTTTCTATGGGTCTTTTCCAAGTTAGGTGTTCCTAGCTGTGGCCTTTCCATTGGCCGAGATTGTGACTTGCTGGGAATTGGGTAAACTTGTGGCACGTTGGGTGGGTTTGGATTGCAATTGCAACCCCCCCACCCCCCCCAAGTAGCCCGCTAAGACTGACTGTTGAAGGCACACCTCTTAATAATGATGGAAGGGCAAGACTGACACCCTGGAACTGTGACCCAGTTACTGTCTTCAGAGAAAATAGGAAAATGATTGAGAGTGGCAACAGAAGGGGGAAAAATGCACAGTGCCTTTTAAAACCTCCCATCTTTCACAAGTCATGCTGACACATTTTTAAATGTTTGTGAGTTTTTGAATCAGAGACTGTTGAGGGAGACCCTACACATTGACTCATGGGGAGCCTTAGCAGCTGGCAGGAATGGGGAGCTTGTTTCTTTTCAGTGTGTGGGTTGGTGAGTTACAGTTGGTGTTGACTGCATCACCAGATCCTCTGTCCCACCCCCGGCATTGTAACGTGGAACGGTCATGGTCATATTTGGGCCTCCCTGTAGCAGAAGAAATCCTAATTTAACAGCATGAGAAGCACTGAGCCACCTCATTCTGTGAAAGAGATTCTGTGAAAGTGGAGTTTGTTTCTGTCAGGGAAGTGTGAAGTGTAATGCTTGTGGTTAAAGGGGTTGTACCATCCTGTGTTAATATATTGCTGTGTGACAGATTGTATATCTGTTGGCTTCTTGATCAGGAAGTGATGCAGGATGACCTGAGGCTAACATAACACTCATTGTGTGTGATGGCCTGTCTCTGAATGGTTGCTGGTTATAAAACTGGTAATAATGTGTGTAACAAAAATAACACACACACGTGCATATAAAATATATATTTATAAAACATGTGTTATATAACACATACTATATAAAATATATGTAACATATAACAAGCTACATATATTAACACTACACAAATATATATAACACATCGAACACACCATATATACTGCGCACACACATTTATATATCTTAGATTTACATTTATATAATGTCTTTCATGCTCTCTCAAAACACTTCACACCTTATTAAGTACATTTGAAGTGTAGTCATTGTTATAACATAAGAAATCAGTTAATTTGCACACAGCAAGCTCCCAAGAACAGCAATGAGATAACGACCAGATAATCTGTTTTTAGGTATTGTTTGAGGGATCAGTACTGTTTCTTTAAAGTTTATTTATTAGTGTCACAAGTAGGCTTACATTAACACTACAATGATGTCACTGTGAAAATCCCCTAGTCGCCACACTCTGGCACCTGCTCAGGTACACTGAGGGAGAATTTAGCATGGCCGATGCACCTAACCAGCACATCTTTTCAGACTGTGGGAGGAAACCGGAGCACACGGAGGAAACCCACGCAGACACGGGGAGAACATGCAGACTCCACGCAGGCAGTGACCCAAGCCAGGAATTGAACCCGGGTCCCTGGCGCTGAGAGGCAGCAGTGTTAACCACTGTGCCACCGTGCTGCCCCACTGGCTAGGGCACTGGGGAGAAATCCCCTGCTCTTCTTCTTCATCGGATCCTTTGCACCACCTGTGGGTGCTGATGGGGCTTCAGTGTAACATCTCAGCTGGAAGATGGCACCTCTGACAGTGCAGCAACCCCATCAGTACTGCACTGGATCGATCGTCAGCCTGGGTAATGTGGAGCAAGGTTTGAACCCACTAGCTGCTGACTAGGTGAAAGTGCGACCATCTGAGCCACAATGGATGTTATTATGAAGTTAGACCACAAGGGTTATCTTTGGCAAACAAGTTGCCTTCTTATCTTTAAAGAATCCTCTGACCGTTTGGTTTTTAAGATGAATGAGAGCATCTTGGTGAGTGGGTGGCACGGTGGCACAGTGGTTAGCCACACTGCCTCACAGCTCCAGGGATCCAGGTTCAATTCCGGCCTTGGGTCACTGTCTGTGGAGTTTGCCCATCTCCCCATGTCTGCATGGGTTTCCTCCGGGTGCTCCTGTTTCCTCCTACATTCCAAAGATGTACAGGTTAGGTGGATTGGCCATACTCAATTCCCTCTTAGTGTCCCAAGATTAGCCATGGTAAATGCGCAGGGTTATAGGGATAGGGTGGGGGAGAAGACCTGGGTCAGATACTCTGTCAGAGAATCAGTGCAGACTCGATGGGCTGAATGGCCTCTTCTGCACTGTAGGGATTCTATGAGTTCATAAAACAACACCTGGCTAGCAAACATTATGCAAGGTGGAAAGACAGAAGAGGCTGGAGGGAGGTGGCCTGAGAGCTTTCAATACACACACACACACACACACACACGTGCGCACCCGCTCAAATATAGGAGAAATGAATGTAATTAACTGGTGAAAGGAAAACCTTGTTTCTGTGCACGGCTGAACTTTCCTTTCACAAAGGGCTCGCCTGGCCTTTCCCACATCATTACCTGACTGAATACTGAAGAGAAATAAAGTATCCTGTAATGAGGGGATCTAATTTGTCTGCATCCCCCCGTTCCAGCAAAACCATGGCAACCAGAGGCAGCTTGAAGATGCCGTTCAGTTAACCAGGCTTTCGAATGATACTTGGCACTTGGATCAACAGCAGACTGTCATGTTCAAATACTGGTGTAAAGGGCCATCTCAGGAATGCTCATTTCTCTGAGCAAAGTGTGCATCTGTCTGTGTGCGTGTGCACGGTTACGAATTGTCTTTATTGGTCCAACAGCAGAATAATTCACCATGGACATGGTCACTCGCCACCACATCCTAATAACACAGAGCATTCAGCAGCAGAAAGCTAATTAACTTGTAGTTGAGACATCATTCTGTTCATGGTAAGAATGCAGGTTGCACACTGCAGCTTTTTAAATGACTGAGTCACTTTACACTGGCTGAGAAATCATTAGAAATGAGCCAATCTCAACAAACCTACCCCATTGCTGATTTACGAGGTCATTACTTCTGTTGTTGTGAACTAATCAAAAATAATTTACAGCAAAACATAGTGATGTTCCTTCAGGTGACTGATATGGTATTTCAAACCTTGCAAAAAAGGAGGTATGCCAGTGTGTGTGGGGTTTCTGAGCATGCCAGTGTGTGGTCTCTGGGAATGTAGCTCCTATTTGTGGGGCCTCTGGGAGTGTCGCCCCTATTTGTGGGGCCGCTGGGGGTGTCACCCCTATTTGTGGGGTCTCTGTGCCAGTATTTGAGGGTCTCTGGGAGTGAGACAGTATGATATATTGGGTGGCACAGTGGTTAGCACTGCTATCTCACAGCTCCAGGGATTCGGGTTCAATTCCAGCCTCGGATCACTGTCTGTGTGGAGTTTGCATATTCTCCCCGTGTCTGCGTGGTTTTCCTCCGGGTGCTCCAGTTTCCTCCCACAGTCCAAAGATGTGTGGGTTAGGTTAATTGGCCATGCTAATTTGCCCCTCAGTGTCAGGGTGATTAACAGGGTAAATATGTGGGCTTACGGGAAAAGGGCCTGGGTGGGATTGTGGTCGGTGCAGACTTGATGGGCCAATGGTTTCCTTTGGCATTGTATGATTCTATGATTCTATGATCAGACATTGAGTCCAGTAGCAGGAGCATTGATTTGATTTCTGTGTCTGGGGGAATGTTGCTGTGGAGCCTGTGCATTAACTACATGTTCCCATACAATACAAACTGTCTCCTTTAAATCATACACAGAAACATTTAAAGAGACCCCCTATTGAATGAATTTGCCATGTACAATAAATCAAAACACAGATTTAATATCGGTTGAATGTTCAAGATGGGGTGGCCAAGATCACCTCTCACCTTTCAATAAGATCACCCCTCATTCTTCTAAACTCCAGAGGGTACAAGCCCAATGTACTCAGTCTCTTATCATCAGACTGCCCCTCATTTCAGTAACCAATCTTATGAGCCTTTACAGTGCTGCCTGCAGTGCAAGTATATTCTTCCTTAACTATGGAGACTAAAACTGCACACTGTTCCAGTTGTGGTCTCACCAAAGCCCTTCACGATTGTAGCAAGACTACCCTGTTCTTTTACTCCAAACCCCTTGCAATAAAGGCCAACATACAGTTGCTTTCCTAATTGCTTGTTGCACCTACATACTGACTTTGTGTTCCTTGTTTGACTGCACCAAAATCTCTCTGAACTTCAACATGTGAAAGTTTCAAACCTTCTGAAAAATATTCTGCTTTTCTATTCTTAGTACCAATGTGAATAACCTCTCACTTCTCTGCACCATGCTCTATCTTCCACCTTGCTGTCCATTCACTTTACCACTCCATATCTCTTTGCAGCCTCTTTGTGCTCTCCACACAGCATCCATTCCCATCTAGCTTTGTGTCATCAGTAAATTCGCTAGTCTCAGTCTCTTTATCTGGGTCATTAATATAGATGATAAATAACGAAGGCTCCAGCACTGATCCTTGCAGCATTCTGCCATATAGGATTACATAGGCACAGACAGTAGGCAATATGTGGCACAGAAACAGGCCATCCGGCCTAACCAGTCATGCTAGCGTTTTTGCTCTTATTGAGCCTCTTCCCACCTTACCCCATCTAAACTTATCGTTGCATCCGTCTATTCCCTTCTCCCTCATATGCTTGTCGAGTTTCTCCTTTAATGCATCTATTCTATTTACATCAATCACTCCTTGTGGCAGACCACTCTTTGGATTTCTTCTGATTTCCCTACTGGATTTCTTACATTGTATTTCTTATTATATTTCTTATATTGATGGCCTCTAGTTCTGCTCTTCCCCAGAGGAGGAAACATTTTCTCGGTATCCACGCAATCAAAACCTGTCATAGTTTTAAAGGCTTCTATTAGGTTACCCCTCAGTGGCACAGTGGTTAGCACTGCTGTCTCACAGTGCCACGGACCAGGGTTCAATTCCCGGCTTGGGTCGCTGTCTGTGTGGAGTCTGCACGTTCTCCCTGTGTCTGCGTGGGTTTCCTCTGGATGCTCCAGTTCCCTCCCACAGCTTGAAAGACGTGCTGGTTAGGTGCATTGGCCATGCTAAATTCTCCCTCCGTGTACCCGAACAGGTGCAGTAGCGACTCGGGGATTTTCACAGCAACTTCATTGCAGTGTTAATGTAAGTCTACTTATGACACTAATAAATAAACTTTAGCTTTCTTCCCTCAAGACAGCTGTGACAAATTGCCCCACAGCAGCTGCGACAACTTGCCCTATCTTCCAAAAGCATCTGGATCCACGTCTTTGCCAAAATCTAACTAGCTCTTCCTTGGGCCATACCCAAGTCTGTCAATCCTTCCCTGATATGCCCACCTATGTATTCCTGGTATCATCCTTGTAAACCTTCTGTGCACTCTCTCCAGTGCCTCTATATCCATTTTATAATTGCATGCAGTACCATCTAGAAGGACAAGGGCTGTAGACACATGGGAATGCTACCACCTGGAGGTGCCTCTGCAAGTCACTCACCATCCTGACCTGGAATTAAATTGTCATTCCTTCACTGTCACTTGGTCAAAATCGCTACCTAACAGCACAGTGGGTGTACCTACATCTCTGAGACTGCAGCAGTTCAAGAAGGCAGCTCACCACCACCTTCTCAAGGGCACTAGGGGATGTAAATAAATGTTAGCCTAGCCAGCAATGTTCACATCCCAAAATCCAAGTGTGGCCTAATCAAGGTTCCCTGGTTTGCAATTCTCTCCCTTCTAGAAATGAAACCTAGTGCCTGCTTTTTTTTTAATGGGCTTACTGACACATGGTACAGCTTTAATGATTAGCGTATTTGTACTCCGAGTTCCCTTTGTTCCACAAGTAATATGTGGTTTCTGTCGTCTTCCCAACAAAATGTACTTGGCTTCATTTACCGATTATTTGCCTATTCTGTAAGTTTTTCAATGTCTTCCAGCAGTTTCTTGTATCCCCCTCATACTTACTTCCATTGCACATGCATGCACACACCCCAACCAACAAGCTCTTCATCCTGGACCACAATGTCTTCACCTTCAACAACCAGTTCTTCATCCAGACACACGGAACAGCCATGGGACCAAATTCACACCTCAATATGCCATCATCTTCATGCACAGGTTCGAACAAGACCTCTTCACCACACAGGACCTTCAACCGATGCTATACACTAGATACATCGATGACATTTTCTTCCTTTGGACTCATGGTGAACAATCACTGAAACAACTATATGATGACATCAACAAGCTCCATCCCACCATCAGACTCACCATGGACTACTCTCTGGAATCGGTTACATTCTTGGACACACGCATCTCCATCAAGGATGGTCACCTCAGCACTTCACTGTATCGCAAGCCCACGGATAACCTCACGATGCTCCACTTCTCCAGCTTCCACCCTAAACACGTTAAAGAAGCCATCCCCTACGGACAAGCCCTCCATATACACAGAATCTGCTCAGATGAGAAGGATCGCAACAGATGCTGAAAGATGCCCTCATAAGAACAGGATATGGCGCTTGACTCATCGATCGACAGTTCCGATGCGCCACAGCGAAAAACTGCACTGACCTCCTCCTCAGAAGACAAACATGGGACACGGCGGACAGAGTACCCTTCGTCGTCCAGTACTTCCCCGGAGCAGAGAAGCTACGACATCTTCTCCGGAGCCTTCAACATGTCATTGATGAAGACTAACATCTCACCAAGGCCATCCCCACACCCCCAGTTCTTGCCTTCAAACAACCGCACAACCTCAAACAGACCATTGTCTGCAGCAAACTACCCAGCCTTCAGGAGATCAGTGACCACGACACCACACAACCCTGCCACAGCAACCTCTGCAAGACGTGCCGGATCATCGACACGGATGCCATCATCTCACTTGAGAACACCATCCACCAGGTACACGGTACATACACTTGCAACTCGGCCAACGTTGTCTACCTGATAAGCTGCAGGAAAGGATGTCCCGAGGCATGGTAAATTGGGGAGACCATGCAGACGCTACAACAACGGATGAATGAACACCACTCGACAATCACCAGGCAAAAGTGTTCTCTTCCTGTTGGGGAACACTTCAGCGGTCACGGGCATTCAGCCTCTGATCTTCGAGTAAGCGTTCTCCAAGGCGGCCTTCACGACACATGACAACGCAGAGTCGCTGAGCAGAGACTGATAGTCAAGTTCCGCACACATGAGGACGGCCTCAACCGGGACCTTGGGTTCATGTCACACTATCTGTAACCCCCACGACTTGCCTGGGCTTGCAAAATCTCACTAACTCCTGTCTGGAGACAATACACATCTCTTTAACCTGTGCTTAACCCTCTCTCCACTCACATTGTCTGTACGTTTAAGACTTGATTACCTGTAAAGACTCGCATTCCAACCATTATTTTGTAAATTGAGTTTGTGTCTTTACACGCCCTGTTTGTGAACAGAACTCCCACTTACCTGACGAAGGAGCAGTGCTCCGAAAGCTAGTGGCTTTTGCTACCAAATGAACCTGTTGGACTTTAACCCGGTGTTGTGAGACTTCTTACTGTGCTGTCTTGAAGCCAGCCAACAATCCCATTCTGCCACTTTGTCTCCTGACTCCACATTCTCTGATCTTATTCAATAGTCTATTCTGGGGAATGTTATCGAAGGCCTTTTGAAAATACTGACAAATTACATCTCTTACATTGTCTACTCTCTGTTCGCTCCTCAAAAAATACAATTAGCTTGGTCAAGCAAGATTTTCCCTTTGAAGTACTTGCTGACTTCATTATTATATTTTTATTTTCCACGTGTTCTTCTATTCACTCCTTTAGTAGATATTCCATTAATTCTCCTGCCACCACTGTTAAGCTGTTTACTGGTCTGTAATTCCCTAGACATGTTCTGTTCTGTTAAATATAAGAAATATATTAGCTGTCTGCCAGTCCCCTGGCACTGCATCTTTTTTTCAAACAAATTGTTACCTCCGATATTGACGACGGGCAGAAGTAATTTTTTTGTCTGTCTATGTGTCAATAAACAATATATCTCAAGAGCTAATGTATGGTTTCAACAAAACCTGATACACAGTGTATGGCCCATGGAAGAACTAGTTAGGTTTTGACAAAAAAGTGGATCCAGATCCTTTTGGAAGATGGGGCAAGTTAATTTAACTTTAGAATGCTGCGGCTTGTTTTATTTAGAATGTTGCAGGTTGTCTCAGGAACTGTGGAGCAATTTGTCACAGCTGTCAAAATGCGAGCAGAGTTTTCAGAGCAGATTGTTGGATGTGGATTGGCCTGAAGCCGCCTCAGTGAAATGGAAGCTCTTGTAAAAATGTTTTTTTTGCCAGCTTTGTAGTTGCAAGGCATCAACTAGACAGGGAAAGGAGTTGAGGAAGAACTAGGTAATTGTAATAATGTGAGTTAATACAGTGTGGCAGATGTGTGTGCACTACTCTTTTCACTTGTGTAGAGTTCAAAGTTACCTCTGGTAACTCTTCCCTATTTTAAAATTCTTGGATGCAATCCCTTGGGACCTGGGCTTAACCCTTCTTGAGTTTGGTTATATGGTACTATTTCCATCCTCATCTTTTATTGATGTGCCTATAAAACATGTTACTCTTATGTTTTATGTTCCTTGATGATTTAATTTCATAGATCCTTTTGTTATCTTTTTTACTTTTCTCTCCTCATTGCTTCATGTTCTCTTTAATCATGCATGCTTCTGCCTCATCTGTACTTAATGGATACTTCTTTCCTAAACCTCAGTTGTTCCCCTATGTCTTTATTCATCCATGGAGTCTCACTAGTTTTTTCAGATTGTTCTTTCCTTTTAGTGGAATATATTTTTCCTGCACTCTACTGAGTGGGCAGTGCCATTATGAAAATGCCCCATTTATCTTTACTCACACTATCCTATACGCTCACTAATCGGCCATTTGTGCTAATATATCATTCCAGCTCCATAATCCTTTATCTTATGTATTAACCTGTTGTGTGGCACCTTGATCAAAAGCTTTTTAGAAACCCAAGTATATCACATCTACCTTCTCCCCTTTATCGACTCTGCTAATTATGCCCTAAAAAAACTCCAATAAATTTGTCAACACTATTTCCCTTTCGTGAAACCAATGTTAACTCTGTCTGACCATGCTACCATTTTCTAAGTGAATTATTTTGACTTTCTTCATCGATTCCAGCATTTTTCTACTATTAATGTCACACCATCCCTGTTTTCTCTCTTTCCTTTTTGCAATTTCCCATCTGCTGGGACTGTTGTAGAATTTGGGGGAATTTTGGAAAATTATAACTAATGCATCCACTCTATTGACCTTTTATCTTATTAAGGGAATGTAGGGCATCAGATCCTGGGGATTTGTCGAGTTTTAGTCCCTTATGTTTCTCTAATACGTTTTCTGTGACGTTAATGACTTCAAGAGGGGTAGCCACACTGTATTAACTCATTATAGTGATTAACTGTTCCGTAAGCGCACTATTGCAGCCAGTAGAATGTTTGTTTGTATTAGATTATGTGGGATAGATTCTTTGATATAATAACAAAGAGCACAATAATCCTCTTTATACATTCCATCAAGAATATTTGTATATACTATATTGGGGGTGGGGTGGGGTGGTAGATCCCTTTCTAATACTACAGAACACAAGTTATATATTACACAATAGAGTATAGAATATTGGAATAGGGGTAGAATCTGTTGTAGATATTGTATGATTGCAGGGTTCCCTGTATGTGTTTTGTGGGGAGGGATTTCATGTATGTTAATATTTTATGGGTTTGAATTGTCCCTATATGCTATGCATATATAGTTGCAGTGGCAGCTATATGTTAAGTTAGTCTCTCCTATGTTGTTTCCCCTTGCTGTCTGAGACATGCTGTGACCATACTGCCAGGAGTGAGTTGGATCTAAATTTAGCACAGGAAAGAGTTACTTTGTATACATGGTGCTGCAGTGTCACAAGCCAGAATGCACTCTTGTGGGAAGCAGAAAGATTCAGGTTAACAGACTTGCTGCAGTTTGACACTGATTTGGTCTCAGCTGGGAGTACTGTGTCCAGTTCTGGGTGCTGCACTTTAGCAAGGATGTGAAGACATTGGAGAGAGTGCAGAAATATTTCAGGAGAATGGTTCCAGAGGTGAGGAGCTTCAGTTACGAAAATAGATTTGGATTGTTCCCTTGGAGAAAAGGATGCTGAGAGGAGATTTGATAGAGATATTCAGAATCATAATGGGTCTGGACAGAGAAGATGGGGAGAAACTGTTCTCACTCAGGAAAGGATCGAGAGCCAGAGGGCGCAAGAAATAATTGCAAAAGAAGCAAATATGAAAAAAAAGCTTTTTCACACAGCGAGTGGTTAAGCTCTGGAATGCACTGCCTTAAGGTGTGTGGAAGCAGGTTTTGAAGCACTCAAAAGGGAACAAGACTGTTGTCTGAAATACGGAATGTGCAGCATTACGGGGAGAATGGTGCCAGGTGAATTGGCTCATTTGGAGAACTGGTGCAGTCATGATAGACTAAATATGCACTGTAGCAGTTCTCTGTGATATGCTATTAACTCTCCATGCGCTCTTCCTCGCAAGCAAGGACATTAGAGATTCTGAGATGTTCTTCATGACAAAGGTGTGTGGGGGGCGGGAGAATTTGGCCTGGGGTCGGAGTCCATCTTGACTCGTGTTTGTAGTAGTATCATGCTGAAGTGACAAAGCATTGTAGTATGACTTATACTGTGGTGTACTTGTGGAGTAGCTAAGAATATTTTTGTAGCACGCTTTAGTTTCAAATTCATAAAGAGCCCCTTTTTAAAAATCACTGCTTACAGGTTACATAGAGACTGGGTGACTGGAATGAGGAAACTCTGATTATTGGACTCTTAGAATCCCTACAGTATAGAAGGAGGCCATTTGGCCCATCGGGTCTGTACCGAGCACAATCCCACCCAGGCCCTATACCCGTGGCCCCACACGTTTATCCTGCTAATCCCCCTGACACTGGGGACAGTTTGGCATGGCTGGTCGGCCTGGCCTGCGCGTCTTTGGACTGTGGGAGGAAGCCGGAGCACGCGGAGGAAACCCACGCAGACATGAGGAGAGTGTGCAAACTCCACACAGACAATGACCCGGAGTTGAACCCGGGGCCCTGGCGCTGTGAGGCAGCAGTGCTAACCACTGTGCCGCTCTGCACAATCTACTAAAATGCTGAGTGAATGGGGGCCGCTGTAAACATAACGTTTTGTGATGAATCGGAAAGAATTGGACTGCAATCTAATGTTATATGACAGCCCCACTGTCATGTACCTTCCTCTTTGCAGCAAGCTCCATCATTGTGTAAAGGTGAAGTAAAGTATCATTGAACTGAGCGACAGGCGTAGTCACAAAAGCAAAATACTTCGGATACTGAAAATCTGACAGTTAAAATGCTGGCAGTACCAACAGGTCAGGAAGCATCTGTGGAGAGAGAAACAGAGTTAACGTTTTGAATCCATTTGACCTTTCATCAGAGCTGCAATACAGAATTGGGGACAAGTCCTTTGGATAAAGCCATGCTGCAGTTTGACACTGGTTTGGGAGTACCACCTGAGGAAGGACTCATTTCCAGCTGCACGCTGCTTCCAGATAGAGTAGATAAAGATGCAGAGAGATCCTGAAACAAACTGCTCCCACAAACTTCTGGGTTGGGTGAATGAAGGTGAGCTGCATCGTTCCCCTCATTTTTTTAATTCATTCATGGGATATGGGCATCGCTGGCTGGTCAGCATTTATTGCCCATCCCTAGTTGCCCCTTGGAGGGCAGTTGAGAGTCAACCACGTTGCTGTGGGTTTGGAGTCACATGTAGGCCAGACCAGGTAAGGTCAGCAGATTTCTTTTCCTAAAGGACATTAGTGACCCAGATGGGTTTTCCTGACAATCAACAATGGTTTCATGGTCATCAGATTTTTAATTCCAGATATTTTTTACTGAATTCAATTTCTACTATATGCTGTGGCGGGATTCGAACCTGGATCGCCAGAACGTTAGCGGAGTTTCTGGATTAATAGTCTAGTGATAATACCACTAGGCCATCGCCTCCCCTATTGTATTTGCATTGTAAACACAGGGCTGGAGTTACAAACAGAAAAAGAACAGTGTTAATTTATTGATCCAAGTGATTTTTAAAATATATTTTTAACAGCAATGAGTTGCCAAAAGTCAGTGGCACCGCCTGATGTCCTCTACAATCTTGTGATTGATGCCTTCTAATATTCAGCATTCTCACATAGGCCCAGAGGTTGGTTAGATCTTACTCCAGCACAGAATCAAAGAATGCAGACAGCACAAAAGGCTATTTGACCTGTCCTGTCTGTGCTAACTCGCAGCAAGAGCAATGCACCTAGTGCCCCTCTCCTTAACATCACAACTGTTTCTTCTTCAGATAAGGACCCAGGTCTCACTGAAAGCCACCATTGCACTTGCCTCCACCACACACTCAGTAAGTGCAGTCCACATCCTAATGACTCTCTGTGCAAACAAGGTGTCACTGCATCTCTTAACAATCACCTTAAATTGGTGTCCTCTGGTTATCAATCCTTCCACTAATGGGAACAGTTTCTCTCTATCTACTCTGTCCAAACCCTTCATGATAAAGGCGGCACGGTAGCACAGTGGTTAGCACTGCTGCTTCACAGCTCCAGGGTCCCGGGTTCGATTCCCGGCTCGGGTCACTGTCTGTGTGGAGTTTGCACATTCTCCTCGTGTCTGCGTGGGTTTCCTCCGGGTGCTCCAGTTTCCTCCCACAGTCCAAAGATGTGCGGGTTAGGTTGATTGGCCAGGTTAAAAATTGCTCCTTAGAGTCCTGAGATGCGTAGGTTAGAGGGATTAGCGGGTAAAATATGTGGGAGTAGGGCCTGGGTGGGATTGTGGTTGGTGCAGACTCGATGGACCGAATGGCCTCGTTCTGCACTGTAGGGATTCTATGATTCTATGATGATTTTCAAAATGTCTATTTAATCATTTCTCAGCCTCCCTTCTCCCAGCCCCAGCTTCTCCAATCTATCTGTGTCACCAAAGTCCCCCATCCTTGGAATCATTTTAGGGAAACTTTTCTGCATTCTCTCTAATGCCTTTACATCCTTTCAAAAGTGTGGTGGCCAGAACTGGGCTCAGTGCTCTAGCTGAACCAGCATTTTAAATGGGGCCTATATAATTGCCTTGCTTTTATACTCTAATGCCTTGTTTATAATTCTATTGACTGTCTTGATGCTCTCTCCACTCACGTTGTTTTGTTTCTTAAAGACTTGATTAGTTGTAAGTATTTGCATTCCAACCATTATTCATGTAAATTGAGTTTGTGTCTTTATATGCTCTGTTTGTGAACAGAATTCCCACTCACCTGAAGAAGGGGCTTGCAGCTCCGAAAGCTTGTGTGGCTTTTGCTACCAAATAAACCTGTTGGACTTTAACCTGGTGTTGTTAAACTTCTTACGTTGTTTATAGAGTCCAGGATCCCCTATGCTTTGTTAACCACTCTCTCAACCTATACTGCCTATACTATACGTGTTATTTATGCACGTATACCCGCAGATCCCTCTGCTCCCTCACTCTCTTTAGAGTTATACCCTTTATATTTTCTTTGCATTCTTTCTACCAAAATCAATCGCTTCGCTACGTTACATTTTTAGCAACTTCTCTGCTCATTCCATTGGTCTATCTGGATGTCTTTTTGAAGTTCTACACTATCCTCTTCACCGTTCAAACTACTTCCAAATTTCGTATTGTGTGCAAATTTTGAAATTGTGCTCTGTATATCGAGGTCTAGATCTTTAATATACATCAGGAAGAGCAGGGGTCTCAATACCCCATCCCTTGGGCAACTCCACTATAAACCGTCATGCAGTATGAAAAACACCATGGTCCTTTCTTTACCTGTCCTGCCAATTTCAGACTTTTGTCGCTACTGTCCCTTTAATGCCACAAGCTCTAACTTTATTCAGAAGTGGCAGCATGGTAGCGCAGTGGTTAGCATTGCTGCCTCACAGCGCCAGGAACCTAGGTTCGATTCCCAGCTCGGGTCACTACTTGTGCGGAGTCTGCACGTTCTCCCTGTGTCTGCGTGGGTTTCCTCCCACAGTCTGAAAGACGGGCTGGTTAGGTGCATTGGCCATGCTAAATTCTCCCTCAGTGTTACCCAAATAGGTGCCAGAGTGTGACGACAAGGGGATTTTCACAGTAACTTCATTGCAGTGTTAATGTAAGTCTACTTGTGACACAATAAATAAACTTAAATTTTAAAAAACTTAAATCTGTTGTGCGGCACTAACATGTGTAAGCCCTCATGTCCATAGTTATATTTTTTTCAGAGAAACTATTTGAGGGCTGACTTTGAAATGTGGCACCATCAGTGCAGTGTTAGGTGAGCAGTGTAACATACAGCACTAACATCACCATAATGGCTTCCTGTGTGTATAACTGTGAGCCAATTCTATTTCTGGATTTATTTTTTAACACAGCCTGCACTGATGCAGCAAAACCTGTTTTGTGATCAGGTCGTTGCACGATACATCATGGGACAACCATCCTAAAAGTTTTTTTTTGTGTGCATTCAGGACCAGGAAACCCAACCTCAACTAAAGTGGCTTCTACCTATTTGGTGCCATTAGTTTAACAGAGCTATCAAAATCTCAATTTCTCCTCTGCCTCTAATGTTGTTACCTGGCCAATATTGGCCCTTTTGTAACACATGAAACAGTTTATCTGTCACTCATCTCATTACTGTTTGTCAGCCCTGGCTTTGTACAAACTGGCTGCCACAGTGACTACAGACTACATGTCATTGCATAATTAAGGATCCTACGCACCCCGGACGTTCTCTTCCACCTCCTTCGGTTGGGAAAAAGATACAAAAGTCTGAGGTCACGCACCAACCGACTCAAGAACAGCTTCTTCCCTGCTGCCATCAAACTTATGAAAGGACCTACCTTGCATTAAGTTGATCTTTCTCTACACCCTAGCTTTGACTGTAACATTACATTCTGCACTCTCTCATTTACTTCTCTATGAATGGTATGCTTTGTCTGTATAGTGCACAAGAAACAATACTTTTCACTGTATGCTAATACATGTGACAATAATAAATCAAATCAAATCAAATGTAATAAATACCAGATTGCCTGTGAAGTGTTTTGGGATGTTCTAAGCTGTGGAGAGTGCAAGAGAAACACAAAAAGTTTTTTTTTCTCTAATTCATAATTTCTGAACCTATCTCCGTCTCATTTTCTGCCTGCTTCAAACTTGTTTGCATTTTCCTCATCAATTTTTGTCTACAATGTTTTCTTCCTCCATTCCTTTGCCCCAAACTGATTAGATTTCTTGCTTTGTTGGTGTTTGGTCCCCCCCACTGGGCTTCAGCAATGGAGGTTGTTAGATGGTGAGGGGCTTCCACAGGATTTGATCGTACCCTCACACATTCTCTTCCAGCTAGACCTTGCAGCACCCTGACCTTCCCCTGGGAGTGCTGAGGCCTAGTCTGCTGCCCTACCTAAGAATGAAGGCCAAGGTTTGAACAGGGAAAGAAGCAGTGGTTAGCACTGCTGCTTCACAGCTCCAGGGTCCCGGGTTCGATTCCCGGCTCGGGTCACTGTCTGTGTGGAGTTTGCACATTCTCCTCGTGTCTGCGTGGGTTTCCTCCGGGTGCTCCAGTTTCCTCCCACAGTCCAAAGATGTGCGGGTTAGGTTGATTGGCCAGGTTAAAAATAACAGTTTGTTTATTCACTGATCGAACCTTGTGTCTGTATCACTCTGTGGTGGACGTTTATGGGATGTGTTTGTGGTTGTTCTTGTACAGGCAACTCCCGTCGTTCCTGATCCTTCCCTGTTGTGAATTTGATTACCTGCGTAAATCTGTCTGTGTATCCAGTCATGATGTGGAGATGCCGGCGTTGGACTGGGGTAAACACAGTAAGAAGTTTAACAACACCAGGTTAAAGTCCAACAGGTTTATTTGGTAGCAAAAGCCACACAAGCTTTCGGAGCTCCAAGCCCCTTCTTCAGGTGAGTGAAGAAGAAGGGGCTTGGAGCTCCGAAAGCTTGTGTGGCTTTTGCTACCAAATAAACCTGTTGGACTTTAACCTGGTGTTGTTAAACTTCTTACTGTGTATCCAGTCGCAGTCTGAATCCCTAACAGTTCACTCATCTGCGATTCACCATATCCCCAGTGCAGGAGATATTACAATAAATTGCTTAACTTCAACTAAACACATACACAAGTGTAAGTGAATCATAGAATCCCTATAGTGCAGAAAGAAGCCATCCGGCCCACCGAGCCTGTACCAACAACAATCACACCCAGGCTCCATTACTGCAACACAGGGAGAACGTGCAGAAACCACACAGTGACCCAAGGCCGGAATTGAACCCGGGTCCCCTGGTGCTGTGAGGCAGCAGTGCTAACTATTGTGCCACTGTGCACCAACAACTCACTTTGCTGTCATGCTCGAGATCAGCCGAAGGTTAAACTTTCCCCTTTCCCACGTTTTATCCACATAGTGCGCATGAGCCGCCTCTGCGCATACACAAACTCCCCATTCATGATTTCACCCCCTCCCCCTCCCCCCATGAGGTTTTGCAAGACTGGAACCTCTGTACATAATGGGAGCTGACTGTACTGAATTCCTGATCGTAGTCATGCTGCCATTGAACAGAGGTGGTGACCAAAAGGCTAAGTGCTCTATCCTTCCCTCCCTCACTGATATTAACCCCCTCACCTACTGAATTATAAAGGAAGTTGCACATCATGCTCCAGTAAATAGGGGGGGGGGGGAATGGAATGTTGGCCTTTATTCCAATTGGCATGGAATATAAAAGTAGGGAAGTCTTTGCTGCAACTGTACTGGGTGTTGGTGAGACCAAATCTAGAGTAGTGTAGAGTTTTGGTTTCTTTGAGGAGGCATATACTTCGAAGCAGTACAGAGAAGCTTCAGGCGAGTGATTCCTGGGATGATAGTTCTCTTGTGAGGAAAGATTGAACAGGTTGGGCTTATACCACATTGGAGTTTAGAAGAATGAGAGATGATCTTATTGAAATACATAAGATCCTGAGGGGGCTTGACAGGATAGATGCTGAGAGGACATTTCCCATTGTGGGGGAATCTAGGGGGGCACAGGTTAAAAATAAAGTGTCCCCCCTTAAAGACAGCGATGAGGAGGAATTTCTTCTCTCGGATGTCTTTGGAATTCTCATCCCGGAGAGCAATGGAGTCTGGGTCATTAAACATATCCAAGGCTGTGTTGGACTGATTTTTGATTGACAAGGGAGGCGAGAGTTAGGGGGGGGGACAGGCAGTGGTGTTACGGCCACAATCAGATTTTATTGAAAAGTGACAGGCTCAATGGCCCACTTGTCCTATTTCTTCTGATCTTATGAGCCCAGAAGGAGCCACTTGGCCTATTATGCCTGTTCTTTGAAAGAGCTGTCCAATTGTTTGTACACTCTGGCGCCCCGAATTTTTCCTCAAAACTTTGCAAATGTCTAAATTTCAAGTATATATTCAATTCCCTTTTGAAAGTTAGGCAGTAACTTGGGCTGCTGATCACTGGCAAATACATTCCCAGTTATCTGCTCGCATTGTGGTATTATTGGCCACAAGGGACTGTATGGCTCGTCTTCCAGCATGTTATTTGCCCTCTCCATAATTTGTGTATTATCGTTCAGGTAATAAAGCATCCCAATATGCTTCACAGGAGTATTATAAAGTAAGGTTTTACACTGAACCACATGAGCTATAGGAATAGATGATTAAAAAGCTTGGTTGGACAGGTAAATCTTAAGGTCTTAAAGGAGGAGAGGTTGAGAGTGGAAACTCCAGAGTTTAGATACTAGACAACCAATGGTGGAATGATTGAAATCACAAATGCCTTAAGAGGCCAGAATTAGAGGAGTGTTGAGATGTGAAGAGAGTTCAGAAGATCATAGCGAGCAGGTAAGGCTTGGAGAGGTTTGAAAATGAGAATGGGCATTTTAAAATTGAGGCATTGCTTATCTGGGCACCGGTATGGATCAGCAAGCATCGAGGTGAAAGGGGGACTAGGCCTTGCCATGAGCTCAGACACTGACTGCAAGTTTTGGTGTGAGCTGGAGTTCACAGAGGATAGAATGTGGGTGGCCGGATAGGTAGAGCCTCGGAATAGTCAAATCTGGAGCTGGTTCGGTCTCGAGTTGTCCGAGTGGGATAAACATTGCAGCTGTTTGCACTGTCTCCTCTGCTCCCCGAGCGGACATCTGACCTCCTCCAACTGCAAAACACTCTTACCATTTAGTGTGAGAAATTTTGAAGTTGAACCAGACCATTCCTTGGTGCCATATCTGACCCCCCCTCCCACTATGTACCCACGCCAACACTAAGACCACCAACTACCACCTCGAAAATTGCCCAACTCTGCCTCGCGCCCCGCCCCCTCTGCCACGCGCCCCGCCCCCTCTGCCACGCGCCCCGCCCCCCCCCCCGGCCTCGCGCCCCGCCCCCCCCGGCCTCGCGCCCCGCCCCCCCCGGCCTCGCGCCCCGCCCCCCCCGGCCTCGCGCCCCGCCCCCCCCCCGGCCTCGCGCCCCGCCCCCCCCCGGCCTCGCGCCCCGCCCCCCCCGGCCTCGCGCCCCGCCCCCCCCCGGCCTCGCGCCCCGCCCCCCCCCCCCGGCCTCGCGCCCCGCCCCCCCCCCCCGGCCTCGCGCCCCGCCCCCCCCCCCCGGCCTCGCGCCCCGCCCCCCCTCCCCCGGCCTCGCGCCCCGCCCCCCCTCCCCCGGCCTCGCGCCCCGCCCCCCCTCCCCCGGCCTCGCGCCCCGCCCCCCCCCCCGGCCTCGCGCCCCGCCCCCCCCCCCGGCCTCGCGCCCCGCCCCCCCCCCCGGCCTCGCGCCCCGCCCCCCCCCCCGGCCTCGCGCCCCGCCCCCCCCCCCCCGGCCTCGCGCCCCGCCCCCCCCCCCCCGGCCTCGCGCCCCGCCCCCCCCCCCCCCGGCCTCGCGCCCCGCCCCCCCCCCCCCCCGGCCTCGCGCCCCGCCCCCCCCCCCCCGGCCTCGCGCCCCGCCCCCCCCCCCCGGCCTCGCGCCCCGCCCCCCCCCCCCCCGGCCTCGCGCCCCGCCCCCCCCCCCCGGCCTCGCGCCCCGCCCCCCCCCCCCCCCCCGGCCTCGCGCCCCCCCCCCCCCCGGCCTCGCGCCCCCCCCCCCCCCGGCCTCGCGCCCCCCCCCCCCCCGGCCTCGCGCCCCCCCCCCCCCCGGCCTCGCGCCCCGCCCCCCCCCCCCCCCCCGCCTCGCGCCCCGCCCCCCCCCCCGGCCTCGCGCCCCGCCCCCCCCGGCCTCGCGTCCCGCCTCCCCTTCTCGCGCCCCGCCCTGCTGTCCAGTGTCCTCGCCACTCCTGACGGGATGGTTTTCTTCTCCCTCATGGAGCTGCTGCCTCTTTGCCGAGTGTTTCCAGCATTTTCTGTATTTAATGTCCGGTTTCCAGCAGCCGCAGTATTTTGCTTTTGTTGATTCTATTTCTCCGCCATTTCCAGCTATTGAGCTGTGAGTACTTGTTGTGTGATGATCTTCACAAGAGGGTATTAATGTTGCTCAGTTTGGCAAATGACTCCAAATGAGATTTATTCTTCTCCTTTGAAAATACTCTGTTACTAAGATACAGTAAGCTCTGTTTATAATATAGAACTAATATCTCAATCTGTCATTATACAGAGTTTGAAATGTAAACGAGCAAGAGGTATTCTTTTCACGATGTACTTCAGACTCTCTTGGCATCTTTCCAAAAAATACTTTTACTAATTCATAGAATCCTACAGTGCAGAAAGAGGCTATTCGGCCCATCGAGTCTGCACCAACCACAATCCCACCCAGGCCCTACCCCCATATATTTACCCACTAATCTATGCATCCCGGGACACTAAGGGGCAATTTAGCATAGCCAATCAACCTAACCCGCACATCTTTGGACAGTGGGAGGAAACCGGAGCACCCGGAGGAAACCCACGCAGACACGAGGAGAATGTGCAAACTCCACACACACAGTGACCCAAGCCGGGATTCGAACCCAGGTCCCTGGAGCTGTGAAGCAGCAGTGCTAACCACTATGCTATCGTGCCGCCCTTTCTTCCCTTTCTCACTGGCTATCTTCATTACCCCCCTCGGCCCACAATTATTCCCTCTCTTCAAGATGCTGCTCTCTTGCTGGGGTCTATTTTCCTGTTGATGGATGTCCTTCCGGATTACAATCTATAGAATCCCTACAGTGCAGAAGGAGGCCATTTGGCCCATTGATCTGCACAGACTTGCTGAAAGAGAATCTTGTCCAGCACACCCCCCATCCTCATCCCCATCCCCATAAATCCACTACCATGACTAATCTGCCTAACCTACACATCTTTGGACACGAAAGGACAATTTAGCATAGAGTCATAGAGGTTTACAGCCTGGAAACAGGCTCTTCGGCCCAACTTGTCCATGCCACCCAGTTTTTACCACTAAGCTACTCCCAATGACTAGTCCATCTATTTCTTTCACTGTAGCAGTGACCACATTTCAAAAGGACATAATGTAAGAGGAGCAGAAATAGACCATATGGCCCCATGAGTCTGGTCTGCCATTCACTCCGTTCATGACCAATCTGCCTCAACTGCACTTTCCTGCCCATCCCTCAAATCCCTTGATTCCCTGAGAGACCAAAGCAATCCAAGCATTAGATGTACTCAATGATGGAACCTCCCCCCAACTCCCCTGGGGTGGAGCTTTCCAAAGATTCACAACACCCTGAATTTCTCCTCAGCCAGTCATAAGCAAATGATCAACCGCTTATCTTGAGACTGTGATCCAATGTTCTAGATTCTCCAGCCAGGAGAAGGACCTGCACGGTGGCACAGTGGTTAGCATTGCTGCCTCACAGCGCCAGGAGCCCGGGTTCAATTCCCGGCTTGGGTCACTGTCTGTGCGGAATCTGCATGTTCTCCCCATGTCTGCGTGGGTTTCCTCTGGGTGCTCCGGTTTCCTCCCACAGTCCAAAAGATGTGCTAGTTAGGTGCATTACCCATGCTAAATTCTCCCTCAGTGTACCCGAACAGGCACCGGAGTGTGGCAACTGGGGGATTTTCACAGTAACTTCATTGTAGTGTTAATGTAAGCCTACTTGTGATGCTAATAAATAAATTTTGTCTCTAACATTCCTGTGACACTCCTAGGACCTTTTATGCTAAAGGAGTTCTAGAAAAGCCAGTTATTGTTTGACTTTGGGTCTGCTGCTGTAGTTGCCTGCTTTCTTGCAATTCAACATGGTTATAATTGAAAGCATTTGTGCTCACATTGCATGCAATCTTTGTGTTTTCAAACAAACACTTGGGTAATTGAACGGTCGCTGAGAACTATTGAATCCAGACAGCCTCCAAAAGTCACTCCATGAAGTGTTATTGGAGAGGATTCAGTTTGCGGAGATTCTGAAGCCAAATTAAACTTGAGCTCAACTGCATTTAATTGCATTCACTTTATTTTTGATATTTGTCCAAAGAATGTGGATGTCACTGGCTAGGCCAGCATTTATTGCCCATCCCTTATCATCATAGAATCATCATAGAAACCCTACAGTACAGAAGGAGGCCATTCGGCCCATCGAGTCTGCACCGACCACAATCCCACCCAGGCCCTACCCCCACATATTTACCCACTAATCCCTCTAACCTACGCATCTCAGGACTCTAAGGGGCAATTTTTTTTTTTTAACCTGGCCAATCAACCTAACCCGCACATCTTTGGACTGTGGGAGGAAACCGGAGCACCCGGAGGAAACCCACGCAGACACGAGGAGAATGTGCAAACTCCACACAGACAGTGACCCGAGCCGGGAATCGAACCCGGGACCCTGGAGCTGTGAAGCAGCAGTGCTAACCACTGTGCTACCGTGCCGCCCCAAGGGATACCGTATATCCCTTGAGAAGCTGGTGGTGAGCTGCTGCCTTGAACCGCTGCAGTCCACATGGTGTAGGTACACCCAGAGTGCTATTAGAGGGGGGATTTCCAGGATTTTGCCCCAGCAACAGTGAAGGAATGGCGATATATTGCCAAGTCAGGATGGTGAGTGACCTGGAGAGGAACTTCCAGGTGGTCGTGTTCCCAGGTATATACTGCTTTTGGCCTTCTAGATGGTAATGGTCGTGGGTTTGAAAGGTGCTGCTTAAGGAGCCTTGGTGAGTCCTTGCAATGCATCTTATAGCTGGTACACACTGCTGCCACTGTGTGTCAGTGGTGTCCAGAGCGATTATTTGTGGGTGGGGTGCCAATGAAGTGGACTGCTTTGTCCTAGATGGTGCTAAACTTCTTGTGTTGTTGGAGCTGTACTCACCCAGGCAACTGGAGAGTATTCCATCACACTCCTGACATGTGTATTGTAGATGCAAACATAGGACTGAATTTGTCTCTTGCTCTGAATAAAGTTCCCTCTTTTTGTGAATTGTTGGATTAAATGCCCTTATGTAAAACAAACCCCTTTTCATAGTTCAGTTTTCTATGTTACATCAGTGACTAGACTTCAAAAATACTTCACTGGCTGGATGTTGCTTGGACCATGAAAGGTGCTAGGTAAATGCAAGTCTGACTGAAAGCTCTTTCGTTGTCTATGATGTGTTGCTGTTTCTCTCTCACACACCAGGATGGAGTATTTTCTGTGTTTTATTTGCTATCCATTGTCTCTCTGGGCTGCTTCATGCATTGCAGTGAGGCAGCAGTAATGTGCCTGGATTCTGTAGCAAAATGTTCCCCCCTTGCCATCCTCTCTGCTGCTGCTTCGGATACGGCCGTTCTGTGACACCCGTGGCTGGGTCTCATCATCTGTCAATGAGCCATTGCAGCATTTCCCAGAAATTCTTTGACCAGGGTTGGCATCACAGTTGGGCTTGACTCTGTCTACAGCGGGTACTCTTCCAAGCATCCTTTGGACTGGGACCCAGAATGATTTCCGCTGTTGTAGCTGTGTTTAAGTTTAAGTTTTAAGTTTATTTATTAGTGTCACAAGTAGGCTTACATTAACAGTGCAATGAAGTTACTGTGAAAGTCCCCAAGTCGCCACACTCCGGTGCCTGTTCGGGTACACTGAGGAAGAGTTTAGCATGGCCAATGCACCTAACCAGCACGTCTTTCGGATTGTGGGAGGAAACCGGTCCACCCGGAGGAAACCCATGTAGACAAGGGGAGAACATACAAACTCTGCACAGACAGTGACCCAAGCCAGGAATCAAACCCGGGTCCCTGGCACTGTGATACAGCTGTGCTAATCACTGTGCCACCGTGCCAGACTAGCTGAGAGGTGCTGAAGCCAATTGTAACACATTGGCATCATCAGGCCAGAATGGTGACAACTACCCGGACTGGGTTGACTGCCGTGATTTCTGAGCTGCTGTCGCTGGATGTAAAGTTTAATTTTGTGCCTGATTGGAGTCTCCATTTTTCATCTGCCCGTTGTGTATTTCTAACATGCCAGCCTGCACATCAATATTGAAAGTTTAGTTTGTGAAAAATAAACTATTACAACAAATGTTTTTGTTTTTGTATATAGACATTAGAAACAGTGAAAAGCTTGTGGCCAATGTGGATTTCTTTCCCCCAAAATATGCTTTATTCATAAAATGTATGCAAGTACATTCCAAAATATTTCAAATCAAATATTAGAGTGCAATAGAATTCAATCTTTTTTCATACAGCAAGTTCCACTCTTTAAAGTTTATTTATTAACGTCACCAAGTAGGCTTACATTAACACTGCAATGAAGTTTCTGTGAAAATCCCCTCGTCGTCATGCTCCGGCGCCTGTTCGGGTACACTGAGGGAGAATGTAGCATGGCCGATAGACCTAACCAGCACTTCTTTTGGACTGTGGGAGGAAACCGGAGGGGTCCCGGAGGAAACCCATGCAGACACGGGGAGAATGTGCAGACTCCACACAGACAGTGACCCAAGCCACGAATCGAACCCGGGTCCCTGGCACTGTGCGGCAGCGGTGCTAACCACTGTGCCACCGTGCCGAGGCACCTCATCACAATTGCAGTACTGTTTCCATATTTACCATATACGTTCCATGTCAGGCACACAGTGTGGCTTTGCAGTGAACACCTGTGTGCACACTGCTGTGGAAAATGAGGAGGGGAACGATTGCCCTTCTTGGTTGCTGTGGCAATGGGGGAAATAGACAGCTAAAGTCTGCTTGACAGACTGCAGTTGAAAACCAACCCAAAGAGAGAGAGAGAGAGCAGCAACAGCTCAGTCACTCAGTAAAGGAAGTGCACTCATACAGCCCAGATAGCAGTGTTACATAGCTTCCCTCGAGGACACAGAGCTAGACCACCCCTTTCCTTTTCCTCCCCTCCCACCTCAGCTCTGCCCTCGGAGCAGTCAGTGAGTGTAAAGTAAAGGATTATTGCCTGGAGCCAACCTCTTGTGTAGCCTCTCAGGTCGTATTTCAATACTTTTGTTTTTTATCTTGCTAATCTGTTGTTTGTGATAGTGTAAGTAAGCTGGGCTGTGTTTTTTTATATTGCTATCTGACTCCCTGCTCGAGGTGAAGCAACTTTCATATGTGCCCTTGCATGTTATTCTTTCGCTCTCTCTGCAAAGCTTCAGAACTGAACACTCCGGGTAGGTGCTTGATGGTTTTTAAGTGGAATCCTTGCCTGTCAATGTCTCTTCCCTCCCTCCGACCCTCCCCACGAGGTTCTTGAGGGCTCGCTTGAGGTGGGAAAAGCTGTCCGATTTTAATAGAATTGAGTAAAGGGCACAAGTCCTTCCAGATGTTCGGGTCTTGAGCTTTGAGAAAATGGTCACCAGTCTTGAGTTTTTCATTACAATCCTTCAAGGAGAGGGAGGGAGAAGTCCCAGGACGTCTGAAATGCTATCTCCCAATGTCTGATCCTATCCCACCTCCTTTAGCTGGTTCGGGTGCACTAGGGTGTCGGACAGCACGGTGGCACAGTGGTTAGCACTGCTGCCTCACAGCACCAGGGACTAGATTCGATTCCCAGCTTGGGTCGCTGTCTGTGTGGAGTCTGCACCTTGTCCCCGTGTCTGCGTGGGTTTCCTCCGGGTGGTCCAATTTCCCCTCACAGTCTGAAAGACATGCTGGTTAGATGCATTGGCCATGCTAAATTCTCCTTCAGTGTACCTGACCAGGCGTCGGAGTGTGGCGACTCGGGGAATTTCACAGTAACTTCATTGCTGTGTTAATGTAAGCCTACTTGTGACACTAATAAATAAACTTTGGAGCCAAGTTCTCACCCTCCCACGTTACAGTGACAGGAATAAAGGGGTTGGTATTTGGCAGTATTGATTTAACCCGAACATCTCCAGTCTGTGTGTATGCTGCAAAATAGGCATCTGTCAGGCTGCGAATAGTTGTGAATAGCCACAAGCATTTCATGTACGTGTATACTTGGGCTGCTGATAAGTAAACCTCACCACTGAGTGAGTTAGCAGCTTTGGGGAGAGAGAAAATAGCGAGAGAAAAATGCAAATGGAGCACAAGAGTCTTTCATCTGAAATGAGTATATTTACGTCTGCAATCTCCTTTTTAGGAGCGTGTTGAGTGTTTGTGTGTGGAAGTTCTGCAGTCCTCTCCCTGCTGTTTAAACATTTAAATTAGTAATTTTAGCCAAAATGCTGGAGTGTGTTACAAATGAAAGCCAGCAAGCTAACATAATGTTTAAGGTACTGAACCGAGTTCCGGATTGTCAGGTTGCTGCCAGCATTTTAAAACACACAGTGATGTCAAATCATTCCCTAAGTGCATGTGGCATTGATATTGGATTCCCCTCGAGGTGGAATTGTATGAACAATACAGACTGGATTAAAAGGTCATACATTTTACGTGCCATGTATTTGGCAAGGGAATGCACTGAATGAAAAATACAAGACAAATACTCTCTCCTCTGTCCTGCAAAAGCGGTCTCTTCCTTTTCCTTCCGTGCAGCAAGGGCTCCGTGTGCTATCTACTGCAAGGCCATTCATACAATAACAAACACCTGCCCCCCCCAGAAGGTTGTGTCATGGGGAGATTAGTGGTCTGCAAACAACTGGTGATAGGTCTTTGTGTTAATGCAGGTTTACCTCCGCCTCCAGTGCCAGCAGGAACGGCAGTGCCAGTTGCAAATTTCAACCTTTTGCCAACACTTATCCTCTGGTCTGTGTACCGGGCTCCTTGCTCCTTGCTCCTGGGGGCTTTACGTTTCTCATAGTCCTGATGTACTTTGCCTCTGCACTGTACTTCACAAGAGCCTAGGTCTCCCATTCCAAATCCGCTAAGTCTTTTCTGTCTGTCCGTAGAATGAATTGAGAAGCATTCTCTCTGTTGGCGGAGCCACTGCTAGTGATTTTAAATAATTTATTGGCTGTTATTTGACTATAATGTAGCAGGATTTGCCCCTGCTGTGACATACTCAATGGTGGATCCATGCTGATGGGGAGATGCTGGCGTTGGACTGGGGTATATAGCATAGCCAATGCACCTAACCAGCATGCCTTCCGGACTGTGGGAGGAAACCAGAGCACCCGGAGGAAACCCACACAGACACAGGGAGACGGTGTAGACTCCGCATGGACAGTGACCCAAGCGATCCAAGTGACCCCCTTCCCATGCTGATGGTACAGTGACCAGGTGGTACAGAGCCTGGGGCAGGGTCCCAGGGCGGGGTCCAGGTCTGACTGAAAACATGTCTTCTTTCTGTAGTTCACCACCATTGCCCCTCAATGGAGTGCCCATTAAATATACCGCCAGGTCTATGGGAGATGTTCCAACTCGTGGCAGAATCCAAAACTAGTGACTAATAAACCCAATAGGAATTTCAGCCGAAACCCCTTTGTCAAGAGAGTGGTTAGAATGTCAAACCTGCTCCCACAGGGAGTGGTTGAGGCAAATAGCCTCGATGCATTTAAGGGGAAATGAGATAACTGCCTGAAGGAGAAAGGAATACAATGATATGCTGACCTGGTGAGATGAGGTAAGGTGCAACAGGCTTATGTGGAGTCTAAACAGCAGCAGAGGCAAGTTAAATGGCCTGTTAGTGTGCAGTAAATTCAATGTGATTTCTGATGTGTGGGGGAATGGAGCTAGCAATGGTTGCAGATTGCATTTGGGTAGCAGTTTGGGTGAAGAGGATGTTTCCATTAGTAAGAGAGACTAGGATCCGAGGGCACAGCCCATTTTGCAGCAAATAATTTTGAAAACCAAGAGAACGAACTCCAAAAGCCTCGCTGCAGTGAAACATACATTACATTTCTCCCTCAGTGAGGGGAGGTGAGACCGCGAGAGAGGTGAACCTCTTAGAACCGAGAATCTATGGTGATGAATCTATGGAATTCATTGCCACAGAAGGCCGTGGAGGCCAGGTCATTTAGTGTATTTAAGACAGAGATAGATATGTTTTTGATTGGTAAGGGGATCAAAGGTTATGGGGAAAGGATAAGAGAATGAGGTTGAGAATTATATCAGCCATGATTGAATGGTGGAGCTGACTCGATGGGCCAAATGATCTAATTCTGCTCCTATATCTTATGGTCTTGTGGTTTAAATCTCAAATCCTCCTCTCACTTACCCTGCCCCACTCTATGGTCAGTCCTTTCAGTCTTAACCCTCCACCAATTTTTGCTCACTCCCATTAGCTTCTACCAAGGGACAGTGAGAAAGAGACCAGAGGCCTACTTATCCTCGACCTGTTTTCCTTCACTCCACTCCTCACCCCATCCTGTTTACCCAGGAGGCTTGATTTATTTCTGAAATTCAGCCCGGCTTGTCTTTATTGAATAAAATACCTCTCATTGGAGGAGGAAAAGCAATTTATTCTGTGTCTCACTCTCGCACACTGACAGATGTATTTGTGATTAGGATCGCTGTCTCCCAGGTGTAAGGAATTAGCCTTTATCTTTCCTAACTCGAGTACAGATGGATATAATCAGATGGCTTCAAAATTCAGCTCTTTGAATGCTGGACAAATGAATTTTCTCTGTCTCTGCCTCTTTATTCAATGCATTTTCTACACCTGATGAAGATTTCCTGTGTGTTTGTAATCAGATCACTGTCACCTCTCTCGCTTCCCCTCACTGAGGGCAAAATGTAATGTATGTGGATGAACAGAGGGATCTGGGTGTCCATGTGCATAGATCCCTGAAAGTTGGCACCCAGGTTGATAGGGTTGTTAAGAAGGCGTACGGTGTGTTAGCTTTTATTGGTAGAGGGATTGAGTTTCGGAGCCAGGAGGTCATGTTGCAACTGTACAAAACTCTGGTGCGGCCGCGCTTGGAGTATTGCGTACATTTCTGGTCGCCGCATTATAGGAAGGATGTGGAAGTGTTGGAAAGGGTGCAGAGGAGATTTACCAGGATGTTGCCTGGTATGGTGGGAAAATCGTATGAGGAAAGGCTGAGGGGCTTGAGGTTGTTTTCGTTAGAGAGAAGAAGGTTAAGAGGTGACTTAATAGAGGCATACAAGATGATCAGAGGATTAGATAGGGTGGATAGTGAGAGCCTTTTTCCTCGGATGGTGATGGCTAACATGAGGGGACATAGCTTTAAATTGAGGGGTGATAGATACAGGACAGATGTTAGAGGTAGGTTCTTTACTCAGAGAGTAGTAAGGGCATGGAATGCCCTTCCTGCAGCAGCAGTGGACTCGTCAACATTAAGAGCATTCAAATGGTTATTGGATAAACATATGGATGATATTGGAATAGTGTAGGTTAGATGGGCTTGAGATTGGTTTCACTGGTCGGCACAACATCGAGGGCCAAAGGGCCTGTACTGCGCTGTTATGTTCTATGTTTCATTGCAGCGCGGCTTTTGGAGTTTGCCCTCTTGATTTTCAAAATTATTTGCTGCAAAATGGGCGTACGGTGCACAGTGGTTAGCACGGCTGCCTCCCAGGTTCGATTCCCGGCTTGGGTCACTGTCCGTGCGAAGTCTGCATCTTCTCCCCGTGTCTGTGTGGGTTCCCTCCGGGTGCTCTGGTTTCTCCCACAGTCCGAAAGGCATGCTGGTTAGGTGCATCGGCCATGCTACATTCCTCCTCGGTGTACCTGAACAGACACCAGAGTGTGGTTTTTAGGGGATTTTCACAGTAATTTCATTGCAATTTTAATGCAAGCCTACTTGTGACTAATAAATAAACTTTTAACTTAAAAATTACTGAATTCAACCCCCTCATTTTGAAATTCCCAGGACAGAAAATAAACAATTGTTGAAAAAAGACTTTCCAGAGGTTTTTGAATGATTTCTGGGAACTCAGTGACTAAATTACAGTGCCCTCATTATGAAATGACAGCTATTGTGTGTTATACAACATGATATGTTTGACTTTGACAAAACTGGACATCAACTGCAACATACAAAATCTCAACGAGCAGTATTTGACACCAAGCTACATTCAAAATGATCAGAAGCTTTGTGCAGGAGAGAGAGGTTTTGGGTAGCATGGTGGCACAGTGGTTAGCACTGCTGTCTCACAACTCCAGGGACCTAGATTTGATTCCCGGCTTGGCTCACTGTCTGTGTGGAGTTTGCACGTTTTCCCCGTGTCTGCGTGGGTTTCCTCTGGGTGCTCTGGTTTCCTCCCACAGTCCAAAGATGTGAGAGTTAGTTTGATTGGCCATGCTAAATTTCCCCTTAGATGCATGGAGGCATTAGCTGGTTTGACCTAAAAAGAGGGCATGGAGGCATTAGCAGGGTAAATATGTGGGGTTACGGGGATAGGGCCTGGGTGGGATTGTTGTTGGTGCAGACCAATGTGCCGAAATACCTCTTTCTGCACTGTAGGGATTCTATGATTCTTTGATCGAGGAGCATCTTCTAGAAGAGAAGGGTGAGTGGGGTGGGGAAGGAGAGAGAGAGAGGTTTAGAGATGGAATCCCAGAACCTGGGGACTGTGCATTTGAAGGTATGGCTGCCAATAAAAATCAGGGAGGCACGAGGGGGGAGAATTGGAGTAGAGCAGAGATTTGTAGACCTGAAGGTATTTACAGAGATAACAAGGCATGAGGCCATGGAGTGATTTCAACACAGAACTTTAAACGTCAGATGTTGCTGGACCAGGAGCCAAGATAAGCCAGCAGGCACAGGGGTGATAGATGAATGAGACTTGATACAAATTAGCATATGGGCAGCAGAGTTTTGGATTAGCTGGTAGAAGGTGGGATGAGGGTATCGCTGGCTAGGCCAGCTGTTATTGCCCATCTCTAATTGTCCTCGAGAAGGTGTTGTTGAGCTGCCGTCATGTACCACTGCAGTCCATGTGGGGTAGTACATCGTGTGGAGATGCCGGCGTTGGACTGGAGTAAACACAATAAGAAGTCCCACAACCTGGTGTTGTGAGACTTCTTACTGCGTAGGTACATCCACAGTGCTGTTAGGAAGGGAGTTCCAGGGCTTTGACCCAGTGATAGTGAAGGAATGGCAATACGAAGTCTGGATAGTGAGTGGCTTGGGGGGGAACTTGCCGGTAGTGGTGTTCTGTGTGTCTGCTGCCTTTGCCTTTCTCGATGTTTGCGGTCGTGGATTTGGAAGGTGCTGCTTCAGGAGCCTTGGTGAGTTTCAGCAATGCATCTTGTAGACGGTACACAATGTGCCACTGGGTGTTGATGGTGGAAGGAGTGAATGTTTGTGGATGGGGTGTCAATCAAGCGGCCACTATCACAGTGAGACAGTTGAATCTGAAGACATGAATATGTGTTTCAATGAAGTAGATAGGCCGAGGCAGCAGCATAAGTGGACAGCATTACAGGACTGGATTTGGGTTGTCCTGTTAATGGAGAAGATATGGAGTTGAAAGCTCACCTCAGTGTAAAATGGAATGCTGAAGTCACAGCCTCAGGCCGTGACCGGGAAGAGGGAAGGAGTGGAAGGCAAAGGAGCAAAGTCTGGTTTTCAAATACTTAATTGGTGGAAATTTCTCGATTTTGGACAAGCCGAACGAGATTAGATGAGCTGGAAAACTCGGAGAGCTGGTGATGAGGTATAACTGACTGCTGTCAGCGTATGTACAAAATCTGACGTGTTTGTGGATGATGTAGCCAAGGCAAGTAGATGAGAGATCCATCAGCTAGGGAATTGACAGATAATTGAGTTTTAATAAGACACTTGCTGCACATAGTGATTTTAATAAATAATGCAGAGATGCTCACAAAGTGTTGCATAACAGGTGTTTAGAGTTTCTATTGAGCAGTTAGAATAGTTAAGTCTGCTTTTGAATGTTTAATTTATTTCAGTGTTTCTTCAGTGCAGGTACATGATATTTTGATGTTTGGTTTAATGGCAAATAGATTGATTTTTTAGGTGATGGACAATAGGAATTTTAATCCGAACAGTTCATTAGTTGGAAAGGGGAATCTTTAACAAAAAAAGTTTTATTATCAGAACATGAAATCTCTCATTTTTCATTTCCTGTGAGGACATTGTGAAGCTAGCAATCTCACCAGGCCACGTCATCCGTATCTTTCTGATTTCCCACTCATCGCAGTGTACCAAGTACCTGTTGGAACCTCATGAGCAGGAGGAGGAATTTCTTCTCTCTGAGGGTGGCACAGTGCTTAGCCAAATGGCCTCCTTCTGCACAGTAGGGACTCTATGAATCAGCGGAATTCTTTACTGCAGAGTTGTGGAGGCTGTGTTATTAAAGATGTTCAAGGCTGAGATGGACAGATTTTTAATCAGTGGGGGAATTGAGGGTTATAGGGATACGGCGGGCAAGTAGAGTTGAGGATTATCACATCAGTTTGGTCATTGAATGGTGGAGCAGACTCGATGGGCTGAATGGCCTACTTCTGCTCCTACATCTTGTGTGATGCAATTATTGTCACAGTTTTGCACCATAACTAGGACAGTACAAACAACAACAAGTTGCATTCATTTGGCACCCTTGACCTGAGTGAAGTGTTATACATTCAGCCCATTATGTCTGTGCCAGCTTTTTGAACAATTCCAGTTTCTTTCAATCTTTCAGTGTTCAAGGGGGAGCTGGACGTGACCCTTGTGGCTAAAGGGATCAAGGGGAATGGCGAGAAAGCAGGAGTGGGATACTGAAAGTCCATGATCATATTGAATGGTGGCGCAGGCTCGAAGGGCCGAATGGCCTACACCTGCACCTATTTTCTATGTTTCAATAGAACTGAAATCCCTGGTTCCCGGCATCATTCTAGTCGATCTCCTTGGCGCCCTTTCCAAGACATTGCTATCCTTCCTACAGTGTGATGCCCAGAGTTGAACACACTGCACCAGCTGAGGCCTAACAAGTGGTTTATAAAGGCTTAGCATCAATTTCTTGTTTTTGTACTCAATGTGTCTGTTTATAAAGTTCAGAACCGCATATGCTTATTAGCAGCTTTCTCAACTTGTTGTACCAGTTTCAAAGACTTGTTTAAGTGCTGGTTAAACAAATAAAGCGTGTCTGCTGTGTTGTAAAGGACTACAAAGCCTATAGAGATGTGCTGTTACTAAACTTTTCTTTTAGTCAGGAGCAACATTTTAACGGGAAATAATATCTTTTAAACCCACTGATGCCTCTCGGCCAGTTCCGAGTGTCTGGGCAATGACAAAGGGGAAAACAGTACTGCAAATTGACCGTAGATGTGTCAACATTTGAAAGGGAATTTGACTCCAAAGTAAAATCCAAATGTGTTTGTTTCAAAAAATGCATTATTTTTTAAAGTCATGAAGAAATCTGTTCATAGAATCATAGAAACCCTACAGTGCAGAAGAAGGCCACTCGGCCCATCGAGTCTGCACCGACAACAATCCCACCCAGGTCCTATCCCCTGAGCCCCACGTAATGTTTAATGTTCTCGTTGCAAAAGTGCAAGTGTTGTGACCCTTTCATCAGAAGAACATTTATTAATGTGAATTCAAAATGTCTTTTTTCCCCAATCTTTTGAGTTATAACTATAATAGTCAGTTAGTTCGCCCCGTCCACTTGATGCCTTTAACTATGCGAGCACTCATAGAATCCCTACAGTGCAGAAGGAGGCCGTTCGCCCATTGAGTTTGCATCTTTTTATGTTCCCCAGGCCCTATTCCTGTGACCCTATATTTTTACCCCACTAATTCTCCCTAACATACATACTGAGGAACAATTTAGCATGGCCAATCCCACTAACCTACACATCTTTGGACACGAAGGGACAATTTAGCATGGCCAATCCACCTGACCTGCACATCTTTGGGCTGTGGGAGGAAACCAGAGCACCCGGAGGGGACATAGATGCAGACACTGGGGAGAATGTGCAAATACCACACAGTCACCCAAGTTGGAATTGAATGCAGGCCTCTGGTGCTGCGAGGCCCTGTGCCACCGTGTCACCCAAAACAACCCAGGCACCACTGAGATTTGCATTCAGAATCTCCTGTTTACTAAACTGGCGCTTTAACCAACTAAGCCTGGTTGAGTAGTCAAATCCAAAGGGTAACCTCTTTTGAAACTATTCTCTTGAAGCCCTTTTTTTCTGTAGGAAGGATTGAGAGCACAAATGTAACTTGAAATTTATAAAAAGTAATTTTTGGATCCTGTAGCAAAAAAAATCCACCTCACCTTAAATACAGCAGAATAACAACATTAACGAGGCTTTAGAGTGAAATATCAGAGGCCGTTAGGATTATTTAAAACACAGTTGGTCTGATGAGAGAATTCATATACTCGAGGGCTGAGTTTCGATGAGTCAGATGGCCTTGTCTCATCTTCCTACTTTATTTTAAATGCCAGTCCTTAAATTACATGTCCTGATTCTGTGAAATGTGACTTTTAATTCGAACTCCTGCTTCTTCCTCCTGTGACCCCCTCTGCTCCGTTTGCTTGTTTTCTGTACCCATCTCTGGGATAGTTTGCAACTTCCCAAATAGATCACAAATAAGGGTCAGTGGCTATTTTTGAATTGATCTTTGCTGCAGGAAACAGAGCTCTCCAAAGTGCAAAGATGAGGCTGAGATACAGAGGCTGAGATACAGAGGCTGAGCACCATCCTTACGATGCTTATCCTCTATCTTACTCAAAGTTTTTCTTTCGGTTGCAATTTTTTAAGCTGCCAAGAAGATGTTTTTTTTTCCCCTCAGTGCAGTTCTCCCCTAACCCTCCTTTCACCCCCACCCCGACCCCATCTCCTCATCAACATATAAATTCAAATTGTAAAGGGTTGGCATTTTCTTCCTGAGTGAGTTAAAATTGGCAGCCCTTCATGTCAGGAGGCACCGAAACATTAAACAGGTCAGACCTGGAAACCGTCAGAAAGGCAAAGCTCCCTCACTAGAAAGAATTATGGAAAGGAAAATTGAACCACTTCCTCACTAACTATTACACTCAGGATGCGGCCTATCGATTTAGTAAGGGGGCAGCCTCATGATCAATATTTGATTTAATCATATTTTAAATATGTTTGTTTAATTTCTGTGATGGTCATCATGCTCTTTTCGCAGTGGAATGGAGCAGGTTTCACTCAAAGGACTGGGATGGCTCTCCCAACTCCAGGCTGGAATATGATGTGTTGTGCCATGTGACCTTAAAGTGGAGAGTGGAAAGGAAGGGTAGACGCTAAAGCATAGTTGTTGGAGACAGCAGTTGGGGCTAAGATCATCTGGGAATTCTGCTATGTTAATGCTGCTCTTAATGCTGTGAGACATATTATCAAATTGCCATTGACGCATCTCCTCCATTACAACAATGGTCAGCACAGTGGTTAGCACTGCTGCCTCACAGCGCCAGGGACCCAGGTTCAATTCCAGCCTCAGGTCACTGTCTGTGTAGTATGCACATTCTCCCCATGTCTGTGTGGGTTTCGTCCGGGTGCTCCGGTTTCCTCCCACACTCCAAAGATGTGCAGGTTAGGTTGATTGGCTATGCTAAGTTGCCCTTAGTGTCAGGGGGTTAGCAGGGTGAATACATGGAGTTAGGGGATAAGGCCTGGGTGGGATTGTTGTTGGTGCAGGCTCGATGGGCTGAATGGCTTCTTCCTACTCTGCAGGGATTCTTGGATCCTAAAACTTCATTGGTTGTAAAGCACTTTGAGGTGCTTGTGAAAAATGCCATGCGAATGCAAGTCTTTTTGTTTTAATTTCCCATTCCTTCCCCCTTTGTGAAAAACCTAAAGCATGGATAAATCCAGATTCCCACCTTATTGTCATATGTATTGGGATACCGTGAAAAGTATTGTTTCTTGCGCGCTGTACAGACAAAGCATACCGCACATAGAGAAGGAAAGGAGAGAGTGCAGAATGTAGTGTGACAGTCATAGCTATGTTGTAGAGAAAGATCAACTTAATGAGAGGTAGGTCCATTCAAAAGCCTGATGGCAGCAGGGAAGAAACTGTTTTTGAGTTAGTCGGCATGTGATCCAACAATGGCATGAAGGATTAATGAAATGGCATCAAGGGTAACATTAAAATCATAGAATCACAGAATCCCTACAGTGCAGAAGGAGGCAATTTGGCCCATCGAGCCTGCACCGACCACAATCCCACCAAGGCCCTATTCCCGTAATCCCACATATTTAGCCTGCTAACGCTGACGTTTTCACTCAACACCAGAGACCAAATGAAAATAGAGCTGATATTCTTGCTGCTGTATTTATAATTGTTGAAAGAGTGAAGAGAAAAGTTAAAGAAAAACTCAGTAAGAGTTTTTTATGAAATCTCCCAAGATGCTAGTTGAGGCCAGGAGCTTGGGAAGCTTCCTTTCAGTCAAACACCAGCCAGCCTGTCCTTTCTGTTCACGGTTTGTGGAAGTGTCTGTTGGGCGACAGCATTGAAATTTGAGTTGCATTTCTACCTCACCTGTTCTGAGATGCAAATACTTCAAAGGGCACGGGGTGACAGGGATTTATATAACACGAATGACAACGTGCCTTTCAACAGTTTCACCCGCTTGACCTTCTAACGGGACAGCACGGTGGCACAGTAGTTAACACTGCTGCCTCACAGCGCCGGGTACCCGGGCTCAATTCCGGCCTCAGGTCACTGTCTGTGGAGTTTGCACATTCTCCCCGTGTCTGCGTGGGTTTCCTCTGGATTCTCCGGTTTCCTCCCACAGTCCAAAGATGTGCGGGTTAGATTGATTGGCCATGCTGAATTGACCAGTGTCAGGGGTTTTAGCAGGGTAAATATGTGTGGTTATGGGAATAGGGCCTGGGTGGGATTGTGGTCAGTACAGGCTCAATAGGCCGAATGGCCTCCTTCTGCACTGTCGGGATTCTATGAGTTTAGCATTACCCTTGATGCCATTTTATTGACTCTTTCATGTCATTGTCAGATCATGTACCAACCGACTCAAGAACAGCTTCTTCCCTGCTGCCATCAGGCTTTTGAATGGACTTGCCTTGCATTAAGTTGATCTTTCTCTACACCCTAGCTATGACTGTAACACTACATTCTGCACTCTCTCCTTTCCTTCTCTATGCACAGTATGCTTTATCTGTATAACGCACAAGAAACAATACTTTTCACTGTATCTCAATACATGTGACAATAATAAATCATTGTGTCGCTTAGAAAATAGATTTCCAAGCACTCTTTAAACAATGATGATGATTCCCCATCTTGTAAATATGCTAAACTCAGCAGATTGCAGAGAAGGACATAAGAGGAGTTGGAATAAACCTTCCGTTTTACTCCCCCTTTCTGCTCACCGACAAATGGCATTGAAATGTTCTTGGCAACCATAGCTTCCGAATGCTTTAAACAATTGTCTACCGAAGTCAAAAGTTAGTTGAAAATATTTATTCTATATAGACATTGCAATCTTTGGCGATACTGCAAAGTATTTCAAACACCTTGTTTTGTGAGGATGGCAAAGTCCAAGGATGTGCAGGTTAGGTGGATTGGCCATGCTAAATTGCCACTTAGTGTCAGGGGGGTTAGCAGGATTAATACGTGGGGTTAAGGGGCTGGGTGGGATTGTGGTCGTTGCAGACTCGATGGGCCGAATGGCCTCCTTCTGCACTGCAGAGATTCTATGGCAGATGGAGATGCTGATAGACTTATTTCAGTCAGATAAACTCCGAGAGTAACTCTGTGACAGATTTTTAACCTGATCCAGCGTGGGTGCCAGAGAAACTACATTAAGTTCCATAGACGTCTCAACCGTCTGTTTTAGCTTTAATAATGCACAAGCCATTAAAAAAATTAGATTTAGATTTTTTGTTCTTTTGGAGCCAAGCCATTATTTGTGTTTGGGTGTTCAGAGGATGAAAAAAAGACAGTTGATGGAGTCCAGCCGAGAACAGTAGAAATCACCAAGCAAGATGACTCATTTTTTGCTATTCAAATTCTGCTAATGCTTCAATAACAGGATGAATACAAATTAGAAAAGCCATTCAGCCCATCTTCATCCAAATAGAATGATCCAACAGATGCAACAGATTTTAAAGTGATATTCAGGCATAATGCAGCACTAGAGATATGGTCAGTCTGGTTCAACCGTACCCTCCAGTACAGTGTCCAGTTCCAATCAGACCGTACCCTCCAGTACCCGTGTCCAGTTCCAGACAGACCGTACTGTCCAGTACAGTGTCCAGTTCCAGACAGACTGTACTGTCCAGTACAGTGTCCAGTTCCAGACAGACCGTACCCTCCAGTACCCGTGTCCAGTTCCAGACAGACCGTACTGTCCAGTACAGTGTCCAGTTCCAGACAGACTGTACTGTCCAGTACAGTGTCCAGTTCCAGACAGACTGTACTGTCCAGTACAGTGTCCAGTTCCAGACAGACTGTACTGTCCAGTACAGTGTCCAGTTCCAGACAGACTGTACTGTCCAGTACAGTGTCCAGTTCCAGACAGACTGTACTGTCCAGTACAGTGTCCAGTTCCAGACAGACTGTACTGTCCAGTACAGTGTCCAGTTCCAGACAGACTGTACTGTCCAGTACAGTGTCCAGTTCCAGACAGACTGTACTGTCCAGTGCAGTGTCCAGTTCCAGACAGACTGTACTGTCCAGTGCAGTGTCCAGTGCCAGACAGACTGTACTGTCCAGTGCAGTGTCCAGTTCCAGACAGACCGTACCCTCCAGTGCAGTGTCCAGTTCCAGACAGACCGTACCGTCCAGTGCAGTGTCCAGTTCCAGACAGACTGTACTGTCCAGTACAGTGTCCAGTGCCAGACAGACTGTACTGTCCAGTACAGTGTCCAGTTCCAGACAGACCGTACCCTCCAGTACAGTGTCCAGTTTCAGTCCATAGAAGACCATAAAATCCCTACAGTGCAGAAGGAGGCCATTCGGCCCATCGAGTCTGCACCAACCACAATCCCATTCAGGCCCTATTCCTGTCACCCCACATGTTTACCTTGCTAATCCCCTGACATTAGGGACAATTTAGCATAGCCAATCAACCTAACCCACACATCTTTGGACTGTGGGAGGAAACTGGAGCACCCGGAGGAAACCCACGCAGACACGGGGAGAATGTGCAAACTTCGCACAGTGACCTGAGGCCGGAATTGAACCCAGGTTCCTGGCACTGTGAGGCGGCAGTGCTAACCGCTGTGCCACTGTGCCGCAGTCAGACTGTACTGTCCAGTTGTGTCCAGTTCCAGACAGACTATACCTCTGACCAGGATACCATACAGTCCGATTGCAACTCCCTCTGACTTTTATCTTTACTATTTTGGGCTGTACCTTTCACCATTCTTGTGCTTTTGCTGATTGTTTTATATTGTATAGACATTTTAAGTTTTGAGTCTTAAGACTTCTAATTTTATTCTTCGCTATTTCCACAATTATGTTGTCTATTTTCCTTCTTATGTGTAGCACCCTTTGTAAATATCCTCTGCTAATGTTCTTTCCAATTTATTTCACTTCATTCAGAAAATTCCACCAATTTCACTCCCCTGTCTGGCTTGATACTATTTGCACGTTTTGCCCATTTCTGTTAGGAGTCCAGGTCATTGATGTGAAGCAGAGACAATAGTGGCTCCAATGCAAGGACCGGGCTTGTAAAGACTCCTTTTGTATTTTTAAACTGTAATGGGTGGTGGTATGGTTGTTGGGGAACTGCATTTGATCCTTGTTCCTGTAAGTTGATAGTCTTGACTGTGCTTCAGTGAAAGAATGCGAATGTTCAGATCAGGTATCAGGAGAGAGGAAGAATCAAAGAGATAGTTGTCCTGTATACACCTTCCAGCATTGGATTTGTGCCATGGAGATCTTTGGCAGATGGGTACAGACAAAATAAAAGAAAGTTTGACCCTTTTAGGATAAATAAATCAGATGTGCGAAGGTTAAACATTAATGTTGCCTGCAGTAACGTCACGAGTAGAAATTGAAAGGTCTTGAGGCTTTTTAACTTACCGTACCATAAGTGACCTACTAACTTGGCACATTTGTACAGTGGAATGTTTATCATAGAATCGTAGAATCCCTACAGTGCAGAAGGAGGCCATTCAGCCCATCGAGTGCAGTGACCACAATCCCACCCAGGCCCTATCCCCGTAATCCCACATATTTACCCTGCTAGTCCCCTGACACTAGGTCAAATTAGCATGCCCAATCAACCTAACCTGCACACCTTTGGACTGTGGGAGGCAACTGGAGCACCAGGAGGAAACCCACACAGACACGGGGAGAATGTGCAAACTCCACCCAGACCCTGAACCTGGGTCCCTGGCACTGTGAGGCAGCAGTGCTAACCACTGTGCCGCCCATAATGTTTAGCTGGTGAATAATTGTCCTGTCAGTTTTCACCAATATTTTATTTTACCATTTGCTTTATCCTACGTCATGCGCAGCCTCTTGGTGGACTGGGCGAGCAATGAGATTTTCTCCTGTAGGACCAGATGAAGGAGACTTGATCCTTGTAAGGAGCGTTCAAGGGCTGACCTTCTGTTTAACATTTTCAATCCTATTGTTCTTGGTAACCAAAGATAACTGGCAGAAGAACCAGAGGTATCATGAGGTTGGGGGGGGGGGGGGGGGGGTGTGTGGGGCGGTGTGGTGGGGAGGGGGGGGGCAGGTATTATGCAGCAGGCAGTTATGATCAGGAATGCACTTCCTGAGAGGGTAGTGAGATGTGATCCAACAACTTTCAGAAGGGAATTGTGTCTATACTCGAACAAGAAAAGCTTGTGGGAAAGATCTGTGGGGCAAGAGCAGAGCGAGAGGGCCACTTTCACAAGCATGATGGGCTGAATGGACTCCTTTTGTGTTGTACCGTTCAATGAATGCAACCACTTGAGCGCAGGTCTTTTATAAAATATTGATCAGTTAAAATACTTGCGTTGGACAAGCTTAAGAGCAAGATCTATCAATGCGTTTTTGAGTGGACATGGTAAAAATGACTTGCATACTTACCATTACTGAAATCTCAGTGAGAACACCGCTAATGTAGGATGTATATATTCCGTAAACTATATTGATCCTATGACTGCTTCAAGTGGCAAGTGAGCATTTTGTCGCCCAGGTTCTAAAGTGCCCAATCTCTCTCTCTCTCTCTCTGATTGCCCACAACTCGAAATGAATTTGCCTATCATGTGACTAGATTTCTTCCTGAATTGCTGGGTAAAGGTGTGACGAGGGAGGTACACTTTTCAGTCTGTGTTTGCCATGTGAGC
This sequence comes from Mustelus asterias, assembly GCF_964213995.1. Taxonomy (NCBI): domain Eukaryota; kingdom Metazoa; phylum Chordata; class Chondrichthyes; order Carcharhiniformes; family Triakidae; genus Mustelus; species Mustelus asterias. The sequence continues at coordinate 80,636,028 of NC_135809.1, forward strand.
CTCTGGCTCGCAGTTTTTGTTACAGTTTCTCGTGTTTAAATGATTTTGATCTGAAAAGTGGGACAAACCGCAGCTGAATGATTAGCAATTATTGGCGCATTGAATAACTAGTCAGATGGCCGTTGAATGAACAGGCTTCCTGTGGCGAGAGGCTTGGGAGCTACCAATTCCAGTCGCTAAGTAATAAATCCGTTTTGATGGGAGCCCTTTGTGCTTTATGCCAGTTAAGACAATGCTTTCCAGAGCGCCTTTCAGTATGACTATCCTTGGGAGAACAGTGTAACTACACTCTGTGCACCCTGCCCCTGTGGTTGTGTGCCAAAATGTGAATGCAGCAGTGATGCTAACAAAAAAAAAAGACTTTCTGAAATTAGTATTTTCATTTCCAACCTCCCCCTCAACCCCATCCCACTCAACCACTCCCTGCATTAATTAATCTGGTTTGTCTCGGTGTTTCAATGTGATACAATAGTAATGAGGAGGCGTTTCCTCCGGATAATGAAACCGATACAGGTCACCACAGGGAAAGGAAGGGGGTCACCATTTATATAGCATCTTTCCAGATGTCAGGACATCCCAGAGCATTTTGCAACCGATCGAGTACCTTTTGAAGTCACTGTTAGAATGTAGGAAAGCTGTCTGCAAACTTGTGCACAGCAAGATCCCACCCATGTGTTTTCGTGATGCTGGACACAGAGCATATTGTCCCCTTAGATCAGCGGTAGGCAGCCTGCGGCCCATCTGGGTTCTGAGTGCGGCCGAGAGACAAATTGTTGCCGTTGCCCACAAGCAGGGTTGCCACATTCTGCTCGTTTCTCTTCTCCATAGTTTTTTTCCTACCAGAGAGACTGAAGTGATGCACACGTAAATCAAGGGCAAGTGAAGTGCTTGCTGATTGCTCACAACACTGACTGTGAGAGCCGTGTGCTCCCTCTGCGTCCAAAGTGTAGATATTTATTTTGAGGACGGTTGATAGCAATTCTATAGACATATAAATGATTAAGCATTTTCCATAACTCATTATGAAATACGTGGCGTGTATTAAATGAATTTAATCATCTTCATGGGGTCAGGGTTGGTGATCAAGCCTGTGGCCCACTGAGATGAAGGAAGGTCACTCCTGAGGCCCACTCACTAGCCTAGGTTGCCCCTCATTGCTGTAGATGCATCCACCTACCCCACCCTTCCCCTTGAGCACATATTGTTTATTGGTTTAAAAAAAAAAGTATTGTCAGGGAATTGCATTTGATCCACTCTGCAGCGGAAAGAAAAAAGGATTTGCTGGTACATAGTTATCCCTGACATTAAGGGTGGCACAGTGGTTAGCACTGCTGCCTCACAGCACCAGGGACTTGAGTTCGATCCTGGACTTGGGTCACTGTCTATGTGGAGTTTGCACATTCTCCCCGTGTCTGCGTGGGTTTCCTCCGGGTGCTCCGGTCTCCTCCCACAGTCCAAAGATGTGCTTGTTAGGTGGATTGGCCATGACAAATTGCTCCTTAGTGTCAGGGGGACTAGCTAGCGTAAACGCATGGCGTTATGGGGATAGGGCTTGGGTGGGATTGTTGTCAGTGCAGACACGATGGGCTGAATGGCCCCCTCCTGCACTGTAGGGAGTCTGTGATTCTATGATCTCAGTCAATGCTTTGTTCACCATGGGACTGCACTGTGCAAACCAAAAGGCTGGAGATTCGACCTGTATCGAGATAAACCGACCTCACGTGGGGTTAAGAGTGGAGGGTCTATTTTTGGAGGGAGCTCCCTGCTCCTCAACGGGGACTTGTGTGGTAAGGTATGTGGGTCTCTGCATGGACAACATTGGACTTTGCTGTGAAGTCCCTTCATGGTCAGATAGCTTGCTAATTATCGCTGCCCATGCCAGGCACACACAGTGAAGCTTATTTATTCATTTTATTAGTGTCACAAGTAGGCTTACATTAACACTGCAATGAAGTTACTGTGAAAATCCCCTAGTCGCTACACTCCAGCGCCTGTTCGGATACAATGAGGGAGAATTTAGCATGGCCAAACGTAACCAGCACATCTTTCAGACTGTGGAAGGAAATAGGAGCACCCGGAGGAAACCCACACAGACACGGGGAGAACGTGCAGACTCCACACAGACAGTGACCCTAGCCAGGAATTGAACCGGGTCCCTGGCGTTGTGAGGCAGCAGTGCTAGCCACTGTGCCACCGTGCCGCCAGGTACTGAAAGCTGCTAGAAGGTTAAGAGCACACAGAAGAAAACGAAAGGATGGAGTTTTACTTTTATTGTTTGTCCACTCCAAGAAGGACGCTTGCTTAAAGGCAAAGTATCGTGCTGTGGTTCAGCATAGTGTCAGTGTTGTTGTACAGTGACTTTGCAGACGCTGCTGGAGTGCTGTGGAAATAATTAGGTCTTGCAGGGAAGAGTCAGGTGCCCCACTGAATCCCACAGCACTAATTAGGTGCCTGGGGTCCAGTACTGAACATTATGTTCTCTCCAACTCCTTCATGCTGCGATCTTTACTACATTCAGCAACAGGTATGAAGTGGAGCCATCTTGTTTTGTTCCAGGTATGGCCCGAGCTCATTGTTACCCCTGATCCCTTTCGACTTCAGTTTTACTAGTGCTGCACGGTGCCACATTCACTTGAATGCTGCCTTGACATCAAAGACAGTCACTCTCATCTCTGCTCTGGAATCCGCACTTGTATCCATGTTTGGATCAGGTCTGACACCGAAACTGGGAGCGGGTTAATGCAGAGTGAGTGCCACTTGGAAACACTGACGATCTTTTCCATTATTTGTTGATAATAGAGAGTAGGCTAAAGGAGCAGTAATTGGCTGGCTTGGATTTGTCCTGCTTTTCGTGGGCAGAATCGAAATGATTGATTCCCACATTGATAGGAAGATGGCAATGTTGTGACTGGGCTGGAGGTACCTCCAGTTCTGGAGTATAGGTCACCAGCATTGCAGCAGACATTGTGGGGGTCTATGGCCTTTGCTGTGTCCAGTGGCCTCCACCATTTCTGGAGATCATTTGGCATGAATTTCACTGCATGATGTTGCAGAAGAAACTATTGATGCATGTGGGTCTGTAAACTCTAACGTTGACATCAGTTACTTCTCAAGATCCTTTGAGTGGCATTTGTGAACAGTCAGGATCTGTGTATTGCATGTGGTAGCAAACCTCAAATATTTATGCCTCGGAATGTAGTCGGTACAGGGGTGTATGTGTATAGCATCATCAAACAATGCAGCTCATCATTCCTGTGCCAGCTCTTAGCTAGACCTATCCAGTTGGGCCCTCCATGTTCCTTTCTCATAGCCCTATAAATGCTTTCCTTTCAAGTAGTTATCCAAATGAGCTCATGCACACACAGATTCAGATCAGGAATAGATCATTTAGCCGCCCCAGCCTGTTCCACCGTTTGATAAGATCATGACTGATCTGATTGTGGCCTCAACTCCACTCTTGTCAATCAAGAATTGATCATACACGATATAAAGTGTCCTGAAGTACTACAAGTTCTAACATATTTGCATTTAAGCTTCTCCTGTGTCAATATTTTCAGGAATGTAGGGTTTTTTTGTGAAGCTTAAAATTGAAATGTACATCTTCAATTGAGCCTCCAAGCTAAAAAAGTAAATAGAACTGGTAACTCAATTAAATAACATTTTAATTCAGCAGGCCTCCATCGCTCACTGGAAAGAGAATTTCACAGACAAACAACTGTCTGAGAGAAAAAAATTCACTTCATCTCTTCAAATGAGAGACCCCTTAATTTGAAATTGAGTCCCCTAATTCTAGTCTCTCCTACAAGGGGAAATATCCTCTTGGCATCCAACCTGTCAATTCTCCTCCGGATCATAGAAGCCCTATAGACTTGGCCCATCAAGTCTGCACGGATCACAATCCCACCCAGGCCCTATGCCCAAAACTCCACCTATCCATCCTGCTAGTCCCCCTGACACTAAGGGGCAATTTACTATGGCCAATCAACCTGACCCATACATGTTTGTAGGAAACCAGAGCACCCGGAGGAAACGCACGCAGGCACAGGGAGAATGTGCAAACTCCACCCAAGCTGGGAATTGAACCCGGGTCCCTGCCGCAGTAAGGCAGCAGTGTTAACCAATGTGCCACTCTAACTTTGACATCCGTTACTTCTCAAGATCCTTTGAGTGATGAACAGCATTTGTGGACAGTCAGGATCTGTGTATTGCATGTGGTGATGAAGTGGAGATGGTCGAGATCTTCACATTTCGAAGTGTTCAGATCATCAACAATCTGCCCTGATCACTGCACACACACTATAGTTACCAATGTCTCTACTTTCTCAGAAGGCTAAGGAAATTTGGCATGTCCACTACGACTCTCACCAATTTTTACAGATGCACCATAGAAAACATCCTTTCCAGATGTATCTCAGCTTAGTATGGCTCCTGTTCTGACCCATACCACAAAAAACTTGCTTTACCTGCATACCAGCTTTTGTGATCCTAGGATATCCAGAGCGGCAGTTTTGCAATCCTTCTCCATTTAAATAATATGCTGATTTTTTTTTAAAATTCTTCCTGCCAAACTGGATGAGTTCACATTTTTTTCTACTCCATTTGCCAATTTTCTGCCCATTCACTTGATCTATCTAAATCCCTTATTGGATTCCTTATGTCGATAAACGTCCATCAGATCAGCCTTTGGTTCCAGTTTTCTCAGTACCCTTTGCCTGGTGATTGTAATTGTTTTACATTCCTCCCTCCCTTTCGCCTCTTGATTTACAAGTATGTATGTCTTCCACAATGAGGACAGACACAAAATATCACGTCCCCTCGTAATAGGTTCTGCCATTTCCTTAATTTCCATTATTAATTTTCTAACTCCCTCTCTAGAGGACCCATGCTCCCTGAAGATATTCTTTCCCTTTTTAAATACCAGTAGAAACCCTTACTATTCGTTTTTATGTTTCTTGCTAGCTTTCTCTCATACTTTATTTTTCCTCCTTCATTTGTTTTTAGTTATTCTTTAACAGTCTTCTCCATTTGCTCTGCCATCTTCAAATATTTGTATACATATGCTACCAGACCCCTCTGTTCCTGGGCTCCCTATAAAATTGAACCATTTAGTTTATATTCCCCTCCTTAGTCTTCCTAGCAAAATATATCACTTCACACTTCTCTAGGTGACATTTAATCTGCCATGTGTCAGCCCATTTCAACAGTCTCATCCTTTTGAAGTCTGTTGCCTCACTCCACTACACTTGTCAATTTTGTATCATCAGCAAACTTTGAAATTATACCTGTCTACCCATGTCCACGTCATCAATATATATCAAAAAGAGCAGTGCTCCCAATACTGACCCCTGGGGAACACCACTGCATACATCACTCTACTACACATCTCACTACATCCTGAGTTCACCACTAAATCCCATTTGATTTAATTTGGTTAATTATTGTCACATGTATTGAAATACAGTGAAAAATATTGTTTCTTATGCTATACAGACAAAGCATACCGTACATAGAGAAGGAAAGGAAATGAGAGGATGCAGAATATCATGTTACAGTCAGAGCTAGAGTGTTGAGAAAGGTCAACTTAAGGTAGGTCCATTCAAAAATCTAATGGCAGTAGGGAAGAAGCTGTTTGAGCCTGTTGGTACGTATCCTCAGACTTTTGTATCTTTTTCCTGACGGAAGAAGGTGGAAGAGAGTATGTCCGGGATGCGTGGGGTCCTTGATTATGCTGGCTGCTTTTCCAGGGCAGCGGGAAGTGTAGACGGAGTCAATGGATGGGAGACTGGTTTGTGTGATGGATTGGGCTACATTCATGACCCTTTTTAGTTCCTTGCGGTTTTCATAGCTGATTTTCTATCCATGTTCTCACTGTTCCTTTAATCCCATGGGCTTTTATTTTTGTTCACTAGCATCATTTTCTCTAATTTATGTTTGCTCTGCACCTTGTTGCCCTACATGGTCCCTTTAAGATTAGTGCGTGGCCACACTTAGCCACATCTTAAAGTGTGCGTGGTTCGTTCCCTGTGTAACAGATTCCTGAATGCTGCACAAACGCGCATCAGCACAGTTTAAGAGGGCACATTGCAAATCTTAGTTACTTAACCAAGCACCTTAAATACCCAACATCATCCACACTACTCCCATCAATCCTCTCCATTGCTTCAGGTCAAGGAACTTGATCAAGTTTGTTAAAAATGGTTTGCCTTTAACAAATCCATGGCTTTCATTTCCTAGTAAGAAGTCTCACAACACCAGGTTAACCAGGCATTTCCACATCAATTCATTTCCTAGCCCATACTTTGTCCAGTGCTAATTCATTTTGTCCCACATTATTGTTTCGAAATGTTTTTCCACCACTGCTGTGAGGCTGACTGACATGTGTTCACCTATTGTTTTTTCAATCCTTTTTAAGTGGGACTGTAACATGTGCAATGCACCAAATGTATACTTTTGGACTTTTTTATTTGTCTGTGGGACATGGGTGTCGCTGGCTGGGCCAGCATTTATTGTCAATCCCTAGTTGCCCTTGGAGGGCAGTTGAGAGTCAACCACATTGCTGTGGCTCTGAAGTCACTTGTAGACCAGACCGGGTAAGGACGGCAGATTTCCTTCCCTAAAGGACATTAGTGAACCAGATGGTTTCATAGTCATCAGTAGATTCTTAATTACAGATTTTAAAAATTGAATGTAAATTCCACCGTCTGCCGTGGCGGGATTCAAACCTGGGTCCCCCAAACATTAGCTGAGTTTCTGGATTAATAGTCTAGCGATAATACCACTAGGCCATGGCCTCCATATATATATTTATTGTATATTATTTTATATTATATATTTATTTGGCTGCGTGTGTGTACTTGTTGGTATAGTGATCCATCAATTCCATACATTCATGTGCACAGAGTACATCATTTTGGGATTTTTATTTTTAAGTGCATACTTTGAGCAGGTGAAGCAGATGGACAAAAAAAGAGACTGGTCCATTGTATCTGTCCCTTGCTGCCATGTTACTGTTTGCCCCAGTTTCTCTACACTCGCACATCCATTAATCCCCGAGAGTTTACAAATGAAACCAAGCCCTAGGCTAATTCAGGAAAAGAAAATTCTTGCATTCTTTCATAGCGATCTGATAAAAGGATAGAAATATGCAGCTATCGTGGAATGATTGCTTGGAGCTGTAGCCTCTGCTTTTTTTTTCTTGTGTGATCAGTTCCTGTACCAGCATATCTTGGATGCAGATATTTACTGTTTGTCAGATGTTAGGTAAAAGAATGTTGTGCTTTCACTACAGAAGGAGGATATTTGGCCCATTGAGTCTAGGCATGGGGCAATCCAGTCAATTGCATCGCTCTATTCCTCTATCCCCGTAATCCTGCATGCTACTAAGTACTTAATCTCCTCCTGAAATCATTTTATTAAGTGAAAGAGAACACAAACGCACACGTACTTGGGTAAATGTACCTCAACTTGGAGTCATGAACATCTGCACTCAAATTTACTGGAAAACCTCAGCAGGTCTGGCAGCACCTCTAAGGAGAAAAAAGAGCTGACATTTCGAGTCCAGATGACCCTTTGTCAAAGCTAAAAGGCATAGAAAGTGGGAGGACCCTGACCTTCCTGTTGCTTGCCATTTTAACACACGATCCTGCTCCCATTCCCACATGTCTGTCCTTGGTCTGCTGCCACGTTCCAGTGAAGCTCAATGCAAACTGGAGGAACAGCACCTCATCTTCCGCTCGGCACATTGCAGCCTTCTGGTCTCAACATCGAATTCAACAACTTCAGATGATTAGCTCTACCCCACCTCCACCCTTTGTTTTCATTCTATTTTATTTAATTTTTTGCTGTTGTCTACCTTTTATTTCTTTATTGTCTTCATTTTTCTTACCCCCACTCTTTCCCCCTACTTTATCCCCCTTTCCTTTCCTTTTCTCCCCCTTTGCTTCCTCTTTTCTAAATTGTACCCCTGTTCCATCTTCGCAGCCCCCCCCGCCCCCCTCCCAAATCTTCATGTCACAGTTTACAGCTTCGCTGCCGTTTGGCCATTCACACCCTTTATTCTCTCTATGGACTGCCATCAGCAGCCTTTTCCCCTGGTTTCTGTGGCTATGACTCATCTTTCATTCCCTCACCCTGCAGTATAAATATCTTCCACTTTCTATGCCTTTTAGCTTTGACAAAGGGTCATCTGGACTTGAAACGTCAGCTCTTTTCTCTCCTTATAGATGCTGCCAGACCTGCTGAGATTTTCCAGCATTTTCTCTTTTGGTTTCACGTTCCAGCATCCGCAGTAATTGGCTTTTACGCACTCAAATTTACTTGTGCAATTGTCAGAATGGGATGTTTAAAGAAAGGCTTTCCCTTTATCTGGCTTTTCATGATCAGAATCACCTTCCAGTCAATGAAGTACTTGTGAAGTGCAGTCACTGGTAGGAAGAGCAGGGGAATAGAGGAGCCAGGGTGGAAAGGCCATGTGGAGAAAATGGGAATGTGTATGCCATGTGGGACTGAATCAATACTGTCTGAAGCATCCCAAAATGGAAACCCACTGATTTCCAGGCACTTGAAGGTGCCTCAGACGATTTCAATCTTTATTTGAAGTTGAACGCTAAGTTTTCCTTTTATGAAGGTTGCCCTTTGAACAACTCTGCAAAAGACGTAGGCCTTTCAAGTCTCCAGTGACCCCATGGTTATGATGCTGTCTTTGATGCCCTGGATCAGTGGCTTGTCATACAAATAGGAATTTATCTGTCTAACAAAATAGTCCGTGGTAGCTGACCTTCTGTTTGAAACACTTGCCAATCCGGACACGTTTGTACTATTCCCTCTCCATCCCCACCATGGTGGAAGAGGATGAAAAATCCTGCCGACTCCTTTCCTTCAATTTGCATTTTTTTGTGAGCATCAGGAACAGTGAATGTTCAGAAAGGGCAGTCTGGTAGCCCAGTCCTGATTCTTGACCAGGTCATTGGTGCCCTGGTTATTGAACATACTGTCACCCACTTTCCCCACCCCAGATCCCCCCAACCAGATTTCATAGAATCCCTACAGTGCAGAAGGAGGCCAGCCTGCACCGACAACAATCCCAATCAGGCCCTATCCCATAACCGCACGTATTTATCCTGTTAATCCCCCTGACACTAAGGGGCAATTTAGCATGGCCAATCAACCTAACTCCCACATCTTTGGAGTAAATGCTGGAAATACTCAGCAAGTCAGGCAGCATCTGGAGGAAGAGAGGAAAACGGAATTAATCGGGTTATTAATCTTTCCCTTTGAGTTCACATCCTACTGCACTTGATGTGTCAGTGAAAATAGGTAGAATGGAGAGAAAGGTTTCAATCTTAGGCTCATAACATGCATCAGCCACCTTATTCAGTTTTACTGTTTGTGAGAAAGTTATCACCACTGCTCTGCAAATGTATGGTTTCCATTGTGTGACTCACCCAGCGAAGAGAGGCAGAGCTCAACATCAACAGATCAGCCCTCGGGTAGACTTGTTTGCAACAATGCTTCAATTCTATCGAGGTTATTGTCAGGAGGACTGGGTAGGGTAAATGCATGGGGATAGGGCCTGGGTGGGATTGTGGTCAGTGCAGACTTGATGGGCCGAATGGCTGCCTCCTGCACTGTAAAGATTCTATGAATATCTTTATTACCATCGTTTGGGTTATTTGCTGTATGTGTGATCATTTTTACAGGATATGGTGGGATAGACATCCCAAAGACTGCTAAACATTTTCAAGCAAATATCTTTGACCTTCCTGTTGTTAAGCAAGCTTTCTTTGTACAGTAACTTAGCTATGATGGAGGTCTCCGACTCTGAGTATGTTGTCAATTGGACCCAGCCAAGGATTAGATTTAATAGTTGACTCAGTTAAACTCCTCGATGGATGAGTTGAATTCTTATAAATAAATGACTAGTTTGCCAAACTGTTTAATATTTTCAGTGGATTCATGTAAACTCAAGACAGGAAAATGCATTTGCAATGTGTCCCTCAGTATACTTCAAACAACTGAACACAGACTTCTTTAAACTAGTCTCATCAGTATTGCTGAGTCTGCCTTTAGGTGAGCGTAGGTTGTAAAGTGACAGTAATTTTATGGTGATTGTTAAAAGCTGATGGTTTATAATATCTAAGGAGCCTCAGATAAATGGGCAGCAATCCACTTTACTGGAAATGAATGGGAAAGGGCTGCATCCTATGAAATTTCATACAGTAAATGGGAGGAGGCAGTATTTATTGGAATTCTGTACAGTGGGCGTGAAAGGAAGGGAAATGGATCCCCTGGACTCTGGTAACTATTAAAGAGAAATGGGAAACCCATGATCTGATCTGTTGCTTATTTGGGATTCACCAGACTTAATACTTTTTGCAACTTCACTGTAATTTTCTCTAATTGCTTATAAATCTCTCTTTGCTGCTTGGACCCTTTCCCTGGGCAGAACACAACTGAGAGTTTATTGTTTATAGGTAAAGGACAAAATAAAAGCAAAATACTGTGGATGCTGGAAAACCGAAGTAAAAACAGAAAATGTTGGAAACACTCAGCAGGTCAGGTAGCATCTATGAAGAGAGAAACCAAGTTATCGTTTCGAGCTGAATATGGCTCTTCTTCAGAACTGGGAATTGGCAGTTCTTTGGTTGGTTTGTTGAGCGCAGCCCTCTGGTTGGCCAGTGGAGCTGCTGTCTGGTTGGTGGGTTGAGCTGCTGTCTGGTTGGTGGGTTGAGCTGCTGTCTGGTTGGTGGGTTGAGCTGCTGTCTGGTTGGTGGGTTGAGCTGCTGTCTGGTTGGTGGGTTGAGCTGCTCTCTGGTTGGTGGGTTGAGCTGCTGTCTGGTTGGTGGGTTGAGCTGCTGTCTGGTTGGTGGGTTGAGCTGCTGTCAGGTTGGTTGGTTGAGCTGCTCTCTGGTTGGTCGGTTGAGGTACTTTCCAGTTGGTCAGTTGAGCTGTTCCCTGGTTGGTCGTTTGAACTGCTCTCTACTTGGTGAGTGGAGGTGCTCTCTGGTTGGTCGGTTGAGCTGCCCTCTGCTTGGTCAGTGGAGCTACGCTCTTTGTTGGTCAGTCTATAAATCTTTGTTTTAAACATACACAATGATTGAGCTTCCACAGCCCTCTGGGATAGAAAATTCCAAAGATTCACAATCTTCTGTCTAAAGAAATATCTTCTCATCTCGGTCCTAAGTGGCATCCCCCCTTATTTTGAAATTGTGCCCCTAATTCTAGACTCCCCAATCAAGAGAAACATCTTCCCTGCATCTACTCTGTCTATTCCTTTATATATTTTGTAGATTTCAATGAGATCACCTCTCATTCTTTGAAACTCTAAAGAATACAGGCCCAGTTTGCCTAATTTTTCTTCATAAAACAATGCTGCCATTCCTGGAACAAGTCTGGTGAGCTTTCATTGCACTCCCTCTATGGCAATAATATCTTTTCTGAGGTAAGGTGACTAAAACTACACACAGTACTCCAGGTGTGGTCTAACTAAGCCCCTAGAAATTGAAGCAAGACCCCTTGTATTCAAATCCTCTTGTGATAAAGGCTAACGTTCCATTCACCTTCCTAATAGCTTGTTGCACCTGCATGTTAGCCTTCAGTGACAAGGACACCCAGGTCCCTTTGTACATCTACACTTTTGAATTTCTTATCATTTAGGAGATACTTTGTACATCTATTCCTTCTACCAAAATTCTTCCTTGCATTTTTCCACATCATATTCCATCTGCCATGTTCTTGTCCACTCACTAAGTCAATCCAAATCTTCCTGTAGTTGCTTTACATCTTCCTCGCAATACATATCCCATCTAACTTTGTATCATCTGCAAACTTAAAAATATTACATTTGGTCCCTACATCTAAATCATGAATGTATGTTGTAAATAGCTAGGACCTTGCGGGTGACCCAGTAGCCACATCTGATATTATTGTGATCCAATCACAAGATGCCAGATACCTTTAGGTCCTGCTCCAATACCACCTTTATCACTTTCTCTATTTCATAGAGTATCCATTGTACTAAATGTACATGTTGTGTGGTGTCAGAAATTTTACATAATTTTGAAAAGATAAACTAGGTAACAGGAAACATTGAAAATGCCCAATGTATGTAGGTGAATGTAAGGCAAATGCTCAGTCCTGTGACACTGATGTTAACTATACATTGCATGTTGATGTGTTTTCACGAGAGTGCGATTAAATCTGCAACTTGTTGCTAGCGCCAATCTACTTTGATGTATCTTGCTCCAAAGTGCCTGCCCTCTGCGCTGTGTGGGTGATTAAAGCCCTTTAACCTGGTGTTGTGAGACTTCTTACTGTGCTTACCCCAGTCCAACGCCGGCATCTCCACATCACTGTATGAGTGGCGCAGTGGTTTGCACTGCTGCCCCACAGCACCAAGGAACCAAGTTCAATTCCAGCCTTGGGTGACTGTCTGTGTGGAGTTAGCACATCCTCCTTTGTGTCTGCGTGGGTTTCCTCCAGGTGCTCCGTTTTCCTCCTATACTCCAAAGATGTACAGGTTATGTGGATTGGAAGTGTTAAATTGTCCCTTAGTGTCCCAAGATGTGTAGGTTAGGGGGGATTAACAGGGTATATGCGTGGGGTTATGGGATAGAGTCTGGATAAGCTATTCTGTCGGAGAGTTGGTGCAGACTTGATGGGCCAAATGGTTTCCTTCTGCACTGTAGAGATTCAATTCTATGTCTTTGATTTAACATGGTTAAGATTGACAACACAATACTGTTGATGTTTAGGATTACACAGGATATACCACTTAGAAACAGGCCATTCAGTCCAACCAGTCAATCCCCGTGTTTGTACTCCACTAGAGCCTCTTCGAATCTTTCCTCCTCTAAATCTGTTATCATAACCTTCTGCCCACACTTCCTCCTTCCTCAAATACTTGTCTAGCTTTCCCTCAAAAGCACCTGTACTCTTTGTTTCAACCACTCGCTGTGGTCACGAGATCCACATTCCCACCACCCTTTAGGAAAATAAGTTCCTTCTGTCATCCCTATTGGATTTCTTGGCGACTATCTTATATTGATGACCTCTAGTTATTCACCACAAGAAGAAGCATTCTCTCTCTCTTCATTCTCACAAAACCTCTCATCATTTTAAAGACCACGGTTAAATCATCACAGAATCGATTTTTATCAAGAGGAAAAAGAGATCCCAGCCTGTCAATCCTTCGTTGAAGTGTGACCTACATTCCTGCACTCTTGTATCACCGTAAGTTGGGGGTCGAGATGGGGGAAACGGATTGGTGGGTTCCTCCTTTGTCTTGAAGAGGATACAGTAGGGGTGAGCTCCTCCCTGCAAACATCAATACGAGATTGGGCAACATGGGGACCACCAGGCTCTTGTATATGATGGCGCATTCTGCGTGGGGGCAATTGAAGCATCCTAGAAGCAGCATTGGGCTGAGTAATACCGAGCATGGGAACCACCCTGCTGTCTCAGCCTCTACTCCCCCACCCACTGTGTGGTACTCTGTTCTGCATTGTAGTGCTATCTGTTTCACTTTCCTGCCACCCCCAGACTCTGTAGTGCAGGTTGGAGTGATCTATAACTGAGTCATCTCTGTCCTCTATAAATTATAGTAAATGTGTTGATTTCACTGTTGTGAGAAATCTGCCTCATTTGAACTGCAAAATAGACCAAGGCCTTTCGCAGTGTCCCAGAACCTTTCACGATAAGGTAGGTGAGAGATGACTGACTGAATCTGTTCTCTGTGTTGGTTTGATTATCCGACACACCAAGGAGAACTCCCTGCTTTTCACATAATGCCGCGGGATCCTATACGCCTACCTCAGAGAGCTAGCGTGGCCTCGGCTTAATGTCTAATCTCAGAGATGGCACGCCTGACAGTGTTGCCCTCCCTCAGTACTATGTTATTACGTAAGAAATCGGAGCAGGAGGAAGTCAGATGGCCCCTCGAGTCTGCTCTGATTCTGGCTGATGATCCACCTCAATTCTACATTCTTGCACTATTGCTTTGCCCCTTGATTCCCTGGGTTTGATTTTCAGGGGTAGAATTTTGGGCATACTGAGGTTCGGAATAGAAGCGGGCATGGCCAGAAAATACCGGCACTGGTCTGCATGCCTGTTTTCTGTCCCCGGTTGGCAGGGTCGGTTTGGGGCCGGTTGGCAGGACGACATGGCCCCACAAGGTGGGTAGCCGATTACGCTCAGTAAAAGCCTAGTTAAGGACACAGAAAGGAGGTTGACTGGCGTTTTCCAGCCGGCATCCTATTTCTACATGTGACAGGAGGCAGCTGAACAGTTTGGAGGATGGTCACCCAGAGATAGATTCATTAACTTACGAAACCAACCAACATGCTTTCTGGACGATGTCTGAAGGCCTATGATGATCAGAAATGTTGAACCACATTGTTGGCCCATACTGGGAGGCTGATAGCTCAGATGATGTGTGCTCAAGCACCAAAAGAGTCGACTAAAGCTGCTTTGTGTTTGTCTACCGTGTATCTCTCAATGCTTGGAGTTTGGATTGAGGGCAGCCCCAAGCCTGCAAAGCACGTAGCCAAGGTTCCGCAAAGGTAGTAAAATGCCCGAAGGCACTTTGCAGGTAGCATAATCAGAGAAGAAAATTGACACAAAGCCAAAGGTTTATCACAGCTGACCAAAGGTTTGGCTAAGGCGGTCGGGTTTAATGAGCACCTTATAGCAAATCAGTGCTGAGTGAGTCCACTATATCCTTGTGCTAATTATTCACTCCCAGTGGCGCTTTTCTTATGTTAAAGAGAAAAGGAAGTGCTTCTTTTCCCTCCCCTTGCACTTCTGAGGCTTGTTTATTCACAGCCGGCTCTCCATGAAGGGGATTCATTAAAGACAAACGGCGTGAGGTGAATGCGTCTGCTGTTCTGTCGAGATCAAAGATACTGCAACAAGTTTGATGGTTCATTTTGTTTTTCTCTTATTTAAATGAAGCAGGTTGCTGACAGCGAGAGCTTATTAAGAATAATTAAGGGGGGGGAGTTGTGATTAGTGCATGATAATCCTTTCACCGTGCCTTTGATGGTTGCCTTTCTTGGTTGCACGTGCAGTGCACCTTGTAACATGAGGCGTTTGAAACGCAAACAAGGCAGTGTGTGTGAGCAAAGGGGTTGAGACCTGTTGGCTGACCTGTTGGCAGCTGGAAGTTTGTGCCCATGCTAAGCTCCTTGCTGCAGTGAGGGAAGGAGGGAAGAGGTCAAAGGGCCGGTGATCCTGGATCAGCTCGGTGGCACAGTGGTTAGCACTGTTGCCTCAGGACGCCAGGGATGCGGGTTCGATTCCTGGCTTGTGAGGAGCCTGCATGTTCTCCCCGTGTCTGTGTGAGTTTCCTCTGATTTCCTCCTACAGTCCGAAAGACCTGCTGGTTAGGTGCATTGGCCATGCTAAATGCCCCCTCAGTGTACTCAAATAGGCGCCGGAGTATGATGACTAGGGGATTTTGACAGTAACTTCATTGTAGTGTTAATGTGAACCTATTTGCGACACTAATAAATAAACTTAAAACTTTTCCACCTTGTAGTAGTGACAGGTCACACGGGGATGGGGCAGGTCACATTATACATTGCATGTTATACACTCCCACTTGTTCCTCTATTGAAGTCAGTCCAAGTCAATATTGGGTTGGGTGTGTAAGAGGTGACCAGTGCAATATCACCCAAGACTTTACACAGTGATTGCCTTGGGTGGGTTCAGCGTATTACGGTGCAAGCTTAAATGGGAATGGGGAGGCAGGAGAGAGTACTTTAAATTGAGGAGGGAAATAAAATCTAATGTGGGGAAATCAAACCAGGGACTTGGCATGACATCATGAGTTCATAGAATCCCTAGAGTGCCGAAGAAAACCTTTCAGCCCATTGAATCTGCACTGACTCTCCAACTGAACATCTTACCCAGGCCCCCTCTGCCCTATTCCCCCACACATTTCCCCCACTAATCCATCTAACCTAGACATCTTGGGACACTAAGGGGCAATTTAGCATGGCCAATCCACCTAACCTGCACATCTTTGGAATGGAAACCGGAGTACAAGGGGAAACCCACGCAGACATGGGGAGAGCATGCAAACTCCGCACAGACAGTCACCCAAGGCTGGAATCAAATCCGGGTCCCTGGAGCTGTGAGGCAGCAGTGCTAACCAGTATGCCACAGCAATGCTTCTAGACAGTGTGCAATAGCAACATGTGAAGCACTAATACAGGTAGATCATCTGTGTATCATTTTCCCCGTGGAAGATAAGAGCTTGCTGGCGGAAAAGCCGGCCCTTTCCATTTTTGAGGATGTCCTGCTCTGCTGAAAATGGGAGCTGCCATCTCCCGGGTCTCTACTGTTCTACCATGTATCCTGGTTTCAAGAGTGTCCTAGATTGGCTGATTTCCACATGTTACTGCATTCAAAATCTAAAGGATGTTGGGGACCTTTTGAAGGCAAACACTATCTGTGCATTCTTCCCTTTGGCTGTTTTGAACCCAACAGTGGATTCCTGAAGATAGGGTATAGGAGTGGGGCATGGAACAGAAGCATTTACCTCAATGTAGAGTTTTCATAGCTGAGGGTCAAAAGCAAGCACTGCCTCAGTAACTTTCCAGTACTGATTTTGGGGTTTTTATACAATGTCACTTTGTTTTAAACCCTTCATTGACTCTAGCTTGCTTACCGTTTCTTTATATCTTGGAAACTGCAGCCTGTCTAGTACTCTTTGTTAATAGGATCGAGGCCATCCAGTCAGCTGCCTCTTGCCGTTCTCCACCCCGGTCATTCCCCCTTTCGCTAGCCCACCATGCTGCGTCTATAGTTGCCTCTGCCATAGCCCCGAACAGGTATCTATCTAGTATCTCTCCTATCCCCCCGGGTCCACTGTGAGCTCATCTGCTCCGTGGGACCCATACGCTCTTGTCCCTATTTCCATTGCGCCGCTGACCACTCAACTCACCCTCCCAGCTCTCGTGTTCATTGGTATTGCTTACCGGCGCTCTTTCTGTTGTAAATCCTGCTCTCCTTCACTTTTAAATCTGCTATCAACTCTCATTTGCTCAAATAAAATTGACCCCACCATCCTTGCAAGCTACTGCCCCTTCTCTTGTCTCTATCTCCTCAAACGTGGTGTCACCTCCCAAATCCGTACCCATCTTTCCTGGAACCCCATGTTTGAATCCCGACAGTCAGGTTTCTGCCCCATCCACAGTATTAAAGCTGCCAGTATCAGATAAATGACATCCACTATGACCCTGACAAAGGTAAACTTTTCCTCCTCATCCTTCTTGACTTGTCTGCGGCCTTTGACCACACCATTCTCCTCTAACATCTTCCCATTGACATCCAGCTGGATGTGACGGTATTCACCTGGTTCCGTTCTTATCTATCCAATCATAGTCAGTGAATCATTTGCATTGGCTTCTCTCCCGGCTCCTGCACCATTACCTCTGGAGTCCCCTAAGTCTTTACCCTTATCTCCTTTCCATTTCTCCTCTATATGCTGCTCCCTCTGCCATATTGTGTGAAAATTCAACATTTAGTTTTCAACACTCAACTCTTGTCTTACCACCACCTCTCCTGACTTCCTCCATTGTTGCTAAGTTACCAGAGATCCAATAGTGGACGAACCATAATTCCCTTCAACTAGGGAGACTGAAATCATTATCTTTAGTCCTCTTTCCAGACAGTGGGCAGGATTTTACAGCGTTGCTCGACTTGAGCCCAAGGTCAACGGACCTTCCCGTTGTCTGCCCCTTGCCTGCTCCGATTCTGGGGCAGGGGGGGGGGGGGGGGGGGGAGGAGGTGGGTGGGGGTGTGGTAGAATTCGGCGACTGACTCCAACCCTCTCCTTGACAACTCTCCCAGACTAAAGCAGACTGTTTGCAACCTTGACTCCAAGATAGCTTCTGACCACATATCCATGCCATTTGTAAGATTGCCTGTTTCCATCTCTATAACATTATCCTTCTGCTGCTGAGATCCTCATTCTAGACTTGCCTGTTCTAATGGACTCCCAGATGACCAGCCACATTTTGCTCTCTGAGGTCCTTACTTGCACCATGTCCCATTCACCAACCACCCCCTGTGCTCACTGACCTACATGGGTTCCTGGCCAAAAATACCCATCCTCGTTTTCAAATCCCTCCACAGACTAGGCTCTAACCCGATATCTGCAAACTTCTCCAGCTCCACAACTCCTGAGATATCTGCAATTCTGGCCTCTTGTGCATTCCCAAATATAATTGCTCCACCATTGGTGAGTATGCTTTCAGCTGTCTCGGCTCAGAGTTCTGGATTCCGCTCCCCCCTCAAATCTTTCGACACTCTACTTCTCATTGTTCCTTTAAGATGCTTTGACTTGGGGGATAGAGGGATATGGTCCCCAGAAGGGTAGGGGGTTTTAGTTCAAACGGACAGCATGGTCAGAGCAGGCTTGGAGGGCTTCCTGTGCCGTAATTTTCTTTGTTCTTTGACTAAGTTTTGGACTATTTGCTCTCAAATTGCCTTATGTGGCTTGATGTCTCATTTTGCTTTATATCATTCCTTTGAAGCACGTCGGTATGTTTTTATTATGTTTAAGGTGCAAAATGAGATGCTTGTAAACCGCATTTGATCACACCCTTCCAGAATACCATTTCTGGTTCCTCCCTATTGCAGCATCTAGCCGCTTTTCAAACATCTCCTGACCATAGCTGTAGCTGGAAGTCTGCTCAAGTTGTTGGTCTCGCTTTTGAAGCAGGAAGTAGTTCCCCGTGCCCTTCAACCTGCATTTTCCTGCCCGGCTCCCGTAGCTTGTGTTTGTTGTATTTGTTTCAGACTGATTTTCTCCATATTAGGTATTTTGTATAAGGTCCCCTCTGAGATATTTCGATGGTGTTTGGGACTAGAGGTAGCCGTGGGTTTTCTGAATCTTTTGTAAATACTTCAAAAAGCAAAAAGTCAGGTTTTAACTTTAAGTTTATTTATTAATGCTACAAGTCGGCTTACATTAACACTGAAATGAAGTTACTGTGAAAATTCCCTAGTCGCCACACTCCAGCACCTGTTTGGGTACACAGGGAGAACTTAGCATGGCCAATGCACCTAACCAGCACGTCTTTTGGACTCGGAGAGGAAACCAGAGCACCCAGAGGAAACCCACACAGGGGAGAATATGCAAACTCCACCCAGGTAGTGACCCAAGCTGGGAATTGAACCCGGTTCCCTAGCACTGTGCTGCAGCAGTGCTAACCACTATGCCACCGTGCCGCTCACATTCCATCCATGGTATTCCATCCATGTTTCCACAAAATGAACTTTGGAAAAACTCCAACATTCTCCATTATGTTTAAAAAATTCTATGCTGTCACTATCAAATTCTAGTCTAATTCTGGAAAGCTGTATTCCCCAGATAATACTCCCAATGTTCCAGGAACAGATGATCTGTGCCATTGCCAATCAGTAATCTGATTGTTTTGCATTGTCCAACCCAAAATCTGTTCCAAGTCAAAAGTGGACAAAAATGTTACCCTTTGATTTGATTTGACTTATTATTGTCACATGTTTTAGTATACTTTGCACGCACTCCGGACATTCTCTCTTCCACCTTCTTCCGTCGGGAAAAAGATACAAAAGTCTGAGGTCACATACCAACCGACTCAAGAACAGTCTCTATACCCTAACTGTAACTGTGACACTACATTCTGCACTCTCTCCTTTCCTTCTCTATGAACGGCATGCTTTGTATAGCGCACAAGAAACAATACTTTTCACTGTATACTAATACATGTGACAATAATAAATCAAATCAGTCACAGCCTTGATTTTAAAGTTCTCCACCCATTTATTTTCAAATGTCCTTGCCCACCCCCCCCATTACTATAATCTCTCCCAGCCCCACAAACATCCCAGGTATCTGCGCAAATCCAATTCTGGCTTTGGTATACCCCAGTTTCAACTGTTCCACCATAGGTGGCCATGCCTTCAGTTGTCTAAAGTGCAAAATCGCGCTCTCCCAACTTCAAATTTATCGCTTTAACCAAGCTTTAGGCCATGTGCCTTAATTTCCCCTTCAAATGTTGTTGGGGGAGGCGGAATGTGGAGTTGTGACCATAATCAGATCAGCCATGATCTTATTGAATGGCAGAGCAGGCTCAAGGGGCTGAATGGCCTACTCCTGCTCCTAATTCATACTTTATGTGCCTTAGTGTCGAACCTTGTTTGGCAATTCTCCTGTGATTCTCCTGGGGTATTTTTCAATGCTCAGGGCATTACATAAATGCAAGTTGTTGTTGAGGTGACGACAGTGGAAAAGACTGGCAGAGCTACCAAAGTCAGTTTAAGGTGTGAGAGTTCTGGACCGCATTCCTGTCAGGAAGGCAGCCGCCTGCTTGCTAAAGCTGGAAGTCCCGTTACTAAACAGCTGCCCACTGAAGCTGGTGTGCTGAGAAATAAAAACGCTGATCAGTGTGGCGAACCATCGTTGGTTACCACTGGGGTTGTTCTTGTGTTACTGTTGGGTTAGGGTGTTTACCTGTTGTAAATGTTATTATGGCACATCCCGGTGGGGCCCCGTCTCCGGAGGAGAGGTATAAGACCCTCTGCTCCGGCAGGACCCCTTCAGTCTGAACTGGTGTACTCGTGTTAGTTAGTTCCATTGTTTGATAATAAAAGCCTTCGATAACTGAAGCCTTGTTCCACGTGCTTGATTGTCGCGCATCAATTTTATTATCAAACAGAAAACTCTCAGCAGTAAAAAGAGAGTATGGAACAGATTTTGAAACCAGATCGTCTGGCGTTGGACCCACGTGCGGTCGGTGCCGCTAACACCTTCGACCACTGGTGGAAGTGTTTCGAAGACTACCTGGCAGCCTCTGTAGCTATTACTACAGACAGCGACAAACTCCAAGTCCTCCACGCAAGGGTAAGCGACACGATTTATCTCGCGATTCGTGCGGCCACCACTTACCCGAGGGCCGTCGAGCTCTTGAAGAAACGATACACGAAACCACCCAACGAGATACACGCTCGTTACCTCCTCGCTACACGACGTCGGCAGTCGGGCGAAACCATGGAGGACTACGCCAATGAGCTCCTGCAGCTTGCCAGGGGTTGCGATTGTAAAGACGTATCAGCCGAACAATACATGTACGACCTCGCCCGAGACGCGTTCGTAGCAGGGGTAGGGTCCTCGTACATCCGGCTTAAGTTACTGGAGAAAGGGAACCTCGACTTGACCCAAGCGATGGAGATGGCTGAGATGCTGGAAGCGGCGTCGAAAAGCTTGGCGCTGTACCCCGAGGACCACGTGGAGACAACGTGGCAAGAGCAAGCTCAAATCCCTCCTCGCCCCGCGGGCTCGCGCTCCCATATCGATCCGACGACGGCGGCAGCTCCAGGCGGCCAGCGATGCTATTTTTGCGGTGGGGCCAAGCATCCACGGCAACAGTGTCCGGCAAAAACGGCAATCTGCAGCCAGTGCGGAAAAAAAGGCCACTATGGTAAAGTTTGCAGGTCGAAGTCCAAAAACGGCAGTGCAGCTTGTAACCCTCCAGAGCGGAGACAATCTCCTTCGGCGTCGCAGTACCCACGAGGTCCGACCACGTGCGAATCCAGGACGGCGCCATCGTGGCTGACGGAGGAGGAGGAAGACCACCAGGAGTCGCTACGTTTGGCGCCCTCGCCCACGTGCGATTCATGGGGGCGGCCATCATGGTCCACGACGACTAGGAGCGACCAGCAGGGGTCCTCAGCATCAACATCGGCGTCATGCAGTGACGCCCAGGGGCCTACGGTGGCGTCGATCTCCCTGGACCAGACAAAGCACCACAGGCTTGAGAATTCCATGATGGATATCAAGGTAAATGGTCGTACTGTGAATTGTCTGTTTGACAGTGGGAGCACCGAGAGTTTCATACACCCTGACATTGCTAAAAGGTGTGGACTCCGGGTTCTACCTGCCAAGCAGACAATTTCCATGGCATCACGGTCCCGGTCTGTACCGATCCAAGGACGATGTATGGTAACTCTAGAGGTACAGGGCACAATTTACGAGCAATACAGGCTCCTTGTGTTACCTCACCTTTGTGCGCCAATTCTCCTCGGACTAAATTTTATGTTCCACATGAAGAGTGTGATCCTACAGTACGGTGGGCCACTCCCTTCACTGGCAGTAGGGAATCAGCCGCAGCCTCCAAATTGCCCAAAGCGCCCCGCATGCAATCTTTCCACTCTGAAAATCACTACACCATCCTTATTTAAGAACCTGGTACCAGGCTGCAAGCCCATCGCTACTAAGAGTAGGCGTTACAGCGCTGAAGACCGGATCTTTATTAGATCTGAGGTTCAGCGGCTCCTCAAGGAAGGGATCATACAGGCCAGTGCTAGTCCGTG
Organism: Mustelus asterias; assembly: GCF_964213995.1. NCBI lineage: Eukaryota > Metazoa > Chordata > Chondrichthyes > Carcharhiniformes > Triakidae > Mustelus > Mustelus asterias. The sequence goes on from NC_135809.1 coordinate 80,658,387, forward strand.
GAGAGCGCAGGTCGTGGTAGTCAAAAGCGAGAACAAACCTCGGATGGTCATCGACTACAGTCAGACCATTAACCGATATACGCAGCTGGATGCGTATCCTCTTCCGCGCATTTCTGATATGGTCAATCAGATTGCGCAGTACCGAGTGTTCTCTACCATAGACCTTAAGTCCGCCTACCATCAACTCCCCATCCGCCCAGAGGACCGACAATATACGGCTTTTGAGGCGGATGGTCGTCTACACCATTTTCTCAGGGTTCCATTTGGTGTCACCAATGGGGTCTCGGTCTTCCAGCGTGCTATGGACCGAATGGTGGACCAGAACGGGTTGCGGGCTACCTTCCCGTACCTGGATAACGTCACCATCTGCGGCCATGACCAGCAGGACCATGACACGAATCTCCAACACTTTCTGCGCACTGCATCTCGCCTGAATCTGACCTATAACAGGGAGAAGTGCGTATTCCGTACGCGCAGGTTAGCCATCCTTGGATACGTGGTGGAAAACGGGGTCATTGGCCCTGATCCAGACCGTATGCGCCCCCTTACTGAACTTCCCTTGCCCGCTAGCACGAAAGCACTGAGGAGATGCCTCGGGTTCTTTTCGTATTATGCGCAGTGGGTCCCCAACTACGCGGACAAAGCTCGTCCGCTCATCAAGTCCACGACCTTCCCACTCACGCCGGAGGCCCAATTGGCCTTCAAGGCTTTGAAAAGCGACATTTCGAAAGCCACGATGCACGCGGTGGATGAATCCATCCCTTTCCAGGTGGAGAGTGATGCATCTGATTTCGCCCTAGCCGCCACACTAAACCAGGCAGGCAGGCCCGTCGCGTTCTTTTCCCGCACCCTTCAAGGCCCCGAAATTCGGCACTCAGCGGTGGAGAAGGAGGCTCAGGCCATTGTGGAGGCAGTCAGACACTGGCGCCATTACCTGGCGGGGAAGTGGTTCACTCTGATCACGGATCAACGATCCGTGGCGTTTATGTTCAGTAACACGCAGAGGGGCAAGATCAAGAACGATAAGATCTTGCGGTGGAGAATTGAGCTCTCCACCTATAATTACGATATTATGTATCGTCCAGGGAAGCTCAATGAGCCCTCGGATGCCCTCTCGCGCGGAACATGCGCCATCATGCAGGAGGACCGCTTGAAGGCCCTCCACAATGACCTGTGTCATCCTGGAGTCACCCGACTCTACCACTTCGTCAAAGCCCGCAACCTGCCCTACTCGGTGGAGGATGTCAGGTCAGTGACGAGAAGCTGTCGGATTTGCGCAGAATGCAAACCGCACTTTTATCGACCAGACCGGGCGCAATTGGTCAAGGCCACTCGCCCTTTCGAGAGGCTGAGTGTGGATTTTAAGGGCCCCCTTCCCTCAACGGACCGGAACGTCTATTTCCTCAACATAATAGATGAGTACTCCCGGTTCCCGTTTGTTGTCCCCTGTGCGGACACGTCGACTGCCACCGTCATTAAGGCATTCAGTGAGCTTTTTACCCTGTTCGGGTACCCCTGCTACATTCATAGCGACAGGGCTCGTCGTTCATGAGCAACGACTTGAGGCAATTCCTGCTCTCATTCGGGATTGCCTCTAGTAGAACCACGAGCTACAACCCTAGGGGTAACGGACAGGTGGAAAGGGAGAATGCTACAGTCTGGAAGGCTGTCCTACTGGCACTGAAATCCAGAGGCCTTCCAGTCTCCCGTTGGCAGGAGGTCCTTCCAAATGCGCTCCATTCTATCCGCTCCCTCCTGTGTACGGCAACCAATGCTACTCCCCACGAGAGAATGTTCTCATTCCCTCGGAAGTCGTCCTCGGGGATCTCATTACCAGCCTGGTTGACGTACCCAGGACCCGTCCTTCTGCGGCGACATGTGAGGGCTCGCAGGTCTGACCCCTTGGTCGAACCGGTCCAACTCCTCCACGCCAACCCTCAGCATGCCTATGTAGCATATCCTGACGGGCGAGAGGACACTGTCTCCATTTGAGACCTGGCGCCCACAGGGGACGTAGCAACTCCTGTCGCTCCCATACCCCCTGTCACGAATCCCCTACTACTTATTTCTTCCCCAGACGTGGCGCGGTCAGCACCGGGGCCAGTGCATAACAGTTATACTCCCATGTGCAGCTTGCCTGAGACTCGGAGATCGGCGCCACCACCGAAGGTTCCAGGATCCCCTGCACCATCGCCTCACCAGGGCCAACCGGCCCGGGAGTCCTTGAGGGGACAGCCGGACGCTGTTTTGGAGAGAACGCCACCGCAAGCACCTGCTCCGGTTTCGCAACCGGTGTTGAGGAGATCACAGCGACGGTGCAGTCCTCCAGACCGTCTGGACTTGTGAATTTTGTACATATATGACCTGTTTTTTGCACCCCGCCGGCCTTTGTTTTTAAAGGAGGGGTGAATGTGGTGAACCATCGTTGGTTACCACTGGGGGTTGTTCTTATGTTACTGTTGGGTTAGGGTGTTTACCTGTTGTAAATGTTATTATGGCACATCCCGGTGGGGCCCCGCCTCCGGAGGAGAGGTATAAGACCCTCTGCTCCGGCAGGACCCCTTCAGTCTGAACTGGTGTACTCGTGTTAGTTAGTTCCATTGTTTGATAATAAAAGCCTTCGATAACTGAAGCCTTGTTCCACGTGCTTGATTGTCGCGCATCAATCAGGTCGAGGAAAATGGAAATAATCACATTTTGCAGTTCCTGTATAGCACTCCCAGCAGCTCCATTCAGTAACAATGCAGCACAATCCGTTTTAACTGAATTATCTCCCCACCTTCTCATAACCACCAATCTCTTGTATGCATTACTCTTCGTGCCATGTGACAAGGGACCGTGCAGCAGGCGAGTGGAGGCTGTAGATAGTATAATCAATTCACAGACAGTGTTCAAACAGCCTCCCCGCATTGTACACATTATACATGTACGCATTAACTGGCATGTTGTGTCAGATCATTCAACATAGGAGCAGAAGTAGGCGATTTGGCCCATCACATCTGCTCAATGCGTCATGACTGATCTGATGTAATAATTCCCAACTCCACATTCCCGCCTTAAGTTGCGATTCGCTGACTGATTAAGGGACTTGGGTTTGTAAGCTGCTTTCATAAAGAAAGGAAAAATCTACAGATTTGCACTCTTTCTGTCTGTTTCTTCTTCCATTAGTTGTCGATTCTTACCCCTCTCCTCCCTTTCTCTCCTCCACCTCTCCCTCTTGCTCCCTTTCCCTCTTTCTTTTTCCCCTACTCTCTTCCTCTAAGTCTGTCCTCTCTCTCTCACCATTGTTATTCTCTCCTTCCGCCTTCCTGTCCCCTCCAACCTTCTCATTTCCATTTTCCTTTATCCCATAGTGTGGTGTCTCCAAATTTTCCACCCTGCCCCAACCTTGCTTGTTGAATTAATTGCCTTATTATTTAACATGGGAACCCATATGTGCCGTGTGTTGTATTCATGGTTAGACATGCAGTGGGTCTTGGCTTTGTGCCTGTTGGATTTCACAATTCCAAATGTGTTCAGGAATCTCTGTGGAAACTATTTTTAACTCTTGGATCATGTGCATACAACTTTTGTTTCAGCTGCCAAAGGGAGGAAGATACAGTGGCTCATTTTAAAATGTTGATTTCTCAATTTTACTCTCATTTCCTTTTCTCACCATGTCCTCTGTCTTGTCCACCTTTCCCAGTCCCAGCGGGTCATTGCTCCTGATCTCTGCTGTTGAGTGCAGCAATGAGGTTATACATGGCCTGTGGCTGGGAATGGGGGGGAATCACAGAATCTTATAGTAACAAAGAAGCCCATTCAGCCCGTCGTATATATGTGCCACCTCTCTTTGAAAGAATATCCAAATAGTCTCACTCCCCTATATTATTTCCCAAAATCCTGCAAATTTCCCCCTTTCACACTTGCATCCGATTCCTTTTTTATAAGTTCTGGTTGAAACTCCATTTACAATCTTTTCAGGGTGCACCCTACAGATCATAAATTTTTAAGTTAAAATAATTATTTTCATTGCTTCTCTGATTTATATTTTTGCCAATTATCTTATCCTCTGCTTAGCAATTCCTCCATCCAGTGGAATACATTTCTTAGTATTTCCTTTCCCAGTCTATAAGTTCATAAATGGGATGAGAGAGAGGACTGAGAATGGCCTCCCGTCCCACTGGAGAAAATGTCCAAGGGAGTTTGGCTGCCTCCTCCTGTACCCATGAGGGACTAGAAAGGTGGTTGTGGGGGAAATACCTTCTCCCTGGTGCCTGTTGGCCAGGCTGGGATGGTGAGTAAACAGCCCAGGTACATCTCCAACACACTGCACCCTCAACCCACCAGCCATTCCTGAACTGAATAGACTGGAAAACCACAGCTCACCCAGCAACATGGGAGTGAGAAAAATTGACTGTGCAGGCTTTAGAGGGTATAGATAGGCCACCTTTTCTGCAATGGGGCTGCGGACTACCCCTTGTTTTTTAATTAAAGAGTGTAGGTTTTATTTAACATCATTGCTCAAAGAGGAGGTGGTTGCAAATACAAAACAGCAGCATGAGTCTTAGAGAGGGGCGGCATGTTCTGTACAATTGTTACATAATCTATGAATATCTTGAGGGTGAAGTTTTTCAATCTCAATTTATCACTTCTCACCCCTGATATTAGATATTGTAGGTAGGTGTATCATCACGCAAATCCTCCTCTCCCTCCCCTCCCCCTCCATCTTAACTCTGTGTGGAGTTTGCACATTCTTCTCGTGTCTGCGTGGGTTTCCTCCGGGTGCTCCGGTTTCCTCCCACAGTCCAAAGATGTGCGGGTTAGGTTGATTGGCCAGGTTAAAAATTGCCCCTTAGAGTCCTGGGATGCGTAGGTTAGAGGGATTAGCGGGTAAAATATGTGGGGTGGAATTGTGGTCGGTGCAGACTCGATGGGCCGAATGGCCTCCTTCTGCACTGTAGGGTTTCTATGATTTCTAACTCCCTCTTCCCCCCCCTCACTCCCCCCTCACTCCCCCCTCACTCCCCCCTCACTCCCCCCTCACTCCCCCCTCACTCCCCCCTCACTCCCCCCTCACTCCCCCCTCACTCCCCCCTCACTCCCCCCTCACTCCCCCCTCTCTCCCCCCTCTCTCCCCCCTCTCTCCCCCCTCTCTCCCCCTCACTCCCCCCTCACTCCCCCCTCACTCCCCCCTCACTCCCCCCTCACTCCCCCTCTCTCCCCCCTCACTCCCCCCTCACTCCCCCCTCTCTCCCCCCTCTCTCCCCCCTCTCTCCCCCCTCTCTCCCCCCTCTCTCCCCCCCTCTCTCCCCCCTCTCTCCCCCCCTCTCTCCCCCCTCTCTCCCCCCCTCTCTCCCCCCCCTCTCTCCCCCCCTCTCTCCCCCCTCTCTCCCCCCTCTCTCCCCCCCTCTCTCTCCCCCTCTCTTCTCCCCCCTCTCTCTCCCCCCTCTCTTCTCCCCCCTCTCTCCCCCCCTCTCTTCTTCCCCTCTCTCTTCCCCCCTCTCTTCCCCCCTCTCTTCCCCCTCTCTTCCCCCCTCTCTTCCCCCCTCTCTTCCCCCCTCTCTTCCCCCCCTCTCTTCCCCCCTCTCTTCCCCCCTCTCTTCCCCCCTCTCTTTCCCCCTCTCTTTCCCCCTCTCTTTCCCCCTCTCTTCCCCCTCTCTTCCCCCCTCTCTTCCCCCCTCTCTTCCCCCCTCTCTTCCCCCCTCTCTTCCCCCCTCTCTTCCCCCCTCTCTTCCCCCTCTCTTCCCCCCTCTCTTCCCCCCTCTCTTCCCCCCTCTCTTCCCCCCTCTCTTCCCCCCTCTCTTCCCCCCTCTCTTCCCCCCTCTCTTCCCCCCTCTCTTCCCCCCTCTCTTCCCCCCTCTCTTCCCCCCTCTCTTCCCCCCTCTCTTCCCCCCTCTCTTCCCCCCTCTCTTCCCCCCTCTCTTCCCCCCTCTCTTCCCCCCTCTCTTCCCCCCTCTCTTCCCCCCTCTCTTCCCCCCTCTCTTCCCCCCTCTCTTCCCCCCTACCTCACTCCCTACCTCACTCCCTACCTCACTCCCTACCTCACCCCCCTCTCTCCCCCCCTCTTGTATGTCTCTCTTGTGGGGACCATGAATTGGATTCAATTTGAATTTGATTTTTGGAGCAAGCAAGGAGATAGATTCAGGTCAATCCCGTCTACTCTGCGCATTGGCTTTGTAACTTTAAGAAAGGAGTAAAAAGTTGTACAAAAGAATGTATATTTGTGTGTGTGTGTGTTATATATTATATGTATATGTATGTATATTATATTGTGGAGATGCCGGCGTTGGACTGGGGTAACCACAGTAAGAAGTCTCTCAACACCATGTTAAAGTCCAACAGGTTTATTTGGTAGCAAAAGCCACTAGCTTTCGGAGCGCTGCCCCTTCGTCGGGTGAATGGGAGTTCTGTTCACAAACAGGGCATATAAAGACACAAACTCAATTTACAAAATAATGATTGGAATGCGAGTCTTTACAGGTAATCAAGTCTTAAAGGTACAGACAATGTGAGTGGAGAGAGCGTTAAGCACAGGTTAAAGAGATGTGCATTGTTTCCAGACAGGACAGTTAGTGAGATTTTGCAAGTCCAGGCAAGTCGTGGGGGTTACAGATAGTGTGACATGAACCCAAGATCCCGGTTGAGGCCGTCCTCATGTGTGCAGAACTTGGCTATCAGTCTCTGCTCAGCGACTCTGCGCTGTCGTGTGTCTTCACTGTGTATATTATATTGCCATGGCCTGTACACAGGAAGTGATGTGTCCTCAGTGAGGGAGCTCACACCAGTGTGGTTACTGCATGATCTCTTGCCATGAGCTGCTGAAGATTTTCTAGTAAACCATTTAAATTGTAGTGCTTTCTCATCACTCTAACGCAACCCTACAACTTTACAATCTGCTTTAGCTCAAACCCCCTCCCAAAACCTCCCCACCTCCCTGCCCCCTCTCCTCTCAAACGTTCCTTTATCCTGTCTCTTTATCCGAGCTTTTGGTCACCTTTTCTCTTTCTGTAGTTTGGTGTCAAATTCTGCTCACTAACATTCTTCTGAAGTGCTTTAGGGAGTTTTACTTCATCAGAAGCATGATATAAACACCTTTCGAGGGACAGAGAAGAGGAGGGTGAATTGCTGCTGCCAATTCCTCAGTTATTCTAATTATTATTAAAATGCTTCTGTGTACAGTTGTGTTCAGATCAATCTCTCTTCCTTTTTATTCTTCTGCTCTTGTCTTTCCTCCTTTCCCCCTCATGTCATGCGATTTGTCAGCACTTTGCATCAGGAATATCACCTAAATATCTACTGGCAGAACCACTAATGGATTAACAGAGGAATGCTGTCTGTGTAGAGGGTTCAAGCTGCCTGTTGAGCCCAGCCTTCATTAGCAGTGTTACTACTTGTTGGACGTCTTTATGCCCTGCTGATTAGACATGCTGTGATGGAATTAAAGGACAGCAAGAGTACATTCATTAATTGGAGGGCTTGCTTTCTGCTGTAGGTTTCTCTCTTTACCATACATGACCAAGTGCGCGGAACTCAGGAACTGGCCACATCCAGTCAGTCAGTTGTTGCTGCTTTTTTTCTGTGTTGAGTGACGGCTGAGCTGGGTTGCTGTCCGTACCGCCGTGTTAGTGAACAATTAATACTTCCCATTGATTCACCAAAGAAGTACACACACGGGCTCGGTTTGCAAATCTTGAACAGCAGCAATACCCACGTTGTTGTAGATTCCACTGTGTACAGAAGTGTTGGTGCATTGTAATGCACTGTGGTGCGCAGTGTTTATTTTGTCGTGGTGTGCTAAATTGCATTGTGTTGTACCAGCTCTTTTGCCATATTGTAAGCGTTTTAATTTGTACTCTCAAATGTTTAGTTTGTGACGCAGCATTGTGTGCTTGAGGCTGTATTGTCTGCTGGGTGCCACTGTAGTGCTGCTGTGTCATTTTGTTTTAATTGCATGATCACCTTGGTCAGTTGAGTGTAAGCTAAGGGCACTAAACTCAACTGAAGTGGTTCAAGAGCCTCATTTAATAGAGTGGAGAGAGCACAAATCCTTCATCTGCCATCTGTAAAATCAATGTCAAATGTTGACAGCTTACCTGACTGTATGTCAAGTGATTGCACTAAACACTGGCTTCATACAAAACAATAGTGATAGTCAAATAACAGTTAATCCGGCCTTTGAATTGTGGATTACTACTGTGCTCCAGGTGATATTTTAAAATTTACTCATGGGACGTGAGCGTCAGTGGTTAGGCCAGCATTTATTGCCCAATCTTAATTGCCTTGAGAAGGTGATGGTGAGCTGCCTTCTTGAACGGTGTGGTGTAGGTACCCAACAGTGCTGTCAAGAAAAGAATTCTAGGATTTTGAGCCAGCGATTGTGAAGGAACAGGTGATATATTTCAAAGTCAGGATGTTAAGTGGTTTGAAGGGGAATTTCCAGGTGGTGGTGCTCCCATGTGTCTGCTACCTTTGTCCTTCTAAACGGTAGTGGTCATGGGTTTGCTGAAGGAGTCTTGGTGAATTTCTGCAGTCCATCTTGTAGATGATGCACACTGCATTGGTGGTGGAGGGAGTGAATGTTTGTGGATGGGGTGCCCCTCAAGCAGGCTGCTTTGTCCTGAATGGCATCGGGTTTCTTGAGTGTTGTGGGAGCTGTACTCATTCAGGCAAGGGGGGAGTTTTCCATTGCACCTTGTGCTTTGTCGATGGTGGACAGGCTTAGGGGATTCGGGAGGTGAGTTACTCGCCGCAGGATTCCCGGCCTCTGCACTTGTATTCACAGTATTTATATGGCTGATCCAGTTCAGTTTCTGGTCAGTGATTACCCCATAGAGTCATAGAGTTTTACAGCACCATCGTGACTGCACCAGCCATCAAGCACATATCTATCCTAATCCCATTTTCCAGAACTTGCTCCATAGTCTTGTATGCTATGGCGTTTCAAGCGCTCATCTAAATGCTTCTTAAATTTTAGGATGCTGACAGTGGGGGATTCAGCAATGGTAATGCCATTGACTGTCAAGGGGTGATGGTTAGGTTCTCTCTCATTGGAGATGGCCATTGCCTGGTATTTATGTGGCGTGAATGTTACTTGTCAACCCAAGCCTGGATATTGTCCAGGTCTTGATATATCTGGACATAGATTGCTTCAGTATCTGAGGAGTTGTGAATGGTGCTGAACATCGTGCAATCGTTTGCAAACATCCTCCCTATGGTTGATGGAAGGTCATTGAGATGGTCAGTGACTGCTTTAAATAAACATTGAACATGAAAGTACTGTATTTCAAACTGGGTAGTTATGTTGAATTCTTTTTAATATTTGTGTTAATGTTGCAAATCTCTAGTGTAAATTTTGTGTCTGAAGCCAAACTGTCCTCCTGTTCCCACAGACAAAGCCAGCATTCTGATCTGACCAGAACATTTCCCCGGTATTTATTTCCAGAGTACAGAGAAAATTGCACTTTGTGCTCTTAAAGGGACCATCCCTTCATCTCAACAGCCAAGTAGTACATTGGGGTCAAAGTTCCAAGAGGGGTTGCTCCTGATTTCCTGTGCTAGCCCGAGTGGCAGATCAGAGGAAATCCTGGAGCAAAGTGTGAAATTCCATCTCTGCCCTTTCTCTGGGATTTCTATCATTGTTATGGTGGGTAGTGAATGAAAGCTGGGCTTAAAGGGTGAAATGATTGTGGCAAGTTGCATAATCTTGATTTTAGGAAACCGAAGGTGATCTAATCAAAGTGTTTTAAATGATAAAGGGATGAGATAAAGAGAGAGACTATTTCCTTTGGAACCAAGGTGGTTAAATAGAGTTGAGGTGCAGATAGCCATGATCCAGTTGAGTGTTAAGAGGATGAAGGGGCTGAATGGCTTTCCATTGAAATTTTAGCCCGTTATGTTTTGTATTGTTTGATGTTCCTTCCTGACTGTAAACAGGTCAACAGGTTTTCAAGTTGCTTCTTGCATTGTCCAAAATCAGTTGATGTGTTTTATTTTGTCCAAGGAGCTGATGTTGGGGAGAAGTTCAGAACCTGCTCTATAGCATCCCTACTGACCAGAGCTTGCAACTGTATTATTACAGGCAATTGCCTTACATACTATCTTAAATGTTTAGATAGGCAGTTTCCCTCAGCATAAACACATGACCAAAAATCATGATCCTGGAAGACCATGCGCCCAATAAGGTACAAAATAACTGGTAGTAGATTTTTTTAAAAATTCCGTTGAGGGACATGGGCGTCGCTGGCTGGCCAGCATTTATTGTCCATCCCTAGTTGAGAGTCAACCCCATTGCTGTGGCTCTGGAGTCACACGTAGGCCAGACCAGGTAGGATGTCAGATTTCCTCTCCGAAAGGACATTAGTGAACCAGATGGGGTTTACTGACGATCGACAATGGTTTCATCAGTAGATTCTTAATTTCAGATATTTTTTATTGAATTCAAATTCTACCATCTGCCATGGCAGGATTTGAACCTGGGTCCCCAGGACATTGGCTGAGTTTCTGGGTTAATAGTCTAGCGATAGTACCACTAGGCCATCGCCTTCCCTGTCCACTGTCATTCAGCAATCACATCTCATAAATATAAGCTGCACCCCATCATGTGTAGTTTTTAAACAGATTTAACATTGTATTAACCTTAGATCATATCTAAAACAATTTATGGTCTTTATTGCGAAAGGGAATTCTCAATTGAGTGTTGGGTCTGGCCATTAGTCATTGTGATTGGGGAGTTTATCCAATATTCCTATTTCCAGCATTTGTCACGTCTTTGTTTGAATGTGAAAGTCCTGAGATGCCGTAGATGATTGTTGTTTCTGGGGAAGGACAAGATAATCTCTTCAGATTGTGATAAGCAAGTGGCATATAATTATTACATTGGTGCACCAATTCCTCCATTTTAAAGTTCTCAAAGATGGTTAGAGGACTGGTTAACAGATAGGAAGCTGAGAATAGGGGCACTTTCACATTGGCAGACCGTAACTAGCGCAGTGCTATGAAAATCAATGCTGGGGCCTCAGCTTTTTACTATCTATGTTAATGGCTTGGACAAAAAGACAGTATTGCATCTAAGTTTGCTGATGATGCAAAAATAGATGGGAATGTAAGCTCTGAGGAGGACATAAAGAGACTGCAAAGAGATATAGACAGGTGAAGCGAACTGGCAACAAGGTGGAGTGTATGGTACAGAAGTGTGATGTTATTCAGCGTGATAGTAAGAGTATAAAAGCCCCATATTTTTCAAAAGGCACGAAACTAAATCTTGGCATTCAGAGAGGTTTGGATGTTCATGAAGGGACACAAAGTTAGCATGCAGGCACACCAAACAGTTGGGAAGGCAAATGGCATGTTGGCTTTGTTGCAAGATTGGAATACAAGAATAAGGAAGTTTTCTATAATTAGCTTTTTTAAGACCACACCCGGAATGCTTATGCAATTTTGATCTTTGTACTTCAAAAAGATGTACTTATTTGACTGGCTGATGAGGAAGGTAAAAGGCAGAAAACTCCCAACAATTCAAATTCTTTGTTATTTGGTGCTGGCTCCCTCTGTAGAGGCAGTTGGTAGCCTAAATCCACATGCTCATAGAACCATAGAAACCCTACAGTACAGAAAGAGGCCATTCGGCCCATCGAGTCTGCACCGACCACAATCCCACCCAGGCCCTACCCACGTATTTTACCCCCTAATCCCTCTAACCGACACATCTCAGGACACTATGGGGCAATTTAAGCATGGCCAATCAACCTAACCCGCACATCCTTGGAATGTGGGAGGAAACCGGAGCACCCGGAGGAAATCCACACAGACACGGGGAGAATGTGCAAACTCCACACAGACGGTGACCCAAGCCGGGAATCGAACCCTGGAGCTGTGAAGCAGCAGTGCTAACCACTGTGCCACCGTGCCGCCCCCTCATCTGATGCTAAAGCCTTCCTTCATGCCTTTATTACCTCAAGAATTGATTATTTCAACATATTCCAAGTTGATATTCCGTATTCCACCCTCCCTAAATTGGAGGTTATCCAGAACTCTGCTGCCTGTGTCTTTACCTGTACCAAGCCGAGTCCCCCATTATCTCTGCTCTCACTAACCTACAAGCAATGTCTTGACTTTAAAATTCATGTTAACCAAGCTGGCTGAACAGGTGGTCAGGCATCTTTTTTTGCCAGGTGTTCTAATTATGAAAGCCTGGCTGAGCTCCAAGACCCACTAATGAATTATACAACTATGAAGAGGACTGCTAGATTTGTCGGATAGCTTTATAAGTTTGTAATATATTTATTTGAAGTGGATTTTCAATGCTTAAATGTTTATTTGAAGAAGGAGACATTAAATGGTTAAAGCTATTTTTATATGGAAATATGAATGGCTTTGTTTGATTGACAGTTTAATGAACTTGTAAGAGGAGCATTTTTAAGAGGATTTTGAATTCCTGTTTGCTTATTTTGAAAGTTTTATGAATATTTCAAAGACGTGGTAATGTTCTGTACCTAGTGGACGAGAAGAATGTGTACGGAGGATGAATGAGTTGTATGGAAGAGGCATGGGGGTGTGGCAGGAGTATGGGGGATATGGCAGGAGCATGGGGGTTATTGAAGGGGGCAAAGTGGGAGCAGAGGCATATGAGGATTGTGTGGGCTAGAGGGCCTAACAACCATGAATAAAACTAGGCTGGTGTCCCGGAAACTGTTGGTGGACTTTCTAACTCTGCATCCACCCACCATCACAACTGCCTTGGGCCTGCTTTGGAAAGTAGGAGTCCCAACGCCAGAAACCCCCATCCAGAGCCCCAACGCCAGCAACCCCCATCCAGAGCCCCAACGCCAACTCCCCCCACCCCCCTCCCCAACTCCCCCCACCCCCCTCCCCAACGGCTCAGATTAAAAATGATTTGCGAATGTGCTGCCATTCAGCAGTTGGGAAGCAGTGTTGAGAAATGCCCTGATGGCTCCCTTCATTAAGAGGAGGATTTGATCCCATGACTAGTTAATGAATTAACTCGTCAGGTTGACTAATTTATGAAGTGGCAAATGTGCATTTCCTTTTTGATTTAAAGGTTAGTGGCTACAAAATGTATCAAACCGAAATGTGTTGAAGAAAACAAGAAACCCGAATATAGATCTTACATATCCTTTGCTGTGAGAAGTGTGGACCGCAATGCTTCTTTTTATAGAGAACCAAACACCCTTCAATAGGATGCCATTCTCTCAGTGTGACCAGATATAAACATTGCAGTGCCATTCGCTGAGGGAAATTATGGTTTACACTAGCCTCCAGCCTATGGTTTGACTCCCCTCCCCTCTCACTGTATGCTTATGACCATTTCCCAAGGGAGATGGAACCAGCCTGAACTGCAGAATTGAATTTGGACCTCGGTGGGCGCATTCATGTGAAATGCAACCTGCTTTTTGAAAAAATAATCCTCAGGACTGGGACATTGCTGATAAGGCCAGCATTTACTGACCCACCCTAGTCCCCCTGTGTAAGGCTGAGCCACTTGCTTGGCCACTTTAGAATGCAGTTGAGAATCAATCAGGTTCTACCTGTGGTTTATATGGGTGAGATCACAGATGCCAACAAGTGCTATACATACATACATATTCATATATGTGTATATATATATATATATATATATATAGCATTGCTGTTAGGTGTTCAGTGACAGCTAGCAGTTCTTTCACACTTTCCAGGAGTCCCATCACTTGTTGGAGATGGGGGTTCCCGTGTGGGCACTGAACACATCTGCTCTGCCCAAATTACCCTCTGTCTTGTGCCAGGAGGCAAGTGACTCCTCTGTCGACTGTAGGCCCACTGTCTCCATGGAACTTGGAAGGGTTAACCTGCACACTGGGCCTTCTACACTTGGCCAACTGCCCCATATCATCAAATAACCATCGCTTCTATCGCCTGTTCACCAAGGTTTCAGCACTCATCCATTGCCTCCCCCACAAAATCAGGAATTACTTCTCTTCCAGTTTGCATGTCTGTCCTGGTATCGGATTCACATGGCTTTTTGATAATTGCTTTTCTTTGTACTTCCTTCGTTGGAAAGATCAGCTAGCACTTTATGAACAAACTAATGTATTCGGTAGTGTATTGAGTGTGTGCAATGTGTTTGAACCTGTGAGTATGACACAGTCACAGAGATCATAGGATAATTATTGCAAGTTCAAACGTTTTTTTGTGAACTGCTATTGCTTGTTCACATGACATAATGGTTTTAATGTTGTCCACATTCTGCTCTGGCTGGTTTAGCCTTTAAAAAAGGAGCAGTGGCAATTTGGTCAATTGAAGTAACTCTTAATAGTACACTCTTTGTCCCATCCTGGCTTGTATAATGAAGTTTGTGCAAACATCTCCGCCAACCTCCTCTAACTTTTTCTGCTTTAAGGAGAACAATTCATGGTTCTCCTGTCTCTGCAAATAGCTGAAGTCACCTCATCCCTGGTACCACTCCAGTACTCTCCAAACAAATCTAAGGCCCTGGAATCCTTTCCTTAGAGTTGAACACACTAATCCACCTGAGCTCCAGTGTTTTAGAAGGGTTTTTCACAATTCCCTTGCTTTTATTTGAGCCCAATGCCTCTATGAATAAAATCAAGGATCCCTAGTGTTTTAATGCCCTTCACAGATTGTTTTCCACTTTCAGAGATCTGTGTACATACACCTGTTTTACCATTGCCTTTTCACATTCATCCTCCCAAAATCTATCACTTCACTTTTCTGTGTTAAATTTCATCAGAGGTATTTTGTCTATCCACTTACTGCCCCACACTGCTCTGCCCTGCCCTCCTGGAGTTGTTACTACTTCCTCAATGTTTACTACACTGCCAAATGTCGTGTTGCCTGCAAATTTTGAATTATGCTCTATATCCAAGTCCATATGAAAGAGAAAGAGCAGGGATTCTCATGTCGACCCTTGTGGAGCAACACTTGGTACAGTTCTTCAGTCTGGCAAACAAAATGGACTTACCTTGCATTAAACTGGTCTTTCTCTACACCCTAGCTATGACTGTAACACTACATTCTGCACTCTCTCGTTTCCTTCTCTATGAATGGTATGCTTTGTCTGCATAGCGCGCAAGAAACAATACTTTTCACTATGTTAATACATGTGACAATAATAAATCAAATCAAATCAAAATGTCTGCTTTCTGTCCTTTGGCCAATTTTATATCCATGCTGCCATTGGCCCTTTAATCCCACAGGCTTTACTTTTGCTAACAAGTCTATTACAAAGTTTGCCAAATCATATAAATTATATCCAGATTTATTTTTCTCCCAACCAGTTTCTTTGCAACATCCTACTTAATTTTGACACTGGCAGCATCTATTTCTCCAGTTAAGACAAATGCAAATGACTGATTTAGTACCTCAGGCACACCAGCTACCTCCATAAGAATATCCTCTTTCTCATCCCTTTTTGTTATCACCCTTGCCTTTCTACCCACTTACTATGTATGCTGCTGTAGTACTAATTCCTTACTTAAAAAACAAATTGTTTCAACTTCTTTAACATTTTCCAGCCATCCAAACTATTGATACAATCTTAGCTCTTCCTGTACCAATTTGTCAGGCTGGTCATATCCCTTGCATTTTGCACAGTGGTTAGCACTGCTGCCTCACAGCGCCAGGGACCTGGGTTTGATTCCTGGCTTGAGTCACTTTGCGGAGTTGCACATTCTCCCCGTGTCTGCGTGGGTTTCCTCCGGGTGTTCTGGTTTCCTCCTACAGTCTGAAAGACTTGCTCGTTAGGTAGATTGGCCATGCTAAATTTTCCCTCAGTGTAGCCGAACAAACGCCGGAGTGTGGCTACTCAAGGATTTTCACAGTAACTTCATTGCAGTGTTAATGTGAGCCTCCTTGTGACACTAAAAAATAAACTTAAACTTATTTTGGGGGTACATCCTCTCTCATCAAAGATGTGCTTCATTAATAGCAGTGTCTCTTGGATCACATCTGGAAATCTGATCAATTGCCCTCGGCAATTCAAGAATAAGACTGAATGGTCTGTTAAAGCAGTCCCTGCTGCCTCTGGAATCATTCACAGGAATCGGTACCACTTCCTCCGTGACATTGCAAAAAAAAAGTTTTTCACTTTTTGATCAATAAGGAGATCAAGGGTTACGGGGAGAAGGCAGGAGAATGGGGATGAGAATCATATCAGCTATGATTGAATGGAAGAGCTGACTCAATGGGCCGAATGGCCTAATTCTGCTCCTATATCTTATGGTCTTATGGCCTTCATGCCAAATTCGCACAGTCGTTTTGACGCTGAAACCTTTTAAATGTCCCCTCAACTATCAGAGAGGTGCTCAACATGGTTTTGTGAAAGGGAAATCATGTTTAACCAATTTATTGGAGTTCTTTGACGAAGTAACCTGTGTTTGTAGATAAAGGAGAACCAGTGGATGTACTGCCCATAAATTTCCAGAAGGCATTTGATAAGGTGCCGCATCAAAATTTATCACCAAAAATAAACACTCTTGGTGTAGGAGATAAAATACTGACATGGATAGAAGATTAGCTGACTAACAGGAAACAGAGTAGGCATAAGTGGGTCATTTTCTGGTTGGCAAGATGTAATAAATGTTATGCCACACTCATCAATGGTGGGGCTTCAGCTTTTTACAATATATATAAATGATTTGGATGAAAGAGCCAAAGGTATGGTTACTAAATTTGCTGATGAGACAAAGATAGGTAGGAAAGCAAATTGTGAAGAGGACATAATGAGCCTGCAAAGGGACGTAGATAGGTTACGTTAGTACGCAAAGATCTGGCAAATGGAATATAATGTGGGCAAATGTGAAATTGTCCATTTTGGCAGGAAGAATAAAAAAGAAGCACATTATCTAAATGGTGAGAGATTGCAAAGCTCTGAGATGCAGATTGATCTGGGTGTCCTGGTGTGTGAATTGCAAAAGGTTAGTATGCAACAGCTAACTAGGAAAGCTAATAGAATGATATTGTTTATTGTGAGGGGAATTGAATACTAAAGTAGGGAGGTTATGCTTCAGTTATACAGGACACTGGTGAGACAACATTTGGAGTACTGTGTACAGTATAGGTTGCCTTATTTCAGGAAGGATGTAAATGTGTTGGAAGCAGTTCAGAGAAGGTTTACTAGACCGATATCTGGAATGGGTGGGTTGTTTTATGCGGAAAGGTTTAACAGGCTAGGTTTGTATCCTCTGCAGTTTTGAAGAGCAAAATTTGACTTGATTGTAACATATAAGATCCTGAGGGGTCTTAACGGTGGGCATGTGAAGAGGTAATGTTTCCTCTTGGGGGAGAATCTAGAACCATGGGCCCTTGTTTAAGAATAAGGGGTCACCCATTTAAGACAAAGATGAGGAGAAATATTTTCTCTGAGAGTCATGAGTCCATGGAATTCTCTTCCTCAAAAGGTGTGGAGGCAGAATCTTTGAATATTTTTAAGATGGGGTCGATAGATTCTGAAGTAAAAGGGTGAAAGATTATAGGGGGTGGTTGGGAATGTGGAGTTGAGGTTACAATCAGATCAGGCAAGATTTTGTTGACTGGCAGAGCAGGCCTAAGGGGCCGAGTAGCCTACTCTAAATTTGTACGTTTGCAAAAAAGATTTTGTTGCAAGTGCATTTAAATGGCCTATATATATGACTAAAAAAAAACATACTTGCAGCATTTTTAAAAATGCCCCTCCTCTGCATTTTCGTCATTGGTTTGGGATTTACTCTGAAAAATCATCATTTCTACAACTTTTTCCATACACTGGGAAGCTTGGCCCATTGCCTTCATTTAATTGCTCGATGTTAGTTCTTGCTTTACTTTTCTATGACCTTAGTAATCACTTTGTTGAATGGCTGTATTGAGTTGTTTTACGAAAGCAAATCATGCCAGTTGCAGGCTTCCATTTGCTGTGTGAGGTAATTTGACTGTAAAGATACAAAGTGAGACTGAGCGAGCAAGTGGTGACATGACAACTGTGAGGAAAAGTCGATCTCTGTGCCTTCAGGCCTGCTGAGGCAGCAGACATCCTCCTCCAACAAGCCCAATATCTCCGAGGTGCAGAAAAGTCCAGAGCACCCTGAAAGAAAGATTGATCCGCATTTATGTGGCGCCTTCCATAACCTTAAGGCACCTTAAAGTGCTTTCTGGCCAGTCAAGTATTTATCAAAGTGATCGTTATAACATGGAAAACACAGCATCAGATTTGTAAACGGTTAGCTCACACAAATAGCAATGTGATGATAAACAGATATTCTGTTTTAATGATGTTAGTTAGGAGATAAATATTGGCCAGGACACTGGGAAGGAGTCCCTTGTTCTTTGAAATGGTTCTGTGGGATATTTGTTGTCCAGCCAAAAGGGCAGACAAGGCCATGATTTCCATTGGAAAGATGACCACTTTGACAGTTCAGCATTCCCTCAGTACAGGCCCTGGAGATTTCTCTGGATTGGGGCTTGAGCCCACTACCTTCCACTCGGATGCGTGAGTGCTGTTAACTGAGCCACAGCTGGCATCCCTGACCAAAATAGCCCTCAGTGTTCTTTCCTCAAGTACTTTCACTGTCAGACCGCAATTCAGTGCAAACTAACTCCATGGGAACATCTCCCACTCTGGACAAGAGAGAGGGAAAGTTGTGCACCTTCAGATGTGGTGTCTTTTTTTATTCATTCATGGGACATGGGCGTCACTGGCTGGCCAGCATTTATTGCCCATCCCTAGTTGTCCAGAGGGCAGTTGAGAGTCAACCACGTTGCGGTAGCTCTGGAGTCACATGTAGGCCAGACCAGGTAAGGACTGCAGATTTCCTTCCCTAAAGGACATTAGTGAATCAGATGGGTTTAACCGACAATCGACAATGGTTTCAAAGTCATCAATAGATTCTTAATTCCAGAGATTTTTTATTGAATTCAAATTTCACCATCTGCCATGGTGGAATTCGTACCCGGGTCCCCAGAATCCTAGCTGAGTTTCTGGATTAATAACGATAATACCATTAGGCATCGCCTCCCCATATACTACTGTGCAAATCTTTTGTTGTGCTTTGGGATCTGACTTTACATCCAGAGCTAGTGTGTTCACATTATGGGGTCCACACTTAAGCACTACTGCTAAATTAATACAGCAATATTTATCTCACTATGACAACTGTGTCCCTATTTAAAAATGGGCTTCAGAGCTGTGCTAATGGATAAATCTCATCCCACTAGAATGCCATGCAGCAGCATGTTTTTGTTCAGGAGTAACAAATCCATAAATCACATTTTGAAAGTATCCGGCACTCTCCAAAGAGCTGGCAGTTATTGTGATTTAGAACATGTAGCAAAGCTACCAACTCCAGCCTCTCTCTCAACTTTTTGTTTTGAATACTACTTCATTTCACCTGTCTCACACACAAATAATTTTGAGTGTGGCTCAGGTGCAAGCACTCCCGCCTCTGTGTCCAGAGGTTGTGAGTTCAAGTCCCACTCCAGAAACCTGAGTGCAGAAATTGATATTCCTACTCCAGTGCAGCATAGAACGAGTGCTGAACTGTCAGAGGTGCTGTCTTTTGGATGGGACATTCAACCAAGGAACTGAAACAAAAACAGAAAATGCTGGAAAATCTCAGCAGGTCTGACAGCATCTGCCTGGAGAGAATAGAGCCAACATTTCGAGTCTGGGTGACCCTTCGTCAGAGCTGAAGACAATAGAAAATAGGGTGATAGTTATACTGTTTGGGTGAGTTGGGTGGGTGGGGGGGCAATTGACAAAGGTGTCATACATAAAAAGATGAAGGGAATATAAATGGTGGCGATCATGACTAAGAAGGGTGCTAATAGCGGCTCATTCAGAGATCAGAATGTGTAAATGGCAGAACAAAGGTAAGCAGAGTGTCAAAGAATAACCTGTGACATGTAACAGATGGCCCGAGTGGAGTGGGGATGGGGGGGTGTTTGTTCTTTGACCCTCTACTCACCTTTCTGCCATCTACACATTCTAATCTCCTAATGTGCCACTATCAGCATCCTTCTGATAGACTGTATGTCATAGAAAGTTAAGGGATGATTTGAGTGATGAGTTTAAAATGTATAGGGTAGCTATTAGTGAAATTATTTTCTGCAGTGGAGGAATCAAGAATGGGGGGGATTAATCTTTTAAAATGAGAGCATGGCGATTTAGGTAGGAAACTGGGCAGAACTCTTACACAATGGGCAGTGGAAATCTGGATCATTCTCCTTCCCATTAAGCTGCTGGACTTCTCAAGACTCAGATCAATAGATTTTTTTTGAGGTAAAGGTTTCTTTTCATTTGTTCATGAGATATAAGCATCACTGGCAAAGCCAACATTCATTGTCCATCCCTAATTTCCCTTGAGAAAGGTGGCTGTGAGCCTCTTCTGCAGTGCCTGGTGGTGTCGATATAACCCACAGGACTGTTAGGAAGGCAGTTCTAGGATTTGGACTCTGACACTGAAGGAAGGGCCAAAACATTCCATCTCAGGATGCTGTGTGGCTTGGAGGGGGACTTGCAGATGGTGCTGTTCCCATGTGTCTACGCCCTTGCCCTTCTAGTTGGTGCAAGTTGTGGGTTTTGAAGGTGCTGTCAAAGGATGCTTGGTGAGTTGCTGCAGTGCACCTTGTAGATGGTAAACTGCTGTCACTGTGCACCAATGGTGGAATGAATAAGGATGGTGTGGAGTTGCATGAGTGTTGGTTGAAGCTGCACTCTTCCAGGTTAGGGGATGTCTCTTCCAAGTGGCAAAGTGGGTGAATGGAGCTGTGGTACAGATCAATCATGACCTAACTGAATGGTGGAATGGGCTGAATGGTCTCCTCCTGTTCCTATGTACTGAGGTACACAGACTGGGATATGATGTGGAGATGCCGGTGTTGGACTGGGGTAGGCACAGTAAGAAGTGTCACAACACCAGGTTAAAGTCCAACAGGTTTATTTGGTAGCATGAGCTTTCGGAACACTGCCTGAAAGCGATAAATAACGCTTTTTCCTCTGAGTGCTCCGGTTTCCTCCCACAGCCCAAAAGACATGCTAATTAGATGCATTGACCATGCTAAATTCTCCCAGAGTTGTGAGACTTCTTACTGTGCCCACCCCAGTCCAACGCCAGCATCTCCACACTATAGTATGGGCACTAGGCAGTTAGCTTTGATTCCCCTGAGTTAAGACAGGATCCTGATTGCTTCAGAATCCCTGCGCCTACTGGCATGTGTGAAGATGAATTCAGCTTAACTGCAATGATTGGGTGGTTGAACTATCTTTTGATGCTTAGTGGCTGCTTGGGTCAGGTCACAGAAAGACCTCTATTTACAAAGCGTCTCTGCACATCCCAAGTATTTTGGAAAGGAATTAAAGTGCAGTCACTTCACTTATGATGCAAGGAACACGTCAACTGGGTTAAACGCAATAACTCCCATCAATGGTGCTGAGATAGTGACCAGATAGTGTGTCTTATTGATATTGGCTAGGATAGCAGGACAATTTCCCAGGCACTTTGTTTGGAAATAATGTCATTCCATCTTTTACATCTGCCTGTGTGGGCAGATCAAGCATGGATTTCAAATCTTATTCGTAAACTGCAACAGCCCAGGACTCCCTCAGAGCTCCCCTCCCTCCCTCGCTAATGGATCCATCAGAAGAGGAAGGAGTGGAGAAAGGCATAGTAAGGTGCAGCACGGTGGCACAATGGTTAGCACTACTGCTTCTGAGCCCTACGGACCTGGGTTCGACTCCCGGCTTGGATCATTGTCTGCGTGGAGTTTGCACGTTCTCCTCCTGTCTGCATGGGTTTCCTCTAGGTGCTCCGGTTTCCTCCCACAGAACGAAAGATGTGCTGGTTAGCATTGGCCATGCTAAATTCTCTCTGTGTACCCGAACAGGTGCTGAAGTGTGGCGACTAGGGGGTTTTCACATGACTTCAATGCAGTGTTTAATGTAAGCGTAACTTGTGACTAATAAATAAACTTTAACTTTTAGGGAATTCGATATTACCAAATTTGACCCAGACATCAGTTTATGTCCACACCTGTAGATTTTCCAGTGGAATTATTGGACGGTGATCCAGAGTGTGAATCTATATTGACTTTTCCTGTGTACTCTAAAGGCACTGAGGCCAAATGCAGCTGCTCCAGTTGATGCCCCGGATTTGATCAATTCGGCACTAACTGAGAATACAGTGGTCAGGACGTTCCATGTAGTTCTTTATCATGAAGCAGGAAGGAAGCTTAAAAAAAACACTCCAATACTTATAGGCCTAAACAAGAAAGGATGCAGAAGCTGAACTCCATCCAGCCGACATGGACTCGTTATTTTTACTTCCCGCTGCCATTGGCCATTTCCCTTGCATAAGAAAGTGATGAGGGGTGAAAAGTTCATTCAGCCCTGTATCTTGTATTAAACCATGAAACATAACCCTTTATCTCCTATGTGTCAGCTCCAAGTCTTCCCCACAAAGCAGAATGGCCGGAATCTCAGTCTCATCTCAATCCCTAAAAGTTATTCAGCTGTGACCAATTGGCTTTCCACAGAGGATGTCCCTGAGACCTAACACCGGATAGGCCCTGATACATGTAGCGTTTCATCAACTTTATCCAACACCTTTTGCACAGAACTAATTGACACATTGACTGGCTTTAGCTGCTCGTCTGTACCACACATGCATTCTTGTATTCTCTTGCGGCACAGTGATTGGCACTGCTGCCTCACAGCGCCAGGGTCCCAGGTTCAATTCTGGCCTCGGGTCACTGTCTGTGTAGAGTTTGCACATTCTCCCTCCCCGTGTCTGCGTAGGTTTCCTCAGATGCTCTGGTTTTCTCCCCACATCAAAAGGTGTGTGGGTTAGGTGGATTGGCCATGCTAAATTGACCCTTAGTGTCAGGGAGACTAGCTAGGGTAAATGTGTGGGGTTATGGTGATAGGGGCTGGGTAGGATTATGATCGGTACAGACTCGATGGGCTGAATGGCCTCCTTCTGCACTGTAGGGATTCTATGGTTAATGTGTAATTTATTAAAATCCTTAAGTTGGTAATGCTGTAACATCCCCTGAGTATTTGAAATGAATAGGTAACACAACACAGAGTAATAGTAACATCAAATATTTGATGCACTAGAGATAGAATAGAATAGAATCCTACAGTGCAGAAGGAGGCCATTCAGCCCATCGAGTCTGCACTGACCACAATCCCACCCAGGCCCTATTCCCATAACCCCATGCATTTACCCTAGCTAGTCCCCCTGACAATAAGGGGCAATTTAGCATAGCCAATCCACCCAACCCACACACCTTTGGACTGTGGGAGGAAACCAGAGCACCCGGAGGAAACCCACGCAGACACGGGGAGAATGTGCAAACTCCACACAGACAGTGACCCAAGCCGGGAATTAAACCTGGGTCCCTGGCGCTGTGAGGCAGCAGTGCTTGTCACCGTGCCGCCCATGGCATGATTTTATCCAGCACTTAATAAATACATCTAAAGTCATATGGCCTTTTCCAATCTATGATCGGGGAGATCTTTGCAGATTCATTCGTATCAAAATATGAAGCTTGCTAAGCTATAGCCTTGCTTGGGCTTCCTTAACCTTTTGTACCTGTGGCCTTTCGTTCTGTCCTAAGTTGAATAGTATTATTTGTGTCCTATCATAAGTATCTTGATAACACCCCCTCTCAGTCACCTGGTTCTTTAATGAAAATTAGTTCAGATCATAATTTCACGAAGCATTACCCTAACTCCCTTACAGATTAAATCTTGGTGACCTTCTGACGTGCCCACCGCTATAATTAAGATATGACTGAAGTTGTAAAAGCACCTGCAGTGGCCAGTACGGAAAATTTCGGTGTTCAGTAACACTGCACCCACAGCTACTCGTATATATACATTCAGTAACCACACGCTGTATCTGGGTCTCTCTGAATACAAAAGCGAAAAAGAGAACCACGTTCAGGTCACGTGCAGATACTCTTCTGAAACTGCCCTGTATCCAATGCAAAGTTCAGTAAAGGAAAGACTTGCATTTATATAGCGCCTTTCACGAGCTCAGAATGTCTTAAAAGTGCTTTACAGCTGATGACGTATTTTTAAACTGTAGTTACTGTTTTTGGGGTGTAGCTGATCATTGTACAGCAAGCTCCCATAAATACCAATACAATCATGACCAGATATGGGCAAGACGGTGGCACAGTGGTTACCACTGCTGACTCACACCACCAGGGACCCGAGTTCGATTCTGGCCTCGAGTCACTGTCTGTGCAAACATTGCACGTTCTCCCCGTGTCTGCGTGGGTTTCCTCCGGGTGCTCCGGTTTCCTCACACACAACAAAGATGTGCGGTTTAGGTGGATTGGCCATGCTAAATTGCCCCTTAGTGTCTAAAGATGTTTGGGGGAATTAGTGGGGTAAATGTGTGGAATTTTAGGAATAGGGTGGGGGAGAGGGCCTGGGTGAGATACTCTGTCAGAAAATCAGTGCAAACTTGATGGATCGAATGGCCTCTTTTGCACTGTAGGGATTCTATGATTCCATGAATCTGTTTGTAATGAGGTTGAGGGATAAACATTGTCCAAAGCACCACAGAAAATTCCTTTTGTAATTTGATTACTGTCACGAGATCTTTTATGTCCATCCGGGAGGGAAGACAAGGCTTCGTTTTAATGTCTTATCCAGAAGACAGCTTCAACAATGTAGCACTCCCTCAGTACCGAGGTGTGCACATTGGCTGTTTTCTTATTTTCAAAAAAAAGGGCTTGCATTTTTTAAACTAACAAATGTTGATGCCCACTGTCTCTCAGTCATAGCTGCCTTTATGACTGTGCTTTTCAACGGTTTCAAAATAGACCTTATGTAATTTTGCATGGGTGGCACACCCCCAGAGCATTACTGTAAACCTTCTGACCCTGACCTTTTCTCATGGCAACTTCCAGTGTCCTTTGCGGAGATGTTTCACCTGCTGCAGTAGTATTATATTTGAAATGGATTTTGGCACTTGCCCGCCCCCAGGATTAACTTGTGATATTTATTCTGCCTCTTGAAACTTCTAAATGTCAGCGTGGAGTTTGCTTTTATGGTTTGCAGACACTGTGTTTTCAGTGGAGTGCAGTCTGAACTGCTGCGGTGAAGTTACCGACAATGACAAGAAGTGGGGGCTAGGCTCCCACACGGGTGATCGGCCGGTAGCTGAGCCACAGAAGCCGGGATCCAAGCCGCAATGCCGTTGAGTTAGCTTTCCTCAGCTGCCATGGCACCAGTTGGTCTCGGCATCCCCAGGGGTAAAAGAGGGAAAGTGGCACCCCTCCTGATCAGTGTCCAGTTAGCCGTGCTGGGAGCGGGCCTCAAGTATAGGTATCTTCACGGCTGAATGACGTAGAATCATAGAATCCCAACAGTGCAGACAGAGGCCATTTGGTCCATCAGGCTTGCACCGACCACAATCCCATCCAGGCCCTATCCGCTTAACCCCAAGTATTTACCCTGCTAGTCCCTCTGACACTAAGAGGCAATTTAGCATGACCAATCCACCTAACCTACACATTTTTGGACTGTGGGAGGAAAACGGAGCACCCAGAGGAAACCCATGTGGACACGGGCAGAATGTGCAAACTCTACACACAAAGTGACCCGAGGCCGGAATTGAACTCGGGTCTCTGGTGCTGTGAGGCAGCAGTGCTAACCACAGTGTCACCATGCCGCCAACTTGTTGGCAGTCAAAGCGTTGCTTTCTGGGGTTGTCGGTGTCAGTTAGTGGAGTTGCTTACTTGAGTCCATTTTCCTTGTTTCCTCTGATCCCAATGCATTTCAGGGACCAGTCCCGTCATAAGGAGCTTTAGTTAGCTGCTGGCGGGAGTGTGGTTGGATGGTTAGATGGGAGTGGAGGGAGTGGTGATGAGGGTAAATGAGAAAATTCAGTACATCCAGCAGTAACCATTCCCATTGTCTCCCTTCCAGCTCCTTCTCCAAAATGTTGTGCATGTGTGAGTGTGTGAAAGTGTTTAAAAAATCACACGTACTAAAGGAATAATGCCTTTGGTATATTTAGCATGGACAAGTCTGTATATGAGAATCAAAGGGCAGAGCAATATGCTCTATTATTGAGTGTAAAAGTACTAAGGAAGCATGCAAAAGAAACAATATGAGGCGGAGTACTGAAGCACTGAACAACAGTACACACAAACATGTGTCAGATCAGTCATGATGTTATTGAATGGCAGAGTAGGCTCAAAGGGGCTGAATGGCCTACTGTAAGCCATTCAGCCCCTTTGCCATTCAATAACATCATGACTGATCTGATTGTGGCCTCAACTCCACATCACCCACCCCTGATAACCTTTGACTCCCCCTTTAGTCAAGAACCTGTCTTAAAAATATTCAGTGACCCTGCCTCTCTGGGGAAGAAAGATCATGGGACTCAGAGAGAAATTCTTCTTATCGCCTCCTTAACTGGGCGACACCTTACTGTTTAACTGTGTTCCCCTAGCACACAGCAAGCTGCGAGCTGGCTTGAAAATAATAAGCTACATGAAGACATCCCATCCTTGTATTGTCTGGGTACAGCAAACAAGTTAGACAGTTATAGACGGAAGGCTTTGAGTTGTGACTGTCGGCATTTAAATAGGTGAACCACCCACACTGCCCAGAAGAAGGTTTATGTATGGGAACCATTGAGCCTGTTTAACTGGACCTTGAACTGCTGATAAACAATCTAGAATCTCAGAAATGCTGAAAGTGTGAAAGCATTCCACTGTGTATAGTACCAAGGGCAATCAGGGTTAAAGCTTCAGTTATTGTTTCTAATGTGCAAACAGCAGCGGCGAACATTGTTGCTTAACTTTAAGGCGGAATTTCCCAGAGTACTGATTTGTTTTGGGGCCTTTTGAACTTGAGAATCCAGGAGCGTTGGCAATAGGACTCTCGAACCTTCTCCGCGATTCATTCAGAACATGTGTGATCTGTACCTCAACTCCCACCCATTAAGTGCTTAAAGGCCCCATCCTGCCACCGCTGGAATTAACCCAGTGGCAGGCGGGGAACTAGCCCAAAAAGTCAATCTTGTTGGGATTGCTTGAGGATGGTTCCTCACGTAGTCTATTACTTTCAGGTTTCTACCTTAACTCCATATTCTTAGATTTGTATTAGGCGATTGTAGTGATCAACCTTAGCCGAAGACATGGTAAGAGAAAGTTTCTCCGTCACCCCAGCCTTTTGGGAGAGGAAATTCCATATTTCGACTTCACTTTGTGTGGAAGAAGCGCTTCTCAGTTTGCATCCTGAATGGCTCAGTTTTAACTTGAAGATTAGCCCCCTTCCTCTTCATACACTTGAGAAACACAATGAGATAATATCTCCCTCAAAATGTTCTTCTGGTTCCAACTGGTACCCAAGCCCATCGTAGAATCCCTACAAGGCAAAAGATGGCCATTCGGCCCATTGGGTCTGCACTGACACTGTACTGTGCTTCGATCCCAGACTGAGATGTTGGTCTCCTCTTACTATGTCTCAGCCATTCCAAGGAGCTGTTGTTCCACGATTTATTTCATTCCTGCCTAGGAAGAGATTGATTGCATCTGCTTGCTGTCTCTGTAAAAATTAAAATGAATTGTACTCGGATGTGAACAAAGCACATTTGTTGCCCTTCCCTAGTTGCCTCAAGAAGGTGTGGGACCTAATCTTGAAACTGTCGCCAAACTGTCTGAATCCAGATTTTGTATTTGTTGAAAGACAGAGGGAGCAAGAAAAACAACTGGATACCTGAACATTGTCAGGGAGGGCTTGATGCACCCAGTCTGAAGCGACCTGTGTTCCCCCATAGAACATGAGCAGTGTCGCTATGATTACTGTCGCCTCTCTTTGACTAACCTTTGCATACATTTTTTAAGTTGCCTTCAATCAAAGAAAGCATTCCATGAGACTTGAGCTGCACAGCCTTCAAGTCAAAGATTTTCTTTGAAAATTAGATTTTTAAATTCTTTCATGTAGTAAAAATAGAAACTCTTGAGTATGAAAAGGGTATTAAGTGTACATCTTCCAGTGGACTATTACGTGACATTTGCATTGATCATCTTCTCTCTGGTTCCTTTATCTTAAATCTGTGCCCTTTGGTTATTGACCCTCATGTCTGAAGGGGCAGTATTTAAGGGGAGGAGGGGGGGGGGGCAATGGGGATCTGGCCCGCTGGTTGGAGAGCCGGTGAGAGACTAGCATTGGCTTCTTTTGGGAAGGCCCACTGAATGAAGTACGAATTGGGCACTTAATTGGGCAGTGAGTGTGGGTAAGTTGTTCTTTTGGAAAGTTGATGCAGACTTGACAGGCCAAATGGCCTCCCTCTGCACTATGGGGATTCTATGGTTAAGTGGGCATTAAGGATTTCAATTGGCAACAGGGTATGAAGGCTGTCAATGAACCTCCCTGCCGTACTTAACTGCAGGGGCAGGAGGGCAGTGGCGACCCCACTGACCACCTTCCCTCCCCCCCCTGATTAAATGCCCTCCATTCCCAAACTCGTCTTGCACGGGAGGGCATTAAATTCAGCCTAGGTCTACCAAAATGCCTCGTTATCTTGAACACCTTGGTTAAGACGCTTCTCTTAACCTTCACCCGCCCTGACGTAACGTTTAGCAGCAGCCCTTCCATCGTGAGCTTTAAATTTAGAACATTATACAATGGGGATTTGGAGAAAACATTGAAAATTCACATTAGCGGATCAATTAATTCAGTTGAGTGTTCTGATTTAGTGGCGAAGATAGCCAGCAGGGCACAGCAAAGTCGGCATGCTTGAACCAATTAGTCAGGGTTAAAAGCTGCACTCCCCAGGAGTCAATGGCCTGTTTGAGCTGAATCTGACCGCCGTTCTTCACTGTGTCTCCAGTGGTTACGA
Organism: Mustelus asterias; assembly: GCF_964213995.1. NCBI lineage: Eukaryota > Metazoa > Chordata > Chondrichthyes > Carcharhiniformes > Triakidae > Mustelus > Mustelus asterias. Next base: position 80,687,222 of record NC_135809.1, read on the forward strand.
GGAATGCATGGAGGTAAACTATTGCAGGAAATGGGAGAGAGTATTTGATCGTGAAAGGCAGGCTTGGTTTCCCCCTCACTGCTGTAAGCCTCTCAGTGCTATAACCTTTTATAATTCCAGTTTTGTGTTGAAAAGCTTCCAGAGAGCCTTAACAGCTTGTTCATCCTCTCACTGAAGTAATCTGCTCCCCGCTGCAACATGCCACGCTGTGTGGAGGGCTGTGCTCGCTTGCAGGACTGTCTTGTCTAGTTGTCACTCTTTCCTGTGGTAAGTGTCGCGGAAGGAGCTGAACCCGATGCCATTCTTATTCCTCCTTCTCTACCTTTAACAGCCGTCGCTGCGGAACCAAACTCCACTGAGGCGCACCTCTTTTCAAAGCCAAATTCTGACTGTCTGCCTGCCCCCGTCCACTCCTCTCCACCTCCCCAGGGACAAACTAAAACGATGGAGACCTTTTTCAAACGACATTTTAAGAAGACCGAATCTGGCATGCCTGGCGTCGGGTTGCCCCAGCGCTGTCAGCGGACAGGTAGGCATGTGAGTGGCACAGTGCCCGGCAGTAAAGTGAGACGCCGTTCAAATGCTGGGATGCCGTCGGCGCTGCTGGTGCAGAGGCGCAGGTCCAGTGTCCAGTCGCAGAATCTGCCCCCTCACTCGACTGGATCAGGGCGTGGACACGCCAGGGGCAGCTCGGCACGCCGGAGGTCCAGCACCACTGCCCTTCACCTCAACCCAAGATTTGCCGTCAAGCAGAAGCGAGGGGGCAAACTGCGAACTATTGACAGCCACCTGGTCGGGCCCTCCATGTTGCTGGCCAGCCTGATTCAGATGACCGAGGAAGAGGAGGGCAAAGCTGGCAGTGTCCAGGAGGATTGTGGGATGGAGATAAATGCCACCCCGAACGATTCGGAGGGCGAGAGCTCCTCCCCGGGGGGTTCGGATATCTCCGAATCTACATCCACGGGCAGCATCTGGGATGAGCTGGAGAAAGTGGACCGGGAAGCAGATCCGCACACCCTGCTTAGCACGTCAGAGACTTTCCAGCCCTCAGGCCTGCGTTACAGGCCCGTTTACACCAAGCCTTTCCTCAGGGCCCCTCGCTGTTTGCGGAGGAGTTCCTCCCACCTCCTGCCGGCAGAATCGGTCTACTACGGGAAAACGACTTACGGATTGTACGGGAATTACCAGCAGACGAGCCAGCGCCGGCGGTCTAGCACCATCCTCCTCCCTGGCCCATGCCGGGCATCGGCGGCATCCTGCAGTCCTCCGGGTACACCGGAACTGTACCGGGTGACGCCAGTGGGGAATAGGCGGCCATCGCTGAGTGTCAGGCGGGTATCTCGTAATCTGCCACCACGGTGGAGGCATGGTGTCCGCAGAAATTCACTCCACTTGATACAGAGAAGCTCCGCGGCCAAACACCCCCCAGTGTGGAGCAACTTTCTGTCGTATGTATTCCTGCCGTCCACTCATGTATCTTTGGAAGAGGTGGGGAGGGTCTTACCAGGATGTGGCAAGCTGGTGGGTGTTGGTGTAAAGTCATCGAGGTTTACGGCATGGAAACAGTCCCTTCAGCCCCACTTGTCCATGCCGCCCTTTTTTTTTAACCACTAACGCCCGTATCCCTCTATATCCATCTTACTCATGTAACTGTCTAAATGCTTTTTAAAAGACAAAATTGTACCTGCCTCTACTACTACCTCTGGCAGCTTGTTCCTGACACTCACCACCCTCTGTGTGAAACATTTGCCCCTCTGGACCCTTTTGTATCTCTTCCCCTCTCACTGTAAACCTATGCCCTCTAGTTTTAGACTCCCCTACCTTTGGGAAAAGATGTTGTTGACTACCTAGCTGATCTATGCCCCTCATTATTTTATAGACCTCTATAAGACCACCCCTAAGTCTCCGTCGCTCCAGGGAAAAGAGTCCCAGTCTATCCAGCCTCTCCTTATAACTCAAACCATCAAGTACCGGTAGCATCCTAGTAAATCTTTTCTGGACTCTTTCTGGTTTAATAATATCCTTTCTATAATAGGTTGACCAGAACTGTACACAGTATTCCAAGTGTGGCCATACCAATGTCTTGTACAAGTTCAACAAGACGTCCCAACTCATGTATTCAGTGGTTCTGACCAATTAAACCAAGCATGCCGAATGCCTTCTTCACCACTCTGTTCACCTGTGACTCCACTTTCAAGGAGCTATGAACATGTACCCCTAGATCTCTTTGTTCTGTAACTCTCTCCAACGCCCTACCATTAACTGAGTAAGTCCTGCCCTGGTTTGATCTACCAAAATGCATCACCTCGCATTTATCTAAATTAAACTCCATCTGCCATTCATCAGCCCACTGGCCCAATTGATCAAGATCCCATTGCAATCCGTGATAACCTTGTTTTTTTGCTCTGCTCCTCTCTCATTTTGGGTTAGATGCCTCAATACATACCCAGTGCCAGCTTGGTTGTAAAGGTGGATGAGCCCAGCCTGTGGTTCTTGGGCAGACAGCTCCAGCAGTGCCAATTACCCAATTTGCACAAAGTGGCACAGGAGGGGGAGGATTTTCCCTCTTGAAGATGTAGCTACCCAGCTTGACAGCAATGAAACCATAGAAATCCAAGCTTCTTTAAGTTTGAGGCTCTTCAATGATACAGCAGAGGACAAAGTTACATAGGTTATTGTGTCTCTGTTGAAAGCACTATCTGATTTGTTTCCACCTTCATCTGTTCCCTGTTCTTTCCCCTATAAATGATTCCTTCAAACAAAGTGACGAGTATTGCTGAAAAAGAGACGTTCTATCAAAGCTTTTGGTCTTGCACGCATCAAGATAGCTCATGAGAAATGGCGGGGGAGCAACAATTTATACTGCAGGAGAAGAGTATGCTGATTGGTTGGCGAGTTGACTCTGATGGGTGCTGGCATTGTCCTGGGGAATGAACCAGGGAATGGTTGTTCCGTAAGCTTCTGAGCGCAATGTGTGGACATGTCCCTCTTGTCTGCAAAGGCCAGGGCTCTGTGTGTGAATATATGTGACTTCTAGCATGTGTAAGTGAGCCACACTGTGAACCCGACTGACCATCTTACATTGGTTTTCAGTAGAAATAGTGCACAATGTGGCTTATTTACGCATGTTAAAAGCCGCATATATTCACACACAGGGCCCTGGTCTTTGCAGACAGCAGGCATATATGCACTTTCTTTTGCTCCTTTTTTCAAGTGAACATAAGGTTGTGGCAGCTTTTCCCTGATTCATTCCCCAGGGCAATGCCTTGACCAATCGGAGTCGGTCTGCCCAGTTTGAATTTGAACAAAGCTGGGCAGTTAATCGTTCCATGCTGCATTCCCCAGGACAATGCCTCCACCAGAGTCTACTTGCCAACCAATCAGCACTCTCTCTCTCTCTCTCCATGTTGTATCAATTGCTCCCCCGTTACAGTTATTCCTTGCGAGCCATTCTGCAAATAGGCTTTGGTAGCGTGTCACTTTTCTCAGCAATACTGAAATGATAGTGTTGAGAGTTAGTTCACAGAATAGGCCATTGCATTTGACTAAAGCTTCCCCTTTATTTAAATAGGACATTATGTGCAGAGTATTGATGGAGTTGGAAGGGTATTCAAAGCATGAAATTTAATGCCCTCTCCCAAGTCAATAGATTATAGAAGTGAAGAGATTTTTAAACTTCCTGAATTCACTTCTGTCGTTCCTTTATCACTGATTCACATTACATGGAGATGACGCCTGAGAATTGTATTGAGAATACATTAAGAGAGCATCACTTCTCTCTGCGGTCAAAAGCGTAGTCACCTGTTCTGAGAGGACTGTGAGGGAGACAGTACAGGTGTATCTTGCAGAGTGGGCTAGGAAAGCAGGGTATGGTGGTAGGGATTTGAGGGAGGATAGCAGGGTGCGGACAGATTGATGAGTGTTTTAATTGGTATTGATCTGCCAGGGAGACCAAACTCGGAGGTAAATAAATGGGAATGATGAAAGGTCAAGTCTCATTTGCGAGATATATGTAAATAAAGCTGTTCAGTTAAGGTAAGACATGCTTAACTCAGAGTATGAGAGAAATGGTGAGTTTAAGCTATTGCCACAATTAAGTGTGTCATGTAGCTTAACTACAGACACAGTTTGACAGACTGATACTGTGGAGCAATTCAGCATGAAGTAATTTAAAAGCAGGCTCCATGTTGCATTCACTTGGCAGTGCGGCCTCTATTATCGCTGGATGTCTGTCATATCCTCCCTCTAATAGACGCAGAGGTCCATTAACGTCACAGCCTCGTGCTCTGATGGATCAACTGTTGTGTCACTTGTCAGACTGCAGTGGACACCTGGGGTGATAGCCTAACCTTTCTGCAAATAAATGCCAAATTGGGACTACCACAATCTTTATTTTTAATTCATGGATTGATTTCCACCCCCGCCCACTCTTGGAAGGGTGGAATGTTAAAATTAGACTCAATGAATGATATGGAGGATGTCAGAAAGATTTCCCCTGCTGTTCTTGCACAGGTGTGTGTTCCATGGGCAATTTCCCAGAGCATTATCTCTTGGTTTCTGGAACATTCTCCTTTTTGCACACCGTCCATTTGATGGGCATCATTCCTCCTCCCAAATTCCTTTCCTGGAGCCTAACGTAGCTGTGAGCCTTTCCTGTAGAGGCTTTCTTGCTACCAAAGGGATATGATGGCCTATGCTAAAGGATATGTGGAAATACATTTAAAAATAGAGCTTCCCCAAGTAAGTAAAGTTCACGATGCATTTCGAGAGCAGGAATCTCCTCACATCAACATCAGGAAGGAAGCAATCCATAACTCCCTGATGCTGAGTTTGGGGATTTGCTATGTCAGGTTCTGTGGGAGAGAGCAAACGAGTTGAGATTCTGAGATGTCTTCGGGGATTTGCTAATGATCTTCTAATTTGCTTAACTGGCAGGAATCCTTCATGTTGAAAACACTGTCCTTTTCTACTTTTCTTGTGGTTTATAGTATATTTCCAGTACCTCTGCACTTTTAACATCTGAGAAGTGCTGTATTCCAATGTTAAGAATGTTCTTCACCACAGAATTATAAATATTCGTGTACACATATTTATGTCATGTAGGAGGTACACATCCCATATCCCATTCTACTGATAATATGCACAGAATATTGTGTTCTTATGTCAACTATACAATGTGCTGTGTCCCTCTTCAGTCAGGTGTACAAAGCGTGACTATTCTTTATAGATTATTATCTGAAGGTGATACACCATTGGACAGAGCGCGCCATTCTGGCAAGCATTTTGATTGTTTTCCTGTAGACTTCTGATCCGAGACCCATCTTACTGCTGGAGTTGTCATTTTGTCCAGTCCCTGCTGCCTGTGCTGGCAGTACCTCCCAGTTCAGCACCTGAGCTAAACTACTGGGTATGGCACAAGAAGGGTAGATGCAATACTCAGAGCAACACCCATCCAGGGATGAATTGCACACCCGTCAGGGATAAAACACTTGTTTCTGTATCTGTGAAGACCGCCCTAGTGTCTAATTCACATTGTTCATCCTCTATTTTGCTTGTTTGGAATCAAATCATGTGTCTTTTAAAAAGTGGGAATATGAATGAAGAGCTTGAGGGAATATTGAGATCTTCGTTGGCTTGTCCCATAGGTGAATATTAGAGAAGCCCAAAGGAAGTTTCTTGATTGGTAATGAAAGCACACATTGGAGATAATTTTAATCTAATCTGCCATTGGGAAACTCATGGGATTTGATGCAAAGCTGCTCTTATGATCTATTTGATTTGAATCCCCTTTGAAGTCAATCTTGGAGGAGTGTGAAAGCATAGTTTCACTCTGTTCTGTAAACTGTAGCCCTGTGAATGAGATTATAATAATTTGTGGTGTCGGTTAAATCTGAGATTGTGGAAAATGATAGAGTTACTGCGGACAAAGTCCGACACAGACCTTAATTGTTGAGTTTTAGGGTGTTATACAAGTAGCCATAATCATGTTTTGTTGCTGCTTTTGTGAAAAGGTTATACAGCGTTTAAATAGATGAAAAATTGAACCAAGGAAACAAACACTCTTCTCTGATTTCTTTCAGAAAAGCAATTGCTAAATCTGGACTCCAGCACCTGGTGCCTCAGCCAAACCCACACCTAGCCCTCCGGCAGGACTCAGATCGTGAAGTATGCAGCACAGTAGATTGGACGGTGAGTAGGTGCATATTCTGACAGACTAAAAGTGGCCGTTTTAATCCCAATGTCAGCTATCCTGCTGTACCAAACCTCATCCCATTGTAAACAAAGCCACTGTACCGAACCCCATCCCATTGTAAACAATCCCAAAACCCATCCCATTGTAAACAATCCCACTGTACCAAACCCCATCCCATTGTAAACAATCCCAAACCCCATCCCATTGTACACAATCCCAAACCCCGAACCATTGTAAACAATCCCAAACCCCATCCCATTGTAAACAGTCCCTCTGTTCTAAACTCCATGGTGTGGTGTGAGAAGACAGCTCCAGATTGATTGCATGTTTGTGTGTGGAATGGTGCCACTCTGAAAGTTATCTCAATCTGAGGATTTTTCAGGATAGGTTACATGTGTTTCTCCTGTGTGAATAGTGCAAGTGCGTTATTCTATTATTTAGATTTTATTTTTAGACTTATCTTTATTAATCAGAGACCAACAGGAAGCCATGTCTCACTCGCTCTTCAGAGGGTTGTATCAGTTTGAGGTTAGAGCTTCCTCTTCTGAGTTAGCAGGGGAATTTTTTTTCAATTTGAAAAGCAAATGTTTTTTTCAATGTCATGTTCAAAACAGCTGTTTAATTTATTCATCTTCATGAAGAAGGCTGTTGCCTTTTGACTAAGATTACACTGTAGAACTATGGTAAGATTATTAGTGTTTCCGTGGGCCTAGTGTGGTGGGCATCGGTGCCAGGACAGCAGAGCTGAAGGCCTGTATTTTTGGTTTCCTCTGCCCTGGGACAGAGCTGTACCTGGAGTCCGGGTTGAGGTACAGTACTGCTTTTCACTCTTGTTGTTTGACTCTGGCTCAGTTTGTTGGGCTGTTGTCTCTGACTCCAGCTTGTGGTTTTGTGGTTCCTCAATCGAGGGGCTTGAGCACAGAATCCAGGCTTCCCTCCAGTGCTCCACTGCAGCAGGGCTGCACTGTCTGAGGCACCTTTTAACCAAGGCTTTGGCAGCCCTTCTGGTTGATATTAACCTAATATTGCATGGTGCTAGTCAAAGAAGGGCAAGGGTGTTTTCCCTGGTGCCCAGGGACCAGTTGTGCTCACAACATTATCACTGTAAAATATTATCTAGTCACTGAGCTCTTTTCTGTTTCTGGGAGCTTGCTGTGTTAAAAGTATCTGCTGATTTCCCTCCATTACAACAGTGGCTACAATGCTAAACAAATGTCATTGGCTGTAAAGCACTATGGGATGTCCTGAGGTTGTGAAAATTGCTATATAAATACAAGTTCTTTCTTTCTTACATCCTGGTCGAGGGCTGCATGTTTCTACCACCTTAAAGTATAACATTTATTTATTAGTGTCACAAGTAGGCTTACATTAACACTGCAATGAAGTTACTGTGAAAATCCCCTAGTCGCCACACTCCAGTGCCTGTTCGGGCACACTGAGGGAGAATTTAGCATGGCCAATGCATCTAACCACCACATCTTTCGGACTGTGGGAGGAAACTGGAGCACCTGGTGGAAATGCAGGCAGACTCCACACAGACAGTGACCCATGCCGGGAATTGAACCCGGGTCTCCCCTCAGTCTCCGTTTTCCCAGTGAAAACAATCCTAGTTTATTCAACCTCTCCTCATAGCCAACACCCTCAAGACCAGGAAACATCCTCGTGAACCTCCTTTGCACTCTCTCCAAAGCTTCCACGCCTGTCTGGGTAGTGTGGTGACCAGGCGGTTTGTTGGGTTTCTCTCTTCCATTCCCATCTTTGGGTCCTTTTGTAATTTAGGTATGGATAAATAATGGACCCTGCCTCAGATTGCAGGCTCACACGATCCACCCCCCCCCCCCCCCCCCCACTCCTCCCCTCCCTCCACCATGCGCACACCCCACTTTGAGAAGCCTCTCGGTTCCAGGAGAGGGCAGTGGAAGCATTCGGCCTACAAGCTGGAGCAGGTTCTCTGCCAAGGTGGATGCTGATTTTGTTTTTAAAAGTCTCATGTTACACAAAAGCATGTTTTTCTCCTCCTCTCCCAGCAGCAGCATGCGCTGTCTGGTGGTTTCAGTTGCAAACCGTCTCAGTCATATGCAGGCTGTCTATAGTTTTGAGAGTAAGAGTTTTAACAACACCAGGTTAAAGTCCAACAGGTTTATTTGGTAGCAAATGCCAGTAGCTTTCGGAGCGCTGCTCCTTCGTCAGATGGAGTCCTGTTGGACCCCTGCCTCAGACCTGTTGTTAAACCTGTTGGACTTTAACCTGGTGTTGTTAAAACTCTTACTGTATTTACCCCAGTCCAACGCCGGCATCTCCACATCATAGTTTGGAGATGCAGCTCATATCAGTTGGAATGCAGGTTGTTTGGGACTGTCAGTAAGTGTCCATGTTTTGCAGATATCTGCTTTTCTATATTTTAATAGTACTCTGCACTGTGTGCCCGATTACAGAGCACTACCGGCAGCAAACTGAGAGAAGCCTGTACTTGAGATAGGGTTTTTCTTTCTTCAATGGGATGTGAGTGTCGCTGGCTGGGCCAGCATTTGTTGCCCAATCCTAGCTGCCCTTGAACTAAGTGGCTTATTCAGGCATTTCAAAGGGTAGTTAAGAGTCAACCCACATTGTCTTGGTCTGGAGTCACATGGAGGTCAGACCAGGTAAGGGTGACAGATTTCTTTCCCTAAAGGGCAGTAGTGAACCAGATGGGATTTTATGATAATGGTTTCATGGTCACCATTATTGAGACTAGCTTTTCAATTCCAGATTTATTCTTTGAATTTAAATTCCACCAGCTGCCGTGGTGGGACTTGAACCTATGTCCCCAGAACATTAGCCTGAGCCTCTGGATTACTAGTTCAGTGATATTATCACAATGCCAACATCCCCCTTAATGAGTGGGTCACTGGAAATTCAAGGAAAGCAGGTGGGGAGATATGACCTCACAAAAATGAATCCTGTGAGGTGATGGGAATAGAGGGATATGGTCCCGAGAAGGGTAGGGGGTTTCAGTTCAGTCGGGCAGCATGGTCAGTGCAGGTTTGGGGGGCCGAAGGGCCTGTTCCTGTGCTGTAATTTTCTTTGTTCTTTGTTCTGTGTCTCTGAGCAGGTAGGTGTCTTTGACCGTGAATGGCAGCAAGCAATTTGACCAAAGGATATAGGGGGCCTCAATCGGGCTCGATCCTGTTCTCTCCCTGGTGTTCACCCATACATATTAGGGTAGCACAGTGGTTAGCACTGCTGCTTCACAGCTCCAGGGACCTGGGTTTGATTCCCGGCTTGGGTCACTGTCTGTGTGGAGTTTGCACATTCTCCTCGTGTCTGCGTGAGTTTCCTCCGGGTGCTCCGGTTTCCTCCCACAATCCAAAGATGCGCGGGTTAGGTGCATTGGCCATGCTAAATTGCCCCTTAGTGTCCCAGGATGCGTAGGTTAAAGGGATTAGCAGTGTAAATATGTGGGGTTACAGGGATGGGCCTGGGTGGGATTGCTGTCGGGGCAGATTTGATGGGCCGAAAGGCCTCTTTCTGCATTGTAGCAGTTCTATATCAGGTAGCTATTGAGCATGCAACTGTGGCAGACCTTTCTGTTCCTGATCTCCGGTCCACTTGTAACAGACTTTACTGCCCCTGCCCTCTCCCAACACTGCCATCACCGGACATTATAAAGTGTGCAGAGGCCTCTGCTGATTGTCTGAACTGGCTGTCAAACTAACCTGTCTCCTCTGGTCTAATCTTTCTTAGGAGAATGCACAGTATGGTGAGCACATCTGGTTTGAGACCAGCGTTTCTGGAGATTTCTGTTACGCCGGAGAGCAGAATTGTGTCGCCAAGATGCTGGTGAGTATTGGCAGCCCTTTGGCAATGGTTTGTAGTGTAAGGATCAGCGTGTGTGCAACCGCCCTGTCAAAACCTTCCTATATTTTGGCAAAGAGATGCTGACACTGGCAGGAGCACCATGAAGAACCCGGGTGGCCCATTTCGATACTGCACCCATATCGAACTGTAGAACAATGTTGTCCAAGACGTTAGCCATTGGCTATCAATTACAGTCCTGTAATTATTCGAGTCATGGAGATATACAGCACAGAAACAGGCCCTTCAGCCCAACTCGCCCATGCCGACCAGTCTCCTGAACTGAATTAGTCCGATTTGCCTGCATTTGGCCCATATCCCTCTAAACATTTCCTATCCACGTCCCTGTCCAAATGTCTTTTAAATGTTGTAATTGTACCACCTCCTCTGGCAGCTCATTCTATATACGCATCACCATCCGTGTGAAAAAGTTGACCCTCAGGTTCCTTTTAAATCTTTCCCCTCTCACCTTAAACCTATGCCGTCTAGTTTTGGACTCCCCGACCCTGGGGAAAAGACCCTGTCTATTCACCTTATCTGTGCCCCTCATGATTTTATAAACCTCTATGAGGTCAACCCTCATCCTCCTACACTCCAGGGAAAAAAGTCCCAGCCTATCCAGCATCTCCTTATAATTCAAACCTTCCAACCCTGCTAACATCCTTGTAAATCCTTTTTGAACCCTTTCCAGCAGGGCAACCAGAATTGTATGCAGTACTCCAAATGTGGCCCCACCAATGTCTTGTATGGTTGTAACATAACATCCCAACTCCTGTACTCAGTGCTCTGACTGATGAAGGCAAGTATTGCAAATGCCTTCCTCACCACCCTGTCTATCTGTGATGCCAAGTTCAAGGAACTATGAATCTGCACCCCTAGGTCTCTCTGTTCGACAACACTCCCCAGAGCCCTACCATTAACTGTGTAAATCCTGCCCTGGTTTGTCTGACTAACTGCAACACAATGCATTTATCTGAATTAAACTCCATCTGCCATTCCTCAGCCCACTGGCCCAGTTGATCAAGATCCCATTGTGGTCTTAGATAACCTTCTTCACTGTCCACTACACCACCAATTCTGGTGTCATCGGCAAATTTACTAACCATGGCTCCTATATTGTCATCCAAATCATTCATATAAATGACACACAACAGTGACCCTGCACCAATCCCCGCGGCACACCGCTGGTCACAGGCCTCCAGTCTGAAAAACAGCCCCTCTACTACCACCCTCCATCTCCTACCAGCAAGTCAATTCTGTATCCAATTGGCTAGTTCTCCCTGGATCCCATGTGACCTAACCTTACTGACTAGTCTACCATGCGCCCTTGTCAAAGGCCTTGCTAACATCCACCGCACTGCCCTCATCTATTTTCTTGGTCATCCCTTCAAAAAACTCAATTAAATTTGTAAGACACGATTTTCCACGCACAAAGCCATGCTGACTATCCCTAATCAGTTCTCGCCTTTCCAAATGCACGTAGATCCTGTCTCTCTGAATCCCCTTCAACATCTTACCCACCACTAACATTAGGCTCATTGGTCTGTAGTTCCCTGGCTTTTCCCTGCCGCATTTCTTCAAAAACAGCACATTTGCCTCACTCCGGTATTCTGGCACCTCACCTGTGGCTGACGATAATACAAATATCTCCACTAGAGGCCCCACAATTTCTTCCCTAGCTTCCCACAATGTCCTGGGATGCACTTGATCAGGTCCTGGGGATTTATCTACCTTTGTGTTTTAATACCTCCAGTACCCCCTCCTCTGTAATGCGGATGCTTTTCAAGACATCACTATTTACTTCCCCGAGTTCCCTAGCTTCCATGTCTTTCTCCACTGGAAATACTGCCGAGAAATATTCGTTTAGGATCTCGCCAATCTCCTGTGGCTCCACACATAGATGACCTCGTTGATCTATAAGGAGCTGATCCTCTCTCTAGTTATTATTTTGCCCTTATTATACTTGTAGAATCTCTGGACTCTCCTTTACCTCATCTGGCAAAGCTATCTCCAGTCCCCTTTTTGCCCATCTGATTTCCCATTTAAATGTGCTCTATACTCCTAAGGGGATTCCCTTGACCCCCGCTGCCTTTACCGGAATATGCTTCCTTTTTTTTATTGACCAGAACCTCAATATCTCTAGTCATCCAGTTTTCCCGACTCCCGCCAGCCTTGCCTGTCACACTAACAGGAACATGCTGGCCCTGAACTCTCGTTATCTCACTTTTGAAAGCCTCCCATTACCAGACATTCCTTTACCCGCAAACAGCCTCCTCCAATCAACTTTTGAAAGTTCCTGTCCAATACCATCAAAATAGGACTTGCCCCAATTTAGAACTTTAACTTGTGGACCAGACCTAACCTTTTCCATAACTATTTTAAAACTAATAGAAGTGTGTGTGTGGCTGTACTGCTAAATGTTTCCTTGTCTCAAGCAGCTCACAGTAAACAGTTAAGGACTCCTTTCATAATCTACTTAATAACGATATGAATCTTTGTCAGTGTTGAGTTGTTTATTTGGGAAATTGCCATGTGATGGAGTTGTTTCCAGAAATTGTATTCTTTTCTGAGATCAAACTGTATTTCACCGCTGCATTCTTTCTCTATCACAATCTCTCTTACTTTTTTACTAAGTATTGGATTCAGTAATCCTCTGATTTTTTTTTTTGTCCGTTTTGACTTTCCAAAGCTGTGGGCACACCATCCCACAAACTTCCTCTTCTCTACGTCCTCGCTGTGTTCAAATTAGGACTCCTGCTCTAACACATTCTTTCTCTGGACCTTGCCTCTTGCTCCTTACTCAGATCATCTGTAGCAGTGGCGGGCAGCCTAGGCTAGTGAGTGGGCTACGTGACTGACCCTCCTTCATCTCAGTGGGCTGTAGGATTGAAATCGGGCTTGTTCACTAACCATGACCCCATGAATAAGATTAAATACATTTAATACACGGCAAATATTTTGCTACGAGTTATAGAAAATGCTTAATAATTCATTTGGAATCATAGAATCCCGACAACGTGGAGGGAGGCCATTCGGCCCATCTAGTCTGCACTGACTCTCCAAAAGCCTCCTCCCATCGTCATAACCCCATGCATTTACCACAGCCAATCCATCTAACCTGCACAGTTTAAGACACTAAGGGGCAATTTAGCATGGCCCATCCACCTAACCCCCACACACCTTTGGACTGTAGGAGGAAACCAGAGCACCCGGAGGAAACCCGCGCAGACACGGGGAGAATGTGCAAACTCCACACAAGGTCGGACTCGAATCCATGCTGTGAGGCAGCAGTGCTAACCACTGTGCCACCATGCTGCTGTAATAGAACTCTCATCAACTTCAAATGGTAAAAACCAAATAAATATTTACAGTTTAGATGCAGGGGGAGTGCACGGCTCTCACAGTCAATGCTGTAAACAAGTAGCATGCACCTCTCTCCATGTGTCCTTCACGTATATAATCACTTCAGTCATACTAGTGGGAAACTACATGGATGGAAATCAGCGGAATCTGGCAACCCTACTTGTGGGCAACAGTCAACAAAATGTCTTGTGGGGCCGCAAACAGATTCCTGGTAGGCCGCACATGGCCCCCAGCGACAGGTTGCCCATCGCTGATCTATATATAGGCTTTCAATCTTTCTGTTGCTTCTTCTAACCATGGTTTGCTGCCATGCAGTTCATGTCCTTTCATGCTGGCTTCTTAATATAACAAAGTGCACCCCTGGTTAAGATAGCAAGTACTAAAGCTTCCACTATGTGCGCACACAAACATGCACAGTCCGGTGGGACGGGCATAGAGCAATCACTAGGATCAATTTTACATTGAAACTTTAAAGGGAGTGTCCATGTTTTTGTGGTTGTAAAGCCAGGGGCTAACTGCTTTCCTCATTGATTAATACTGCCCTCCAGTGGCCAGAGCCCAGGTCTGCGATTGTGTGATGTCGCTGTGGATGGTTCTCCCCGTATCCCTGTCCCAATTATTTCATTTTAACACAATGAAACTCAATTGAAAGTAAAACGAGTTTTTGACAAGAGTAGATGGGTGTAAAAGGTTTTCATTAGCAGGACTGCTGGGAAATAGATTTAAAAGAAATAGATTTAGGTTTAAAAGAAAGGGAAAGATAAGGTGAGAATTAATTTTATGCAGGGGGTGGTTATAATGTGGAGTGCACCACCTTAAAGGGCGATGAAACCAGGCTCAATAGTAACTTTCAAAAGGGAATTAAACCGCTCTGAATGATATGCAGGGCTGTGGTGAAAGAGAGGTGAGTGGGATTAATTGATAGGTCTTTCAAAGAGGCATCACGGGTCCAGTGGGCTGAAGGGCCTCCTGTTGTGCTGTATGATTCGATTAGATTAAAGAATGACCTGAAGGGTGCTAACTCCCAGGTCATCTCTGATACTGTGCACAGGACATGTGAAGGAGGGTAGGATTAGAATGATGTGGAGATGCCGGCGTTGGACTGGGGTAAACACAGTAAGAAGTTTAACAACACCAGGTTAAAGTCCAACAGGTTTATTTGGTAGCAAAAGCCACACAAGCTTTCGAGGCTCTGAGCCCCTTCTTCACCTGAAGAAGGGGCTCAGAGCCTCGAAAGCTTGTGTGGCTTTTGCTACCAAATAAACCTGTTGGACTTTAACCTGGTGTTGTTAAACTTCTTACTAGGATTAGAATGGTCAGTGTGTGGCTATGGGGCTAGTGCAGGAAGGAAAGACTCACATATTGGGGCATTGGCGTGGATTTGGGACTTGTGTCAGATGTACTGAGGGGACAACCTACTTACACCTGAACTTTGTAGAGGGTAAATAAAGCAGGTAAGGGAGGATTTAAACAGAGCTGGGGAGAGGTTACATTTGGGACAATGAGAAGGATTAATATTCATAGAATCCCTACAGTGCAGATGGAGGTCATTTTAGCCCATTGAGTCTGCACTGACCATCCAAAAGAGCTCTCTACCTAGGCCCATCTCTATCCCCCAAGCACTGAGGAAACTGGAGTTTCTGCAGGAAGCCCATGCAGACACGGAGAATGTGCAAACTCCACACAGTCACCCAAGGTAGGAATCAAACCCGGGTCCCTGGCACTATGAGGCAATAGTGCGAACTGCCGTCCCGCCCTTAATATGTCTCTTGGAATGACTGAAGGAAATAGGGAGAAAGGTCGCTTAGACAAGAAAGGCAGTGAGAGGGACAAGAAACCAAAAACATTCAATGAGAAATCAAGGAGCAAAAATAAAACTCAAGATTTAAAAGTAGTCAGGATGTGTGTGTGTGTGTACATGATGAGTAATGTGCAAAATGTTCCAGAATAGGGCAGTTAGAAGTGTTGATAACTATGCAACAATATGATGCAGGACTTAAAATGGAGTCAAAACTAAGATTTTGAATTCAGTATTATCCGTGAATATCTTGCTCGGCCATATCAGAGGCAGTCCAGAGAAGGTTCACTAGATTGATCCCGGTTATGGAGGGATTTTCTTATGATGCGAGGTTGAGTAGTTTGGGCCTGTACTCATTGGAGTTTCGAAGAATGAGAGGTGACCTTATTGAGACATATATATAGAATTTTCAGGGAGCTTGTCAGGGTAGATGTTGAGAGTTTGTGTCCCTTTGTGGGAGAGTCTAGGACCAGAGGGCATAATCTCACAGTAAGAGGGTCGCTCATTTAAGACCGAGATGAGAAGGAATTTTATTCATATGTTAGGAACAAAAGGCATTTTATTCATATGTTAGGAGCAAAAGGGTTGTCAGGGAAAAAATCGGACCTCTCAGGGACAAAAATGGGGAATTATGCTTAGAGCCCAAAGAAGTAGGGGAGATCCGAAATGAATACTTTGCGTCGGTGTTCACAAAGGAGAGGGATGTGTTGACTGGGAGTGTCTCGGAGGGGAGTGTTGAACCGTTAGAGAAAATCTCCATTACAAGGGAGGAAGTGTTAGGTTTTTTAGAGAATATAAAGACTGACAAATCCCCAGGGCCTGATGGAATCTATCCAAGGCTGCTCAGGGAGACGAGAGATGAAATCGCTGGGTCTCTGACGCAAATCTTTGTCTCGTCACTGGACACAGGTGAGGTCCCAGAGGATTGGAGGATAGCTAATGTGGTCCCGTTAAGAAGGGTAGGAAGGATAACCCGGGTAATTATAGGCCGGTGAGCTTGACATCAGTGGTAGGGAAGTTGTTGGAGAGGATTCTTAGAGATAGGATGTATGCGCATTTAGAAAGGAATAAACTCATTAACGATAGTCAGCATGGTTTTGTGAGTGGGAGGTCATGCCTCACTAACCTGGTGGAGTTTTTTGAAGAAGTGACTAGAATGGTTGACGAGGGAAGGGCCGTGGATGTCGTCTATATGGACTTTAGTGAAGCGTTTGACAAAGTACCTCATAGTAGGTTGGTGCAAAAGGTTGGATTTCATGGGATAAAGGGGGAGGTGGCTAGATGGGTGGAGAACTGGCTTGGTCACAGACTCAGGTCAACCTTTAACACAGACTACGCTGAGAGACTTTGCCGTCGCACCTCTCTCACACTCCTCAAACACCTCATACACCAACTCTACAGCAAACGCCGCAGCCTGGAAACCAAGATCGAATCCATATTCTCAACTTGCGCTCAGGACGCAGACCAGCTGCGAAACTCTGCCAAGCAGACGAGACAAAGGAACTACACCATCTACATGCACACCAAGAACAGGAAACTTGAGAAACTTGGCATCACCACCAGCAGCAACCAAGCACCCCCCCCCCCCCCCCCCCCCCCCCGGTACCACAGTAGAAAACAGTACCATTACAGGAAAGTCCATTGTCAACTTATCGGACTACACACTTCAGCCAGATGAAATCGAAGTTCTCAGCCGAGGGCTCAACTTTTGCCCCACTACCAAAATAGACCCCAGCAGTCTCGCAGCGGACACAGAGGAATTCATCAGGCAAATGAGGCTGCGGAAGTTCTTCCACAAACCCCAAGAGGCCAACAGCGAACACAATGAGACAGCTAATGAACCGGAACAGCAGACAGAGAGATCCGCAGTGCAACCGAAGAGGAAAGAGTCGAATTGGACTCCTCCGGAAGGCCGCTGCCCTCGACTTGACATGTATGCCCAAGCCATCAGGAGGTGCGTCAACACCAGATTCATCAGTCGCACTCACAAGACAGCACCGAACATCACCCAAGCACAACGCAACGCCATCCACGCTCTCAAGACCAACCGCAACATTGTCATCAAACCAGCAGACAAAGGAGGGGCCATCGTCATACTGAACAGAACGGATTACTGCAAAGAAGTGTACCGACAACTGGACAACGAGGAACAGTACAGACAGTTACCCACAGATCCGACCAAAGAACACACCCGTCAACTCAACACTCTGATCAAAACCTTTGATCCGGACCTTCAAAACACCCTCCGTGCTCTCATCCCACGTACTCCACGCATTGGAGATCTCTACTGCCTCCCAAAAATACACAAGGCAAACACACCCGGCCGTCCCATCGTTTCAGGAAATGGAACCCTGTGCGAGAACCTCTCTGGCTATGTCGAGGGCATCTTGAAACCCATTGTACAAAGAACCCCCAGCTTTTGTCGCGATACTACGGACTTCCTACAGACACTCAACACGCCTTGCCTTCAAACAACCACGCAACCTCAAACAGACCATTGTCCGCAGCAAACTACCCAGCCTTCAGGAGAACAGTGACCACGACACCACACAACCCTGCCACAGGAACCTCTGCAAGACGTGCCGGATCATCGACACGGATGCCATCATCTCACGTGAGAACACCATCTACCAGGTACACAGTACCTACTCTTGCAACTCGGCCAACGTTGTCTACCTGATACGCTGCAGGAAAGGATGTCCCGAATCATGATACATTGGGGAAACCATGCAGACGCTACGACAACGGATGAATGAACACCGCTCGACAATCACCAGGCAAGACTGTTCTCTTCCTGTGGGGAGCACTTCAGCAGCCACGGGCATTCAGCCTTGGATCTTCAGGTAAGCGTTCTCCAAGGCGGCCTTCACGACACACGACAGCGCAGAGTCGCTGAGCAGAAACTGATAGCCAAGTTCCGCACACATGAGGACGGCCTAAACCGGGATGTTGGATTTATGTCACATTATCAGTAAACCCCACAGCTTGCCTCCTGGGCTTGTAGAATCTCACTAGCTGTTCTGTCTGGAGACAATACACATCTCTTTAACCTGTGTTGAATGCTCCCTCCACCCACATTGTCTGTACCTTTAAGACCTGGCTGGTTGTAGAGATTCGCATTCTAATTAGTATTCTGTAACTTGATTTCTGTGTCTGTGCACTGTTTGAGAGCAGATATCCACTCCATCTGACGAAGGAGCAGTGCTCCGAAAGCTTATGGTATTTGCTACCAAATAAACCTGTTGGACTTTAACCTGGTGTTGAGACTTTTTACTTGATCACAGAAGACAGAGGGTGGTAGTGGAAGGGTCTTTTTCCGGCTGGAGGCCTGTGACTAGTGGTGTTCCGCAGGGCTCTGTATTGGGACCTCTGCTGTTTGTGATTTATATAAACGATCTGGAAGAAGGTGTAACTGGGGTGATCAGTAAGTTTGCAGACGACGCAAAATTGGCTGGACTTGCGGATAGTGAGGAACATTGTCAGAGGCTACAGATGGATATAGATAGGCTGGAAATTTGGGCAAAGAAATGGCAGATGGAGTTCAATCCAGATAAATGCGAAGTGATGCATTTTGGTAGAGCTAATGTAGGGGGGAGCTATACGATAAATGGCAGAACCATAAAGGGCGTAGATACGCAGAGGGACCCGGGTGTGCAAGTCCACAGATCCTTGAAGGTGACGTCACAGGTGGAGAAGGTGGTGAAGAAGGCATATGGCATGCTGGCCTTTATAGGATGGGGCATAGAGTATAAAAGTTGGGGTCTGATGTTGCAGTTGTATAGAACGTTGGTTCGGCTGCATTTGGAATACTGCGTCCAGTTCTGGTCGTCACACTACCAGAAGGACGTGGAGGCTTTAGAGAGAGTACAGAGGAGGTTTACCAGGATGTTGCCTGGTATGGAAGGGCTTAGTTTTGAGGAGAGATTGGGTAAACTGGGGTTGTTCTCACTGGAAAGACGGAGGATGAGGGGTGACCTCATAGAGGTGTATGAAATTATGAAAGGCATAGATAGGGTGAACGGTGGGAAGCTTTTTCCCAGGTCGGTGGTGACGTTCACGAGGGGTCATAGGTTGAAGGTGAGGTGGGGGGGAGGTTTAACACGGATATCAGAAGGACATATTTTACACGGTGGTGGGGGCCTGGAATGCGCTGCCGGGCAAGGTGGTGGAGGCGGGCACACTGGGAACGTTTAAGACTTATCTACATAGCCATATGAACGGAGTGGGAATGGAGGGATACAAAAGAATGGTCTAGTTTGGACCAGGGAGCGGCGCGGGCTTGGAGGGCCGAAGGGCCTGTTCCTGTGCTGTATTGTTCTTTGTTCTTTGTTCTTTGAATTTCTTCTCAGAGGGTAGTGAATCTGTGGAATTCATTACCGCAGCGGGTGTTGAGGCTGAGATAGACAGATTTTTAATCAGTAAGGGAATCGAGGGTTATGGGGATAAGACAGGAAAGTGGAATTGAGGATTGCCATATCAGATCAGTCATGATGAAGAAAAACCAAGATTGAATGGTGGAGAAAACTCGATGGACTAAAAGGCCTTTTTCTGCTCCTCGATCTTATAGTCTAATTCCAACAGTGGCTGCCCTTCAAAAGTACTTCATTGGCTGTAAAGTGTTTTGGGATGTTTGAGGTGATGAAAGATGTTGCAGCAAAATTGTGCCTTCTATTTGAGATAGGTTTGAGGAACGGGCTCTCACCACTGACCAAGTCTCAATGTTTACCTTTGTGACACAGAAGACAAACTTTTGTTTCATTAAGTGAGTGAGTTCTGGATAAAAAGAAACTTCTGTTTTGAAGATGAGAGTGCAGGGCTTTGAACCATGAGGTGTGCAATTATGATTTCTGTCAGTAGGCCATTAGGCATGAAGAAAAACCAACAAGTCCAAAGATGTATGGGTTAGGTTGATTGGCCATGCTAAATTGACCCTAGTGTCAGGGGGATAGCAGGGTAAATAAGTGGGGTTAGGGGAATAGGACCTGTGTGGGATTGTGGTCGGTGCAGACTCGATGGGCTGAATGGCCTTCTTCTGCACTGTAGGGATTCTATGATTACCAAGGGGATCATTCTATGTATTTTCAGTTGAAAACACGTTGAACTGATGAAGGGACACAGGACATGTCACAGCATCAGTCTGCCGCTGATTAATTCATCAAAGTCTGATGGGTTTGTGCCTATGGCCTTCCCTACATCAGCACAGGTTGGAAGGCAACAAGGTAACTTCCCCAAAGAAAGAAGGCAAACCACGCATCGCAGTGATCCTGATCTATTACCTGCCACATATTACCCCCCTCTTCTCTCCTCAGCTAGAAACGCAATAGGTTGGCCGAAAGTTTGAAAGAACTGTCAGTTCTCAGTCCTCAGAGCTGATAGATTGCGTATGATTCAAGTGTGGCTAAAGGGTTCAGGGAAGGGAGGAAAAGGTGTTCTACTTTATATTAATTCAATGTACCGCAGTTAATCATTCTACTCATCCCTCTTTGTAGCAGAAGTCGGTGTCACGGAAGAAATGTGCTGCGTGCAAGATAGTGGTTCACACAGCCTGCATTGAGCTTCTGGAGAAAGTAAGTCTCTACTATCCTGTGAATTGTAGCAATATAATCCCAATTAGCATTTTGTTTACTCCTGTTTTGGGGATGGAGGTATAGATGTGCATTCTTGATCTATTCTTGTGTGGGCGAGGAGGCACTCTCCTTCAAGAGATGAAGTGCTTTGGGACATCTGATCTATGGCCTATCATTGACATTGAAGAGTATTCCAATGGACTAAACTCATTCCCATTCACTCCCATTGAATAGTATTTCAATCGTCTAAACTCATTCCCACTCATTCCCATTGAATAGTATTCCAATGGACTAAACTCATTCCATTCATAAGAACATAAGAAATAGGAGAAGGAGTAGGCCATCTAGCCCCTCGAGCCTGCCCCGCCATTCAATAAGATCATGGCTGATCTGAAATGGATCAGTTCCACTTACCCGCCTGATCCCTATAACCCCTAATTCCCTTACCGATCAGGAATCCATCTATCCGTGATTTAAACATATTCAACAAGGTAGCCTCCACCACTTCAGTGGGCAGAGAATTCCAGAGATTCATCACCCCCTGAGAGAAGAAGTTTTCCTAACTCTGTCCTAAACTGACCCCCCTTTATTTTGAGGCTGTGCCCTCTAGTCCTAGTTTCCTTTCTAAGTGGAAAGAATCTCTCCATCTCTACCCTATCCAGCCCCTTCATTATCTTATAGGTCTCTATAAGATCCCCCCTCAGCCTTCTAAATTCCAATGAATACAAACCCAATCTGCTCAGTCTCTCCTCATAATCAACACCCCTCATCTCTGGTATCAACCTGGTGAACCTTCTCTGCACTCCCTCCAAGGCCAATATATCCTTCCGCAAATAAGGGGACCAATACTGCACACAGTATTCCAGCTGCGGCCTCACCAATGCCCTGTACAGATGCAGCAAGACATCTCTGCTTTTATATTCTATCCCCTTTGCGATATAGGCCAACATCCCATTTGCCTTCTTGATCACCTGTTGCACCTGCAGACTGGGTTTTTGCGTCTCATGCACAAGAACCCCTAGGTCCCTCTGCACAGCAGCATGTTGTAATTTCTTTCCATTTAGAAAATCCAATTTGCTATTATTTCTTCCAAAGTGAATAACCTCGCATTTGTTAATGTTATACTCCATCTGTCAGATCCTCGCCCACTCACTCAGCCTGTCCAAATCTCTCTGCAGACCTTCTACGCCCTCCACACGATTCACTTTTCCACTTATCTTTGTGTCGTCTGCAAACTTTGTTACCCTACACTCAGTCCCCTCCTCCAGATCGTTTCACTCCTGTTGTCTCTGTGTAGAGTTTGCACATTCCCCCCATGTCTGCGTGTGTTTCCTCTGGGTGCTCTGGTTTCCTCACACAGTCCAAAAATGTGCAGGTTAGGTTGATTGAGGAAAGGTTGGAGAAACTTGGTTTGTTCTCACTGGAACGATGGAGGTTGAGTGGCAGCCTGATAGAAGTCTACAAGATTATGAGGGGCATGGACAGAGTGGATAGACAGAAGCTTTTTCCCAGGGTGGAAGAGTTAATTACTAGGGGCATATGTTTAAGGTGCGAGGGGCAGGGTTTAAAGGAGATGTACAAGGGAAGGTTTTTACACAGGTGCCCTGGAACTCGCTGCTGGGGGAGGTAGTGGAAGCAGACACGATAATCACTTTTAAGTGGTGTCTTGACAAATACATGAATAGGATGGGAATAGAGGGATATGATCCCCGGAAGGATAGAGGGTTTTAGTTCAGTCGGGCAGCATGGTCGGTGCAGGCTTGGAGGGCCGAAGGCCTGTTCCTGTGCCGTAATTTTCTTTGTACTTTGTTCTTTCTTTGATTGACCATGCTAAATTGCTCCTTAGTGTTAGAGGGATGTTAGGGGGATTAGTAGGGTAAATATGTGGGGTTATGGGGATAGGGCCTGGGTGGGATTATTGTCAGTGCAGGCATGATGGGCCAAATGGCCTCCTTCTGCCCTGTAGGTATTCTATGATTCTATCTCGATATTAGGCAGATTTGATACAAAATTTTGGGTCACAAGCTTCAGATTTCCCAATTGTATTTTTGTTTTAATAACACAAATGCAAGACTTCACCTGGAAATCACAATGCATTTCTAAAACCTCTGGTGGTTTTATATTAAATTAAACTTTCTGGTGCATGAGTGATTTTCTTCTTCCTCATTAGTTGAGTATTTTGGTCTCTGTGCTTTTGCTTTCTGGTTGATGAATTCTGCAGCCAGGACAATAATGCAAAGTAAATAATCTCACCACTTCAACAGTCTCCGCAAAAACCGTTCTCCCAACTTCATGGGTAGTTCGTGTTGCTTTAAATACAGGGAGGATTATTATTGGTACCTGGGAATAAGGTGACACTGCGATTACCTCACTAATTTACCCACAGTGATGTCCAGATGCCCAGGCTAACTTTATGGAGTAGCTGACAGAGCAGTACAGTAAGTCCTCTCTTAACATTAACTCACTCATTGTTTCACATTAACATTGTTCATAAAGCAGTGTCAGGATATCCGTTTAACTGTTTTGGTTTTATTTTGACATCGTTTGTCACAGTCTTCCTATTCTGTGGCCTATCTGTTCACATGATCTTCCCCATGCTGCTTCGACCCTCGACCCCAATCGCTCGTTCTCCTGTTCCTGCCATTGCCTACTCCCGACCTTCTCTTATGCTGGTCCTTGGGAGTCTGTTCTTCGTCAGCTTTGGGCTTCTGGCTTGGCTTTTGAGCTCACACTGAAATCCTGTGTTCCATCTACTGGCAGAAGTTGATACAAGTAGTCAGGACTTCAGCTCATGCCTGTGCTTGTCAGCATCTGCCAATAGATGGAGCCTGGTCTATCTAAATGTGTACTGAGGTGAGTACTGTATTTTTAAAATTTTGCCTCCAAATACATAGAAACTAGAAACAGGAGGAGGCCATTTGGCCCTTCAGGCCTGCTGCACCATTGATTGCGATCAAATTCAATATTCTCATCCCCCCACATATCCCTTGATCCCTTTAGCCCCAAGAGCTATATCTAATTTCTTCTTGAAATCACACAACAATTTGGCCTCAACTACATTCTGTAGTAGTGAATTCCACACATTCACCACCCTCTGGGTGAAGAAATTTTCCTCACCTCAGTTCTAAAAGGTTTACCCTTACCCTCAAACTATGACCCCAAGTTCTGGACTCCCCCACCATTGGGAACATTCTTTCTGAATCTACCCTGTCTAAACCTATTAGAATTTTATAAGTTTCTATGAGATCTCCTCTCACTCTTCTAATCTTAACCAATTTGGTCTCTCCTCATATGACAGACCTGCCATCCCAGGAATCAGTCTGATAAACCTTCGCTGTACTCCCTCTATAGCAAGGACATCCTTCCTCAGATAAGGATAACCAAACTGCACAGACAATACTCCAGATGTGGCCTCACCAACACCCTATACAATTGCAGTAAAACATCCCTATTCCTATACTCAAACCCTCTCACTATGAAGGCCAACATACCATTTGCCGCCTTTAGTGCCTGCTGTACCTGCGTGCTTACTTTCAGCGACTGATGCACGAGGACACCAAAGTCTCGCTGAGTATCCACCTCTCTCAATTTACACCCATTCAAATAATAATCTGTCTTCCTATTATTGCTACCAAAGTGGATAACCTCATATTTATCCACATTATTCTGCACCTGCCATACAGATACCCGCACACTCAGCCTTTCCAAACCACGCTGAAGCATTTCTGCATCTTCCTTGCAGCTCACTCTCTACCCAACTTTGTACCATCTGCAACTTTATAGGTAATACATTTAGTTCCCTCTTCTAAATCATTAATATATAATGTGAACATTTGGGGTCCTAACGCAGATCCCTGCGGAACCCCACTAGTCACTGACTGCCAATCAGGAAAAGATTCATTAATGCCAACTCTTTGCTTCCTATCTGCTAACCAGCTTTTTATCCATCTCAAAACATTACCCACAATCCCATGCACTTTACCTTTACATAGTAGTCTGTTATGTGAGACCTTGTCAAAAGCCTTCTGAACGTCTAAATAAATCACATCCACTGGTTCTCCTCGGTCAACTCTACTAGTTACATCCTCAAAGAATTCCAATAGATTCGTCAAGCTTGATTTCCCTTTTGTAAATCCATGCTGACTTTGCCTGATTATGTCACTGCTTTTCAAGTGCTGAGCTATGAAATCCTTGATCATGGACTCCAGCAACTTCCCCAGTACTGACGATGTACTGATGTATAATTTTAGCAATCGCAAAGCCTTTGAAAAATCGAATATGATATTCATCTGTCCTTCTCTATCGTTCTGGTTAGTTAGCTGCAACTTCCGTTTCAAAAAGCCCAGCCCAGAGCAAGGATCACATCCATTTTCCCACGACTGTTTTTAAATTCATCGCTCATACAAAAATAGATCCACATTCATATTTTTTAAAAATCCTTTGCAAAAATGGATGGCAGAGCATTTGTTTTCCTGGCTGTACGTCCCTGCGAAAGATTAGACCAATTTTATTTTAAGTCCTTTTTTGTTAAATCCACAGATAAACTTTCGATGTAAACCAACGTTCCGGGAGTCTGGGTCACGCAATATTCGGGAGGTAAGTGGATGCCTGAGCAGCAGTGATAATAAAACAGAGTTATCACTTTTGTTGATGTTTAATATGAAGCTAAACCCTGCTGGAATTAAGGAAGGACCTGACCGCAGTGTCTACATACAGCCGAGATCCAGACACTGTCATTGGAACATCTTTCAAGGCTCCTTTCCCATATTTCTGACTGTCCTTATGATTATATCTATTGAATTTAAGAACTGAATTGGATTTTGGACAGTGCCTTATCGCATCTTTATTCAAAAGAAATACACTTGAAGAAAATTGCAAAGCAACTTATAAAACCTATTTTCATTTCTTTTATATTAACCCCAATGGGAAAATTGGTTTTGCTGGTTGAAGCTGCGCAGAAGTTTTGGTTTATTATCACCAAATGCATCCTCCTAGTTCATCCTTTAATACATTTGGGGAGGATTGAGCTCTGCTTAAGGATATAAGACCATGAGAAATAGGAACAGGCATAGGCCATTCAGCCCTTCGAGCCTGTTCCACTGTTTAATAAAATCATGATCTAACACCCGCTAAGACCACTTTCCTGCCTTCCCTCCGTAACCCTTAATCATAGAATCCTACAGTGCAGAAGGAGTCCATTTGGCCCATCGAGTCTGCACTGATCACAATCCCACCTGGGCCCCACAACCCCATGCATTTATCCTAGTTAGTCCCCCTGACACTAAGGAGCAATTCAGCATGGCCAATCCACCTGACCCACGCATCTTTGGACTGTGGGAGGAAATCGGAGCACCCGGAGGAAACCCACGCAGGCAGGGGGAGAATGTGCAAACTCCACACAGACAGTCACCCGAGGTCAGAATTGAACCCGGGCCTCTGGCACTGTGAGGCAGCAGTGCCAACCACTGTGCCACCATGCTGCCCTAACCTATCGATCGCAGCCTAGAAACTGTTCAAGGACTTGACCTCCACAGGTAAAAAAATTCCAAAGATTCACCACTACTCTTTGCGAGAGGAAATTCTTCCTTAAATCCATCTTAAATGTGCACCCACTTATTCTGCAACTGTCTAGTGTTCACCAACCTATAAGTGCCGCCTGTGCATAGCTTTACTTCATTCATTCTTGGAATATGGGAATCATAACAAGACCAGCATTTATTAGTTGTCCATTGTTGCTCTTGAGAAGGTGTGGATGGGTCACCTTCCGGAACCGCTTGGTCCGCGTGGTGTCGGTGCACCCGCAGTGCTGTTCGGTAGAGGCTGCCAGGAGTTTGAGCCCGTGCCGATGAAGAAAAGGCCATGCCTGGATGGTGTGTTACCTGGAAGGTTGCTGGTTGGAGCTGATGGTATTCCCATGCATGTCCCACTTTGTGCCTTGTACTGCAACTGAATCAAAAAGTACAGAGTCATGCCTGAGACTTCCAGATGGTTAATCTCTCCCCTGTACCTACAAAACCACTTCTAATATTAGAATAACAAGTCCGTCTCTGGGCCTTGTGCTGTCCCCTATTGCACAACATGCAATGGAATGGCGTGAAATGAGCTTAGAAGGACTAGCATAAGCATGACTGGTCATATTACAGAATTATTACTGTGCAGAAGGAGGCCATTTTGGCCCATCATGTCTGTACCAACTCATCAAATGAGCATCATTGCCCTATGAATGGCTTAATGAATTTTCAGGTTAGCAATATATGTATTAAATCTTAATGATCTTAGTGCCATTCCCTTAATGGCTTAGTGCCATTCTCCTGCCTTTTCCCCGTACTCCCTGCACATTGCTTCAATTCAGATAATCACTTAACGCCCTCTTTGAATGTCATGATTGAATCTGTCTCCGCCACCCTTCCAGACAGTGCATTCCAGACCTGGCCGACTCACTGTGTGAGAAAGCTTTTTCTCACGTTCTCACACAAAGTTTATTTATTAGTCACATGTAGGCTTACATTCACAGTGCAATGAAGTTGCTGTGAAAATCCCCTAGTCCCCACACTCCGGCACCTGTTCGGGTAACACTGAGGGAGAATTTAGCATGGCCAATGCACCTAACCAGCATGTCTTATGGATTGTGGGAGGAAACTGGAGCACCCGGAGGAAATCCACACAGACACGGGGAGAATGCGCAGACTCCACACTGACAGTGACCCAAGCCGGGAATCGAACCCAGATCCCTGGCATTGTGAGGCAGCAGTGCTAACCACTGTGCCACCATACCGCCACATCTTCAGGTTTGAGCAATCTCTGGCTATCAGACTATTGATCAAATGAGAACAAAGAATTAATGATAGCAAGTCAATTCGATGAGTAATACTTGGTTCCTCCAAAATTGTGAAAGTGCTAACGCTGAGGTTCACATGGCACCGCCCCCACCCCCCAGTGGCAAATATCATCTGAACAATTTGTTTTGAGTTTTGCTCAGCACAGGATACAAGTTTGATTTACAGATAGGTGCAGTGTGAGCATCTTTATGCCACTGAAAAATGCCAGACTAGTTTGGGAAGGGAGAGATGGTAACCACACAGGAACAAAAAGTGAATCAGTTCCCACTCTCACAGAAAGGATTCCTTCACTTGGTAGCACAAGAGCCGGTGGCCAATAGAGACTGGGGAGGGAAAGAAAGAATGTGAGAAATTATCACATGACATGGGATGGTGGCACAGCGATTAGCACTGCTGTCTCACAGCGCCAGGGACCCGGGTTCAATTCCAGCCTCGGGTGACTGTCTGTGTGGAGTTTGCATGTTCTCCCCGTGTCTGTGTGGGTTTCTTCCGGGTGCCCCGGTTTCTCCCGCATTCCAAAGATGTGCGGGTTAGGTGTATTGGCCATGATAAATTGACCCTTAGCGTTAGGGGGATTTGCAGGGTAAATAGGTGAGGTTATGGGAATAGGGTCTGGGTGAGATTGTTTTCAGTGCAGATTCGATGGGCCAAATGGCCTCCTTCTGTACTGTAGGGATTCTATGATTCTATGTGAATGGGTTTCCAGTTTCAAACTGAACAAATTATTATTCCTTTTGCTTTTTCAGCCGACGTTTGTACGGCACCATTGGGTTCATCGGAGGCGCCAAGAGGGGAAGTGCAAACAGTGCGGCAAGGTATGCGCAATGTGTGTACGTTTACGTGTAAGACATTCCAGCATTAACATGCTGCAGAGAAGAGTAATTCCTTAAGAATAAAGTTTACCTCTGAGACTAAAAGTAATATTTTAGAGCAGATTATTTGGATAACTAAATCTAAACGGCAAACACCCAGGCTGTGCACAGTTTTGAAGAACTTTCATCAAAATCTTGGGAAGAACCTAAAATAACAGTTAGTCTTACTTCGGTGGTCAGTAAGTTAATGGAAAAGGTCCTGAGGGATAGGATTTATGACCATTTGGAAAGATGCAGCTTAATCTGGGATAGTCAACACGGATTCGTGAAGGGTAAGTCTTGCCTCACAAATTTGATTGAATGCTTTGAGGAGGTAACTCAGTGTGTAGATGAAGGTAGAGCAGTTGATGTCGTATACGTGGATTTTAGTAAGGCGTTTGATAAGGTTCCCCATGGTCGGCTCATGAAGAAAGTAAGGAGGTGTGGGATAGAGGGAAATTTGGCCGATTGGGTAAGTAACTGGCTATCTCATAGAAGACAGAGGGTGGTGGTGATGGATGGAAAATTTTCAGACTGGAGACCAGGTACCAGCAGTGTACCACAGGGATCAGTACTGGGTCCTCTGCTATTTGTGATTTTTATCAATGACTTGGAGGAGGGGGCTGAAGGGTGGGTCAGTAAATTTGCTGATGACACCAAGATTGGTGGAGTAGTGGATGAGGTGGAGGGCTGTTGTAGGCAGCAAAGAGACATTAATAGGTTGCAGAGCTGGGCTGAAAAATGGCAGATGGAGTTTAACCCTGATAAGTGCGAGGTGATTCATTTTGGTAGGACTAATTTAAATGCGGATTACAGGGGGGTCAACGGCAGGGTTCTGAGGAATGTGGAGGAGCAGAGAGATCTTGGGGTTCATATCCACAGATCTCTGAAGGTTGCCACTCAAGTGGATAGAGCCTTGAAGAAGGCCTATAGTGTGTTAGTGTTTATTAACAGGGGGTTTGAGTTTAAGAGCCGTGGGGTTATGCAGCAACTGTACAGGACCTTGGTGAGACCACATTTGGAATATTGTGTGCAGTTCTGGTCACCTCACTATAAGAAGGACGTGGAAGCATTGGAAAGAGTGCAAAGGAGATTTATCAGGATGCTGCTTGGTTTGAAGTGTAGGTCTTATGAGGAAAGGTTGTGGGAGCTAGGGCTTTTCTCTTTAGAGCGGAGGAGGATGAGAGGCGACTTAATAGAGATTTTTAAGATGATGAGGGGGATAGACAGAGTGGACGTTCAGAGACTATTTCCTCGGGTGGATGTAGCTGTTACTAGGGGGCATAACTATAAGGTTCGTGGTGAGAGATATAGGAGGGATGTCCGAGGTAGGTTCTTTACTCAAGAGAGTGGTTGGGGGTGTGGAATGGACTGCCTGCTGTGATATTGGAGTCGGACACTTTAGGAACTTTCAAGCGGTTATTGGATAAGCACATGGAGCACACCAGAATGGTAGGGAGTGGGATAGCTTGATCTTGGTTTCGGACAAAGCTCGGCACAACATTGAGGGCCGAAGGGCCTGTACTGTGCTGTACTGTTCTATAACACTTAATTAAAATAGCACTTCCTTTGAGTCCATTGCAGTAATGAATATCAACATCAGCTAATGTAGCAATCGGTGTGTGAACTGGGGACCTGTCTTGTCAGTATTAATGTTCATATTTGGGGGAGCATGAATCTTCAGGTTAGCAATATATGTATTAAATCTTAATGATCATTGAGCTTGGTACAGGAATTCCCATCACCAGTGTGGTTAATTGTGAATTGGTTGCTCATTTACTGTTGGGTTCATGCAGCTGGATTGCATCACTGTTCAGAGCAGCCAGAAGTAATGGGGCTGAGATCATAGAATCCTACAGTGCAGAAGGAGCCATTTGGCCCATCGAGTCTGCACCAACTACAATCCCAGGCCATAACCTCATGCATTTACCCTAGCTAATTCCCGTGACACTAAGGGGTAATTTAGCATGGCCAATCCACCTAACCTGCACATCTTTGGACTGTGGGAGGAAACCGGAGCACCTGGAGGAAACCCATGCAGACACAGGGAGAATGTGCAGACTCCACACAGACAGTGAGCCAAGCCGGGAATCGAACCCGGGTCCCTAGTGCTGTAAGGCAACAGTACTAATCACTTGTGCCGCCCACAAGATTGCTGGTGGTCTTTGAAAGTAGGATGTTGAGGAAGCTGCAGAACACAATCTGCAGGGGAGGTTGGGGCGGGCGGTGGAGGGGGAGGGGGCATGTTTTCAATGGGAGGAGGAGGTGGGGGGCACTAATGTTGGTGCACAGTCAGGGGACATGTCCAGGAAGATGATTACTGTGGACATGAGCTCTTAGCACTTTAGTGCTTCCTAAAGCTTCTGGTGAGACTTCCAAAGTGCCCAATTCATCTACATATACAAACCACCGAAGTCCACGAACAATCAAATCAGCAAAATACTGCGGATGCTGGGATCTGAAACAACAATAGGGAATGGGGGAAAACTCTGCAGCTCTGGCAGTATCAGTAAGGAGGGAAACAGAGTTAATGTTTCGAGTCTGCTTGACTCTTCTTCAGAACTTGGGAGAGGGAGAAATGTGTTGGATATTAAGCTGTAACTGTAAGAGATTGCAACAAGATAGAGCAAGCTTAAGAACACAAGATAGATGGCCTGGTGTGGGAAAGGGTAGTGGGGGAGGTGGGGGGTTTGGGGGTGGGGGGGAGGATTATTGCATTGACACAATAAACGTATGGAATATTTTTTTTAAAAGGTCTTTAAAACTGGAGGGGAAAGGTCACAGTTTAAAGTTGTTGAGCTCAATGTTGAATCCTAAGGGCTATAATGTGCCGATGGGAAGATGAGATGCTGCTTTACGAGCTTGTGTTGGGCTTCATTGCAGCATTGCAGCAGGCCAGGGATGAACACGTGGGTGTGAGAGCAAGGTGCTGAGTTAAAATGGCAGAGCAGGAAGGTTCGGGATCATGTTTGCGGGCAGAGTGAGGGTGTTCTGTGAAGTGGTCATCCTGTCCGCGTTTAATCTCCCCAAAGCCGATAAACAGTCTACTGATTAACCTGTTAGGATCTTTGCATAGCCTGCATCTCTATTTATTATAATCCATAGGGGCCTCTGAAATGTCTAGCCTCATTAATTACAGGGAAGGCAGTAGTGTAGTGCTATTGTCACTGGACTAGGAATCCAGGGACGCAGTGGGTAATGCTCTGGGGACCCTGGTTCGAATCCCACCTTGGCAGAAGGTGAAATTTGAAATCAATAAAAAATCTGGAATTGAAAGTCTGATGATGACCATGAAACGATTGTCGATTGCGGTAAAAAGCCCATTTGATTCGTTATTGGCCTTTAGGGGAGGAAATTTGCCGTCCTTTCCCGGTCGTGCCGACATGTGACTCTGGACCCACAGCAATGTGATTGACTCTGAGATGCCCTCGGGGATGGGCAATAAATGCTGACCCAGTCAGCGATGCCCACATCCCAAGACCAAAAAATAATAACCCATTGTCCAGTGAATGACGAGAATTTATTTGGGGAGAAGAAACTGAATGCAGTTACGGTGACATTTCACAAAGTTAGCTGGGGATGTTAGTCTGAGAGATAAACTCCTTTCACTTTCCCACCCCACATCGTGTAAGAAAGTAGTCCATTCCTCCCTAGTGGAAGAGGTTTGAATATTTTGGGTGCTGGTTTGCTGAAAGTGGATCTGGTAAGTTGGGTTCTTGTCTGGAGGTCACTGTGTCGATGGTGGGAGTGGTTGGTTTCTCAGTGACAGCCTCTTGTACTAATGGCCTGTTGGAGCTGACTTTGGTTGCCTCCTGACTCACTTCCTTACTGTTATATCTTCTTTCCCGTTCCTCCTCCCCCTGCCCCCACCCCACACAGGGTTTCCAGCAGAAGTTTACGTTTCACAGTAAGGAGATTGTCGCGATCAGCTGTTCCTGGTGCAAGCAAGCAGTAAGTTTTCTGTTTCGAAGGGAATCAATTTTATCTGGAAGCAAGTCTGATTCTGCTCAGAAATACAAGACTGAAAAACTGCTGGGAACACTGAGCAGATCAGGCAGTGACTGCAGAGAAGGACATTCAGCTAATGTTTCAGCTCACAAATGTTTGTCAAAATTGGGAGCTGTTCTAGAGCAGGGTGTGGGGTAGGGTGGGGGAGTTCAATGTGTGCGTGTCTGGCTCACTTACTGTCTCAAGGTGCTCACCCACTCACTGCCCCACACACACCCACTCACTGCCCCACACACACCCACTCACTGCCCCCCATACACTCACTCACTGCCCCCCCACTCACTGCCCCACACACACACCCACTCACTGCCCCACACACACCCACTCACTGCCCCACACACACACCCACTCACTGCCCCACACACACCCACTCACTGCCCCACACACACACCCACTCACTGCCCCACACACACACCCACTCACTGCCCCACACACACCCATTCACTGCCCCACACACACCCACTCACTGCCCCACACGCACACCCACTCACTGCCCCACACGCACCCACTCACTGCCCCATACACACCCACTCACTGCCCACACGCACACCACTCACTGCCCCACACACACCCACTCACTGCCCCACACACACCCACTCACTGCCCCACACGCACCCACTCACTGCCCCACATGCACCCACTCACTGCCCCACACACACACCCACTCACTGCCCCACACGCACACCACTCACTGCCCCACACACACACCACTCACTGCCCCACACACACCCACTCACTGCCCCACACACACCCACTCACTGCCCCACACACACCCACTCACTGCCCCACACACACCCACTCACTGCCCCACACACACCCACTCACTGCCCCACACGCACCCACTCACTGCCCCACACGCACACCCACTCACTGCCCCACACACACACCCACTCACTGCCCCACACACACACCCACTCACTCCCTGCCCCACACGCACACCCACTCACTGCCCCACACGCACACCCACTCACTGCCCCACACGCACACCCACTCACTGCCCCACACGCACACCCACTCACTGCCCCACACGCACACCCACTCACTGCCCCACACACACACCCACTCACTGCCCCACACACACCCACTCACTGCCCCACACACACACCCACTCACTGCCCCACACGCACACCCACTCACTGCCCCACACGCACACCCACTCACTGCCCCACACACACCCACTCACTGCCCCACACGCACACCCACTCACTGCCCCACACGCACACCCACTCACTGCCCCACACGCACACCCACTCACTGCCCCACACGCACACCCACTCACTGCCCCACACACACACCCACTCACTGCCCCACACACACCCACTCACTGCCCCACACGCACACCCACTCACTGCCCCACACGCACACCCACTCACTGCCCCACACGCACACCCACTCACTGCCCCACACGCACATCCACTCACTGCCCCACACGCACACCCACTCACTGCCCCACACGCACACCCACTCACTGCCCCACACGCACATCCACTCACTGCCCCACACGCACACCCACTCACTGCCCCACACACACACCCACTCACTGCCCCACATACACTCACTCCCTGCCCCACACACACACCCACTCACTGCCCCACACGCACACCCACTCACTGCCCCACACACACACCCACTCACTGCCCCACACGCACACCCACTCACTGCCCCACACACACACCCACTCACTGCCCCACATACACTCACTCCCTGCCCCACACACACACCCACTCACTGCCCCACACGCACACTCACTCCCTGCCCCACACACACACCCACTCACTGCCCCACACGCACACCCACTCCCTGCCCCACACACACACCCACTCACTGCCCCACACGCACACCCACTCACTGCCCCACACACACACCCACTCACTGCCCCACACGCACACCCACTCCCTGCCCCACACACACACCCACTCACTGCCCTACACGCTCATCCACTCACTGCCCCACACGCACACCCACTCACTGCCCCACACGCACACCCACTCACTGCCCCACACACACACCCACTCACTGCCCTACACGCTCATCCACTCACTGCCCCACACGCACACCCACTCACTGCCCCACACACACACCCACTCACTGCCCCACACGCACACCCACTCACTGCCCCACACGCTCATCCACTCACTGCCCCACACGCACACCCACTCACTGCCCCACACGCACACCCACTCACTGCCCCACACGCACACCCACTCACTGCCCCACACGCACACCCACTCACTGCCCCACACGCACACCCACTCACTGCCCCACACGCACACCCACTCACTGCCCCACACACACACCCACTCACTGCCCCACACGCACCCACTCGCTGCCCCACACGCACACCCACTCGCTGCCCCACACGCACACCCACCCGCTGCCCCACACGCACACCCACCCGCTGCCCCACACGCACACCCACTCGCTGCCCCACACGCACCCACTCGCTGCCCCACACACACACCCACTCGCTGCCCCACACGCACACCCACTCGCTGCCCCACACGCACACCCACCCGCTGCCCCACACGCACACCCACCCGCTGCCCCACACGCACACCCACCCGCTGCCCCACACGCACACCCACCCGCTGCCCCACACGCACCCACTCGCTGCCCCACACGCACACCCACTCGCTGCCCCACACGCACCCACTCGCTGCCCCACACGCACACCCACTCGCTGCCCCACACGCACACCCACTCGCTGCCCCACACGCACACCCACTCACTGCCCCACACACACCCACTCGCTGCCCCACACGCACCCACTCGCTGCCCCACACGCACCCACTCACTGCCCCACACGCACCCACTCGCTGCCCCACACACACCCACTCACTGCCCCACACGCACCCACTCGCTGCCCCACACGCACACCCACTCACTGCCCCACACGCACACCCACCCGCTGCCCCACACGCACACCCACTCGCTGCCCCACACGCACCCACTCGCTGCCCCACACGCACACCCACCCGCTGCCCCACACGCACCCACTCGCTGCCCCACACACACACCCACACACACACCCACACGCACACCCACTCGTTGCCATGCCCACATTGCATCCTTGCCTCTTAGTCTATTCTGGTGTCTTGATGCTTGCAACAAGCACCTGAACCGACTGTGTAATTATATTTGAGGGGTGGGAGATAGAGGGTGGATAACTGCAATGCTTAATCTTTTCCTCATGCTGTTTCCTTCACCCTTTCCTCAGTATCACAACAAGGTGACCTGCTTTATGCTGCAACAGATTGAGGAGCCGTGTACGCTCGGTGCTCACGCTGCTGTTATTATTCCCCCAACCTGGATCATCCGGGTGAGACGGGCTCAGGTGAGGAACACTTCCTGAATGGTCCCTGTGCCGGATACTCTTCCAAGCTCACCCTCTGCTCATTAGTAACTCCCACCTTTCCTTTCCTCCAAGAACTCACTGAAGTCAAGCAAAAAGAAAAAGCGGACCTCGTTCAAAAGGAAATCCAGTAAAAAAGGAGCAGAGGTAAACAACCCTGTCACTTTATTTTAAATTGTCGAGTGGGATTTTCCAGTCCCGCCTGCTACAGGATGGATCATTCCTGCTTGAAGTCAACAGACCTTTTACTGGTTCGTTTGATTTGATTTGATTTATTATTGTCACAGGTATTAACATACCGTGAAAAGTATTGTTTCTTGCATGCTATACAGACAAAGCATACCGTTCATAGAGAAGGAAACGAGAGAGTGCAGAATGTAGTGTTAGTCATAGCTAGGGTGTAGAGAAAGATCAACTCAATGCAAGGTAAGTCCATTCAAAAGTCTCATGGCAGCAGGGAAGAAGCTGTTCTTGAGTCGGTTGTTGCATGATCCCAGACTTTTGTATCTTTTTCCCGATGGAAGAAGGTGGAAGAGAGAATGTCCGGGGTGTGTGGGGTCCTTAATTATGCTGGCTGCTTTTCCGGGAAGTGTAAACAGAGTCAATGGCTGGGAGGCTGGTTTGTGTGATGGACTGGGCTTCGTTCACGACCTGTTGTAGTTTCCTGCGGTCTTGGGCAGAGCAAGAGCCCTACCAAGCTGTGATACAACCAGAAAGAATGCTTTCTATGGTGCATCTGTAGAAGTTGGTGAGGGTTGTAGCGGACATACCAAATTTCCTTAGTCTTCTAAGAAAGTAGAGACGTTGGTGGGCTTTCTTAACTATAGTGTCAGCATGGGGGGACCAGGACAGGGTTGTTAATGATCTGGACACCTAAAACCAGACTCTCTCGATCATTTCTACTTCGTCCCCATTGATGTAGACCGGGGCATGCCCTCCACGATGCTTCCTAAAGTCAATGACTGTGGTCATTTATTGGCCATGGGCAGAACTGGAAAATCCCAGCCATTGTTGAGGTTTATTACTGCTGGAATATGGATTCAGCAGCATTCCAGGAACATTTAGATTTGTATTGGGAAGAATAGGAATGAATGGGGGATGAAAGATGGTGATTTTCTTTTTGTTTTTAGCTTGTCTTCAGGAAATAGCCATTGCTCACAAGGCCAGCATTGATTGCCCGTCGCTGAGTGCCCTTGAGGCAGTGGTGGGTGACGTGCCTTTTTGAGCCACTGCAGTCTGTATGGTGAAGGCTAAGACACAGTGCCAGTTATCCGTGTTCTGTGCCATGGGCCAGTGATGAGGACTGGCCAAGCAAAATCCAACCTCAGCTCTGAAGAAGAATCATCCAAACTCGAAACGTTGGCGCTGTTCTATCTGCACAGATACAGTCCGACCCGCTGAGATTTTCCAGCATTTTCTACCTTTTGAATCATGTCTTCAGTCACCCCAGTTTGTTCCTATTCACTGCTTGTTTCCCTGTGCAGTGCAATGAGAGATTCTGGTGGTTAATTGGAAGCAGTTGGTCAGTTTTCCAGGTTGTGACCTCCCCTCCTGGGCAAGTGCAGCTGCCGCAGGGGAAGCTGCAAGCCACACGTTGTCGGTGATTGTTCAAAATCATCTGCAAAGCAGCTCATCCTCGGAGTGTGGCTCACTGCTTTGATATTCGCCGCTCTGCCTGGAGCAGTTGGTGTTCTGGACTGACTTTTTCCCTTCTCACACAGGAAGGAAGATGGCGACCGTTCATCATAAAGCCCATTCCATGTTCGCTGATGAAACCGTTACTGGTGTTCGTCAATCCCAAAAGTGGAGGAAATCAGGTGTGTGTGCGCGTGTGCGCGGTCCCCCTCTCTCACAGGGCAGGAAGAAATGAGTGGGCAGCCTGTGGACAAAACCATGCCGCAAAAGCTTTTGGCGATGCCCACTGGAGTCTGCACCAGGACCACTGCTTGCTTTCTGTGTCTCTGTCTCATACGATAATAGGATTTGTGTACAGGGTGGGGGTGCTTCACCAAGAGTTAGATCCAGACACAGACTGGTCGCTGGGCAAGGTGTGACGAGTTGGAATCAGAGCTAGATCCTTGACACAAAGCACTGATTTAGGAGAGAGAAAAGAAACGGGAAAGAAATGGGCAAAATCAGAGGATCTGCACTAACTCTGCATGTAGCTCGCTTCCAGCTGCTGATTTATTCCCAGTTTTATTTTGTATGATTCATAGAATCCCTACAGTGCAGAAGGAGGCCATTCGGCCCATCGAGTCTGCACAGACAACAATCCCATCTAGGCTCTATCCCCATAATCCCACATATTTACCCTGCTAATCCCTCTAACCTACGCATCCCGGGACACCAAGGGGCAATTTAGCATGTTTAGAGTGTGCGAGGAAACCGGAGCACCCAGAGGAAACCCACGCAGACTCAGGGAGAACATGCAGACTCTGCACAGACAGTGATCCAAGCCAGGAATCGAACCTGGGGCTGTGAGGCAGCAGTGCTAACCACTATGGTACCATGCTGCCCTAACCACTGTGCCACCGTGCCGTGAAGCCTTAATCTGACAAGTCAGGTAGATGCTGGATAGGCTGTGCACAGCTGGTCATTGAGTGGTTAGTTATATATTGATTAGTGAGCCTCACGTTCTCTCTGTATGAGAGAAGGATGTTTTTTTTATAAAAGTTTATTTATTAGTGTCACAAGTAGGCTTATATTAACATTACAATGAAGTTACTGTGGAAAATCCCCTAGTCGCTACACTCTGGCGCCTGTTAGGGTACACTGATGGAGAATTTAGTGTGACCAGTGCACCTATCCAGCACGTCTTTTGGAGTGTGGGAGGGAACTGGAGCACCCGGAGGAAACCCACGCAGACATGGGGAGAACGTGCAGACTCCGCACAGAGAGTGACCCAAGCTGGGAATCGAACCCAAGTTCCTGGCGTTGTGAGGCGGCAGTGCTAACCACCGTGCCACCGTGCCTTCTGTATCCAGCCCACTCTGTATAATGTGTGTTTAATAATACCTCATCAGGTTAGAATCACATAGCCTTCACTGTGTCACTATTCCATTTACAGGGAGCAAAGATTATCCAGTCATTCATGTGGTATCTGAACCCAAGACAAGTCTTCGACATGTGTCAAGGGGGACCGAAGGAGGCGTAAGTATTGGATGAGGACAAATGTTCGGGTCTGATGGAGCTGTGGATATTTTGTGGGGGGAGGGGGAGGGGTGTGTGGAAAAAGATCCTCCAATGAAATTGGCAGTGAACTTTGACATGTTCAGCAATGTTGCATTTTGGGACCCAGAGGAAGTCCCACTCTGAATACCTGCGTAGTAGGTATTTGGGAATTGTAAACTTCCAAATGACAGAGATATATGCTGGAATTCTACTGCCTGCCCGCCACAGGAATCGGAGCGGGCGAGGGGCAGACAGTGGGAAGCTCCATTGACCTCGGGTGGGATTTTCCGGTCTCGGGTCAAGCGAGGCTGTAAATTCCCACCAATTCTGTCCGAATGATGATTCCCAGAGGTTTGCACTGCTGGTCTGGAATAAATTGTCCCTC
This sequence comes from Mustelus asterias, assembly GCF_964213995.1. Taxonomy (NCBI): domain Eukaryota; kingdom Metazoa; phylum Chordata; class Chondrichthyes; order Carcharhiniformes; family Triakidae; genus Mustelus; species Mustelus asterias. Next base: position 80,726,583 of record NC_135809.1, read on the forward strand.
TGTTTCCTTTGCTGTTTTTAAACCGGGAACATGAGCATGTGATCACTTCTCTCTTTGAGACTGATGTGTGTTTTGTGTGTTCTCTGTGTATGTGTGTGTGTTCTCTGTGTATGTGTGTTCTCTGTGTGTGTGTGTTCTCTGTGTGTGTGTGTGTGTGTGTGTGTGTGTGTGTTCTCTGTGTGTGTGTGTGTGTGTGTTCGTTCTCTGTGTGTGTGTGTGTTCTCTGTGTGTGTGTGTGTGTTCTGTGTGTGTGTGTGTGTTCTCTGTGTGTGTGTGTGTTCTCTGTGTGTGTGTGTGTGTTCTCTGTGTGTGTGTGTGTGTGTTCTCTGTGTGTGTGTGTGTTCTCTGTGTGTGTGTGTGTGTGTGTGTTCTCTGTGTGTGTGTGTATGTTCTCTGTGTGTGTGTGTGTTCTCTGTGTGTGTGTGTTCTCTGTGTGTGTGTGTGTGTGTGTTCTCTGTGTGTGTGTGTGTGTTCTCTGTGTGTGTGTGTGTTCTCTGTGTGTGTGTGTTCTCTGTGTGTGTGTGTGTGTTCTCTGTGTGTGTGTGTGTTCTCTGTGTGTGTGTGTGTTCTCTGTGTGTGTGTGTGTGTGTGTGCGTTCTCTGTGTGTGTGTGTGTGTGTTCTCTGTGTGTGTGTGTGTGTGTTCTCTGTGTGTGTGTGTGTGTTCTCTGTGTTCTCTGTGTGTGTGTGTTCTCTGTGTGTGTGTGTGTGTGTGTTCTCTGTGTGTGTGTGTGTGTTCTCTGTGTGTGTGTGTGTTCTCTGTGTTCTCTGTGTGTGTGTGTGTGTTCTGTGTGTGTGTGTGTGTGTTCTCTGTGTGTGTGTGTTTGTTTATTTTAAAGTTCCTGTTTTCTGTGCAGGTTAGAGCTGTATCGAAAGGTTCAGAACTTACGAATCCTGGCCTGTGGAGGTGACGGCACTGTGAGTGTTCAATATATCGCCCTTGCTTTTGGCCACTGTGTAGTCTGCTCTGTAAATGAAAGATGACAATTGTTTGTTGGGATTCACTTCAAAACAAAGGTCCCACTTGATGTGGAGGTCAACAGCTGCTGTGATAGTGTGACCACCTTGCTGCCATTATGAGCTTGTTTCCTCCAGTTGAACATTAGGAAGACCCTCATCTACAATACCCACTGTTCCATGGCCACTGCCCCTTTCACAATCTGCTAACTCAGGACAGACCCATCTATTCACGGTCTTGGTGCTCGATCAAACCCCGAGCAGAGATGCTGACCACATGTCTGCTCCATCACCCACTCTCTGATATTGTTGGCCTGCACTCTCCAGCACAGACCCAAACTTTCTGTCCTTCCAACCATATCCTGGTGTGAGCTTTCCCCTTTCCCCTATTCTCCCACATTCGATGATGTGCCTTTTGCTGCCTGAAGCCCATTCTCTGGAAAATCCTCCCCAAACCACTTGAGTATCCACCTCCCAATCCACATCCCTAAAATCCCATCTCTTTACCGAACTTCTATGCCCTTCCCTAACTCTCCCGTGACTTTATAATTTTCTTGCCCGCGCCTTCCTCCTTTCTCCTTCGCCATTTCTAGCACTGGGACAGTGGTACAGTTTTAATGTGATGCACTGGGACAGTGGTATTGTTTTTAATGTAATGCACTGGGACAGTGGTACAGTTTTAATGTGGTGCACTGGGACAGTGGTACAGTTTTAATGTGGTGCACTGGGACAGGTGTACAGATTTTATGTGATGCACTGGGACAGGTGTACAGATTTAATGTGGTGCACTGGGACAGTGGTATTGTTTTTAATGTGGTGCACTGGGACAGTGGTATTGTTTTTAATGTGGTGCACTGGGACAGTGGTACAGATTTTATGTGGTGCAGACATCAGGCTGCTATCATCCCATTATCCACCACGTCCAGACATCCCACTGCTTCATTTCTGACATCAAAGCAAACTTACGCAGGCTGCTTCTTATCTGCAGTGGCAATTCTATTCCCCAAGAACGTACCGACCACAGTGTTCACTGAACAATTAGAATCTGTTGTTCTAGAGAGATCAAACCCATCCCATCTGCAAATATACATTGCATAACATGCTATATAGAAAATATGTAACATCTGATACACCTGGGTAGAGGTATGGGCGGTCAGCTCTTTTATTCAATCTATATATATGTAGCTGAGCGATTTGAAAGCTGGCAAAGCCGTGTCCTAGATTGGAAAAGTGTCAAGCTATGAAGAGCAGTGCCCACTAGAGGGCAGTGTCAGGCTGTTTAAAGATGCAGGGCCGATTCCAGATTATTTTTGTGCCAAGCCTTACTTTGCTCCTTGTGAATTACCATTCCCCTCACATCCCAGTTAAAGAGACTGCAGCAACTCCTTGCTCCTTTTAAGAGATTGTCAATTCCCCATCTTTATTTAAAGCTTCCCAGCTTCCATCACATATAAAGACAGCGGCCGAAAACCTTCCGGGGTGGGCGAGGTTCCCAGAACGGAAATCTCCATTGGCCTCGGGCGGAATTTTACAATCTCATCCGAGTGAGGCCATAAGATCCCACCCAGCGTGTCAGCCTCCAGTCCAATTGAAGAGAGTGTGAGCAGGATGAAGGATTTGACCAGTGTGCAGTGCTGAGGGACATTCCTGTCGTACTGTCTATTCTGATGAACATGAGTGAAAGAATTGTGGTTGTCTTCCCAATCACAGTCGAACGAGCTAACTGAGTCCGAAAGGACATAGACTGGGTCTGCGGCAACTGGCGAGAGAAACAAGAGGGAAAAACACAATAACGGTACTCTCATCAATCTTACCTGTAGTGGATGTATCTGTCCACAACAGTATTAGTCGGAGTGACCATTGCACAGCCCTTGTGGAGACAATTGCATCTTCACATTGAGGATATCCTCATTACCACCGTGCTAAATGGGAGATTTCAAACAGATCTAGCAACTCAACACTGGGCATCCATGAGGCACTGTGGGCCATCAGCAGAACCGAACACAACCTCAATCTATAACCTCATGGCCCGGCAGAGCCTCCATTCTACCATCACCATCAAGCCAGGGGAGCTACCCTGGTTCAGCGGAGAGTGCAGGAGAGCATGCCAGGAGCAGCACCAGGCATACCTACAAATGAGGTGTCAGCCTGGTGAAGATACTACACAGGACCATGTGTGTGCCAAGCACCTCAAGCAGCAAGTAATAGACAAAGTTAGGCCACCCCACACTAACTGGATCAGATCTAAGCTCTGCAGTCCTGCCATGTCCATTCGTGAATGGTGGTGGACAGTGAAACAACCAATTGGAGGAGTGGGCTCCATGAAAATTCCTAACTTCATCTTTGGGAAGAGCAGCACCCAAAAGGCAAGCCTGAAATACTTGCGCCCATCTTCAGCCACTAGTGCTGGGTTGGTGACCCATCTCATTTTCTGATATCCTGGGCGTCACAGATAACAGTCTTCATCCAATCTGTTTCACTCCATGTGATACCAAGATGTGGCTGTGTGAACTAGATATAGCAACGGCAATTGACCTTGATAGCGTTCTATCCCTGCTACTGTTGACTTGTGCCCCAGAGCTAGCCATGCCCTGGCCAAACTGTTCCAATGCATTTACAACACTAGTATCTACATGATAATGTGGAAAGTTGCCCAGGAATACCCTGTACACTAAAAGGTCAAATCCAATTTGACCAATTATCACCCTATCAGTCTGCTCTCAATCATCAGTGAAGTCTTGGAAGGGGTCATCAACAGAGCTATCAAACCTCACCTGCTCAGCAATAACCTGCTCAGTGACACCCAGTTTGGGCTCCACCAGGGTCCCTCAACTCCTGACCTCTTTACGGCCTTGGACAAAAGAACACCAGAGGTGAGGTGAAAGTGATTGCTCTTGACGTCAAGGCAGTATTTGACAGAGTGTGGCAGCAAGGAGCCCTTGCAAAACTGGGGTCAATGGGAATCGAGGGGAAAACGCTCTGCTGGTTGGAGTCATATTTGGCACAAAGGAAAATGGTTGTGATGGTTGGACATCAATCATCTCAGCTCCAGGACATCACTGCAGAAGTCCATCAGGATGGCGTCCTAGGCCCAACCATCTTCAATTGCTACATGGGGAGATAATGGCCTAGTGGCATTATCATTAAACCATTAATCCAGAAAGTCAGCTAATGTTCTGGGGACCTGGGTTTGAATCCCGCCACGACAGATGGTGGAATTTGAATTCAACAACAAAAAATCTGGAATTACGAATCTATTGATGACCATGAAACCCTTGTCAATTGTTGGAAAAACCCACCTGGGTCACTAATGTCCTTCAAGGAAGGAAATCTGCCTTCCTTATCTGGTCCGGCCTGCATGTGACTCCAGAGCCACAGCAATGTGGTTGACTCTCAACTACCCTCCAAGGGCAACTAGGGATGGGCAATAAATGCTGGCCAGCCAGCGAAGTCCATGTCCCACAAATGAATTTAAAAAAACATCAATAACCTTCCTTCCATCATAAGGTAAGAAGTGGGGATGTTCGCTGATGATTTCACAATGCTCAGAACCATTCACGATTCAGGTACTGAAGCAGTAGATGTCCAAATGCAGCAAGACTTGGACAATATCCAGGCTTGGACTGATAAATAGCAAGTCCCATAGCTACACAAGTGCCAAACAAAGACCATCTCTAACACGAGAGAATCTAACTATCGCCCCTTGATACTCAATGGCATTACCATTGCTTAATCCCCCACAATCAACATCCTGGGAGTTACCGTTGACCAGAATCTTAACTGAATAGCCATATAAATACTGGGGACTACAGCAATAGGCTGGGAATCCTGTGATGAGTAACTCGCCTCCAGACTCCCCAAAGTCTATCCACCATTTACAAGGCACAACTCAGGAGTGTGATGGAATACTCTCCACTTGCCTGGATGGGTGCAGCTCCAGTACCACTCAAGCTCCATCCAGGATAGAATTGTCCACTTAAATGATATCCCACCAAAAGCCTTAAACCTTCACTCCTTCCACCATCTGGGCACAGTGCCTGCAGTACATACCATCCACAAGATGCATTGCACCAATTCACCGAGGTTTCCTCAACGGCATCTTTGAAACCTGTAAACGCTCACCAGTACAAGGCACATTGGGGATCCCTCCACCTGCAAGTTCCTCTCCAAGTCTCATACCACGCTGACTTGGAAAAGTATCAATGTTGCAGTACAGTCACTGGTCACAATCCAGGAGCTCTCTCCCTAACAGCACGAGGAGTGTACCTACACCACATGGACTGCAGCAGTTCAAGAAGTCAGCTCACCACCACCTTCTCGAGCAGCTAGGGATGGGTAATCAATGCTGGTCAGCTCATCTTAAGAACAAAGTTGAAAGAAAACGTGTTGCTACAAAATAAGCAGCTTGTGTTTAACATTGGGATTTTATGACTTTCAAGCCAGACACCCCCTGTAGGGTCCATTCATTCCTTTGAATAGACAAAGACGGCACTGGTACGGAGTTGAATTTCTTTTTTTAAACTGAACTTAAAATTAAATCAATACAGGAAGTGGAAAACTGGGGAAAGAAAGCGAGAGATATTGGCTTTTTCTGCCAGTCCTACACTGCTCAAGGCAGAACTCAAAACAGACTCTGGACTGAGCTAGCAACAGACTTGACCCAAACTGCAAACGTGGAGTTCAAACTACAATATATGTGATTGGTTAACTGTGTTATTGAAATTGTTTGGCACATGCTGTCTCTAACCTGGAGAAACAACTTGCAGTTTTTGTTTATGAAAACTTTGGCTTATGAAAAGCCTGTTTTGCTTGCATTGTACTGTCAAAAATTCAGTCAATTTTACCTCACCCAGCATGCCTTCTGAGTTTTAAAGTGTGGTCAAGTTAGCTTTAAAACGTAGTCAAGATGAGCTTTTTAAGCTTAGTATTTAAATGTAGTCGCATAGGCAGAAATATCGTAAAATGAAGTCTTTGCATAAATGAAGCAAATCACACACATGTTCAACACTTTGTATTGATGAATTCTTGAAGGCTTTAACGGTTCTTGAGCCAAGGCTTGCAGATGCACTAACCCTAACCCGAATGCAGATCATAAATTGATTAGTGGAACAGGCTCGAGGGGCTGAATGGCCCACTCCTCTTCCTATGTTCCTAATTACAAAACACTTTGGCTGGAATTCTCCCACCTCGCCTGCGACTGGGATTTTCCAGTCCCGCTGCAGTGAATGGAGTTTTGGCTGAGTGCCAAATTCTTCGTTCTCGCTGGCAACGGAAACAGGGTGTACAAAACCAGGGAATTCCTTTATTGTAAATTCTACCAACAACTGGGTCACTTCATGAAAGATTTAGTGGCCAAATCTCGTGTGCACCCAGAGCATTTGTTTTGTATTATAGTTAAGTTAATGCTGTTCCTATACTATCTGTGGACTAACTCTGGCAGCCACGGTCTGATGTCCAGTGTTAGTAGGGTTGAAGATGCGAATCTGGAACAAGTCTTCCCTCTGGGAGCTTGTTTGTGGAACATCAGCTTCATTATGTTCTTAAATCTTTACTGATGTCAATACTTGGCGTACACTTCAAGCAATGAACGGTTCAAAGACTGACTAAATCGATGTGGGGTTTGGGACTTGCACATTTTGCAACTGATTTCATTACTGTGATTCTGTGACTGTGGTGGAGATTCTCCCTATAACCAGCCAGAGGAATGTTTGTCACTGTCAATTTGCATTTCTCTTGGTAGGTGGGATGGATTCTTTCCATTTTGGATCAACTGCAGCTGAATCCCCCGCCTCCTGTGGCTGTACTTCCTCTGGGAACAGGAAATGATCTTGCAAGGACCCTGAACTGGGGTGGGGTAAGTGAGTTGAAGGAGAATGAATGACTTTATTTAACCGCTTTGCAGCACATGCTGGGGTCCTTTACTGCTAGAAGTGGTTGTCCTCTGGAACCCATTTGCAGTAGCACCCAGCCCCGGCTAAAGATGAAGCAATAAGTTGATCAGAAAATGATCCAGAGCTGTCATTGGGACTGATTACAGGAGTCCACCAGGGCCCATTTTGGTGCACTGTGAGATAACTGAGGTGGAGAGCATTTTTAAAAAGTACATTTATGGGATGTGAGCTTTGCTGGCAAAGCCAATAATTATTGTCCATCCCTAGGGCAATAATGATAGGTTAATGCAGTGGTTAGCACTGCTGCCTCACAGCGCTAGGGAACCGGGTTCAATTCCAGCCTCGGCGGGCGACCTGTCTGTGTGGAGTTTGCACATTCTTCCCATGTCTATGTGGGTTTCCTCCGGGTGTTCCTGTTTCCTTCCACAGTCAAAAGATGTGCAGGTTGATTGGCCATGTTAAATTAACCCTTGGTGTCAGGGGGACTAACAGGCTAAATATTTGGGGTTACGGGAATAGGGCCTGGGTGGGATTGTTGTCGGTGCAGGCACGTTGGGCCAAGTGGCCTCCTTCAGCACTGTCAGGATTCTATAACTCTGTACTATAATTGCCCTTCAGAAGGAGCTGCCTTCTTGAACTGCTACAGTCCACATGGTGTAGGTACATCCACAGTGCTGTTAGGGAGGGAGTTCCAGGATTTTAACCCAATGACAGTGAACGAACGGCGATATATTTCGAAGTCAGGATGAGTGACTTAGATGGGAACCTGCAGGTGGTGGTGTTCGCATGTCTCATGGAGAAGAGCAGCATCGATGGAGTTTCAGAGAGTCTCAGTAGAGTCTTAACACACAATGAGAAGGGATGGATGAAAGAAGGAAAGATGGTTGCTTCTTTTTAATGGTGTTGCAAATGTGCATTTTATTGCTGGCTGATGGGATGGAGAACAATCATAGAATCCCCTTGCAGAAGGAGGTCATTCGGCCCATCGAGTCTGCACTGACCACAATCCCACCCAGGCCCCGTAACCCCATATATTTACCCTGCTAATCCCCCTGTCACTTAGGGGCAATTTTAGCATGGCCAATCCACACATCTTTGGCATGTGGGAGGAAACCGGAGCACCCGGCTGACACGGGGAGAATGTGCAAACTCCACGCTGTCACCCGAGGCCGGAATTGAACCCGGGTCCCTGGCGCTGTGAGGCAGCAGTGCTAACCACTGTGCCACTCTAAATGGTGTGGAAAATTTTGGGTGGTAGTTGAGATGGGTGATATTAAATCACCTGCGGTCATTAACTCGGCCCAACGTTCATTGAACATGATGTTAGCTCAATGGTATAACAGAGCTAGCGACTAATGTGATAACACTGATCTGCATAACTACCTGACAAATTGCTATTCCAGCCGCTCATGGATAGAATGACGAATTTAGTCCGGATGAATTTGCTAAAATTAACTCTTGTTTGATTTGTTCAGATGACCACCTTGAGCTGATTTTTCGGAATTAAGTTTCAGGGTGACTAATACTGAAGGAAGAAGCACTTGAATGGCAACTGGAGGTGGGCTGAGGTGTGGGGGAGACCTTGTTTTCGATTCTGACCCGGATCTGTCTCTGTCCTGGATTTAGGGGTACACAGACGAGCCAGTTTCCAAGATCCTATCGCACGTGGAAGATGGGAACATTGTGCAGCTGGACCGGTGGAACCTGTACGTGGAGAGAAACGCGAGCGCTGTCCCAGACGAGCGCGACGAAACTGCAGCTGAAAAGGTTGGTGTACCTGAGCCTTGGTCCATTGAACTGTTTATCACCACGTGCCATCCAAATTCCAATTCTCTTCCCACACCTAGTGGTGCACTAAGACAGACTTTTGTCTGTTTCCATAGTTAATAATTCCTGGAACAGGTCGCTAGTCTGTCACGGGGCTTGTAGTTTGAGGGGCACCACTCCACATCAACCGTGGCTGATCAGGAGTCTCTCCCAATCTTACCACCAGCCATTGGTGTGTCTGGAAGGATTTGCAGGTTGATACTCAACCTGTTTGACTGCATTATGAACGCACCCTCCTTGACCATCAAGTCCTGGGGTGGGACTTGAACCTGGAGCTTCAGTCTCAGAGGCAGGGATGCTACCCACTCCGCCGCAAGACCTCCATACCATGTGTCATTGGCTGCTAAGGAATTCCATACAATCACTGGGTTTTCTCTTGTGTTGTCAGTGTGTTAGAGCCCTGGTAACAGCACACCTGGCTCTCCAGTGACGGGCATCTGGTCGACCATTGCAGTGCCTGCCCACCTGCTCCAATAGGGAAAGGTGGTCTTGTTTTGAAGAGGCACTAGATGTCAGCAGTGACCTGCCATGAGATCCTGAGCCTCCTGACATACCAGTGTAACAGACTGTCAAGAGAGCTAATTGTCTGCCTGTGGACCCAGTGTTTGGGGTCTCACCTTCTTCCAGCTAGATCTCAGTGTTCATCCCCTCTGCTCTATGGAAGGGTATGTGACTGAGGGAAAGGAAGCTGACGCTTCTTTGCTGCTGGAGCTGTTTGGCGTTGCTCCTCTTGTCCCTCGGCAGTGAGGCAGGGCGGAGCTGCGCACACTGCTCCTATGCCATGGGGAAGACTGCCATCAGGATGAAGGTGAGCAAAGTGCCAAGCAGTTATCAATCGCTTATCAGTCCGTGACGGTGCTCTCTCCGAGAGGAAGTGCTTTGAACAGCAGACTCTCAATGGCCATGGCTGGAGCTCTTCACTTTCACTGATCAAAGCCTTCCCAGTTTGTCAGTTTTGCTGAAGAAGCTCTGCACTTGCCTCGGTGACCTGGGCGAGTTTCTGACAGGTTAGCGGAACAGGTGCCCTGGCTACAGCACTGAGGGCTAAACCGGTCTTAATTACCTTAATAATTTACCCAACAGATCCAAGGGGATCCTGTGCTAATCCTCACTCCTGCCTCGCAGAAACTTGGAGAAGAGTGGGATGATGTTGAAATCCAACCAAGTGTCACTTTGAAAAATTTAACAACCTGTGAGGACTGCTTCCCCTGGCCTGGAAAAATCCCCCTGTTGAATCCTCGCCTTATTCCAGATGCTACTACCCTGTCACCTTGTGACCTCCCACACACTCCTCAAGCCTTTCAAATTTCTTGTTCTTACTAACAAATTTCTCTGCCGGCCTCACCGCCCACTGAAATTCAAGCTCCCCCCTCAAACAGTCCTCACACCTTTCGCCAGCCCATCTCACAGGCTGCACTCCTGCCCTTAACCCCCTCTGCCCCTTGACGATCCTTAATGAGACCTCAAACCAAGGCCCATTGTACATCCTCAGGTGGGCTTTGAGGATCTCTCAGCACTATTTCAAGCAAAGCAGAAATTCTCCATGGTGATCTGGCCAATATTTATCCTTAAACACAATAGCTATCCCTCCGTTAGCATTCCTGAAAAACAGCCTGTTAAATGAAAATGCGCTAAATGCGAATCAATTTCCCATGAGAGGACCCAGCCCTTTTTCCAGGCTGTGTTCCTGATCTGTAATTTTTAATTGAAAAGTCCACTGGCTGCCTTGAGCCTAACAGGATCATACTCATCATTTATTGCTCTTACTGACTTTCTGCTCTGCTAACTACCCACTCTTTCTGCTTGTTTCTCACTCGCCAGTTCCCCCCAACCCCCTCACTCCCTCCTGCTCACTGCATCCCTCTCCCAATCCTCTCACTCGCTCCCCCTCACTCCGTCCCTCCCTCAAACCTCTCACTAGCTCCCCCTCACTCCATGCCTATCCCAAACCCCTCACTCTGTCCCTCTTCCAGTGCCCTCACTCCCTCCCTTTCACTTTGTCCCTCTCCCAATCCCCTCACTCCCTCCCCCTCACTCCATCACTCTCTCAAACCCCTCAGTCTCTCCCATTACCTGCCTTTCCCGACCTCGCTGCCTCTCCTCTACCCTTGCTTACAATGAGAAGCAGCAAGTGAGGAGCTTAGGAGAGGGAAGCGGTGAGGGGACAGGGAAAGGGAGTGAGGAGATCACAAGAAGGAAGCGGCAAGTGAGATGGTTCGAGAGGATGAGATGAGGGGGAGGGAGTGAGGGGGTTGGGAATGGGAAGCAGTGAGGGGGTTGGGATTGGGAAGCAGTGAGGGGTTGGGAATGGGAAGCAGTGAGGGGGTTGGGAATGGGAAGCAGTGAGGGGGTTGGGAATGGGAAGCGGTGAGGGGGTTGGGAATGGGAAGCGGTGAGGGGGTTGGGAATGGGAAGCGGTGAGGGGGTTGGGAATGGGAAGCGGTGAGGGGGTTGGGAATGGGAAGCGGTGAGGGGGTTGGGAATGGGAAGCAGTGAGGGGGTTGGGAATGGGAAGCGGTGAGGGGGTTGGGAATGGGAAGCGGTGAGGGGGTTGGGAATGGGAAGCAGTGAGGGGGTTGGGAATGGGAAGTAGTGAGCAAAATGGTGGTGAGTTTAAAAAGACTGAATATGTTTAGTTCCAATGTGACTCTTGGTGCAAGTGCAGTAACTGTTAACACGATGATCAAGGCAGTGTTATTTGAGAAGTTTTGTTATTTGCAAACAACTTTGAAATGAAACAGTGCTCTCAGAAGGTGCTTTAAACAGGGGAGACCGGTGCTATAACATAGGGTCTGAATCATGTTGCTGTTCTGGAAGCTTGCTGTGCAGTCTATTTCTGATGTGGAGATGCTGGGATTGGACTGGGGTGGGCACAGTAAGAAGTCTCACAACACCAGGTTAAATCCAACAGGTTTATTTGGAATCATTCACCTGATGAAGGAGCAACGCTCTGAAAGCTTGTGATGCCAAATAAACCTGCTGGACTTTAACCTGATGTTGTGAGACTTCTTACTGAGTCTATTGCTGAGCAGAATTTAAGTTGCATTGGCTGTTGTAGCAGTGCAGACCGTGACCATGCTGTTTAATCTGTCTGCGTGGCTCAGTGAAAACATTTATTGTTAAGTCCTAGATGGTGGTAGTTGGTTGGCAGAGGTTGGCATCAATGTATAAGCAGGAAATTAATCAATGCAATGTATGGCACAGAAACAGGCCATTTAGCCGAAGTTTATGTTTATGTTGTATATGAGCCTCCTGCCAGCCCTCACCCTATCAATATAACCTCCTCCCCTTTCCACCTTCGTGTTTATCCAGCTTGCCCTTAAATGCCTGTGTGCAATTTGCCTGCCTGTGATAGCGAGTTCCCACATTTCGCTCGCTCTCTGGGTAAAGACATTTCTCGTGAATTCCCTGTAGATTTATTGGTGATTATCATCTATTTATTATTTTTAGTTTTGGGCTCCCCGACCCCCCCACACCCTCCCGCAAGTGAAAACATCTTCTCGACATTTAACTGACAAGAGCCTCTGTTAACCTTCTCTTTCTAGAGATGGCAGCTTCAGTCTATTCAATCCTTTCCTGGTGGTTATAACCTTTCAGTTCTAGTGTCATCTTGTAAATCTATTTTTACACCTTTTCCCGTGCCTCTATATCCCTTCTGTTAAATGGAGTCCAGCACAGTGCACTATCCTAATAGACACTGTCATTGGGTACGTGTTAATCTCTGGATGAACAGGCAGGCTCAGTCTTTTTTGTTTTACATAAGGGCTTAAGAAAGAAGAGCAGGAATAAATCCCCCAGTCCTTTGATCCTGCTCCGTCTTTCAATAGGAACATGACTGATCTGCCTCAGGCACCATCCCAACATTCCTTAGTTCCCTTAGTAGCCAAAAATCTATTGATCTCTCTCAAATATACTCGGTTACTGAGCACCCCCAGCCCTCTGGGATGACAAATACCAAAGATTCACAACCTTTTGAGTGAAGAAATTTCTTCTCATGTCGTTTCTAAGTGGGTGCCACTTGATTCAGGGTCTCTGACTTCAGGTTCTGAACTCCCCTGCCAGGGGAAATACCCTCTCAACATCTACCCTGCCAAGCCCCTTAAGAATTTTCCGGTTCAGTGAGATCACCCTCTCAGCCTTTGACAATCTAGGAAGTATTGGCCTTGTCCACTCAAGTAGGGCAACTCCCTCGTCTCAGGAACCAGTCTAGTGAACCTCTGTTACACTCCCTCGGAAGCCGGTATATTCTTGACCTTGGGATGAGTCATCAGCTGACAGGGTGCAGTACACTGCATCTGTAGAGAAGCATCTCATGCACACATCTGGCTGAGAGTGACCGTACATTTTGGCTAGTTGCACCCTGCCACACACATCTGGCTACTGAAGCCCCTTCATGCTGGCCCATCACAGGTTTGTAGAGGAGGAAGAGAGCATGTTGGTACACCAACTGACAGCGTGTGGCTGTAACTCTAACACCACCTGGGATTAGTTTACCTCCTGCATGGTGACTCTTTGAGGCACTCAGTGGGGAGCTCAGTGTCCACAGTGAGTCTTTTTCACACAGGAGCAAGACGTACTGGTTAGGTGCATTGGCCATGCTAAATTCTCCCTCAGTGTACCTGAACAGGGGCAGGAGTGTGGCGACTAGGGGATTTTCACAGTAACTTTATTGCAGTGTTAATGTAAGACTACTTGTGACACTAATAAATAAGCTTTAAAACTTTAAAGACTATATCGGCACGTCGGTGCAGTGCTGAGAGAATGCTGCACTGTCAGAGATATGTTCAGTCAAGTCCTCATTTGCTTGGAGCATATTCTCAAAAGATCCCATTGTAACATGCAAAGATGAATAAGGAGCTCTTGGTTCCTGACCAGCATTGCCCCTCAGCCAATCAGTAAAGGTTGATTGCCCGGACAGATAGTGCTTACTTTACTGTGTGGAAATTGAACAAAGAACAAAGAAACTTACAGCACAGGAACAGGCCCTTTGGCCCTCCAAGCCTATACCAACCATGCTGCCCGTCTGAACTAAAACCCCCTACTCTTCCAGTGACCATGTCCCTCTATTCCAATCCTATTCATGTATTTTTCCAGATGCCCCTTAAAAGTCTCCATCGTATCTGCTTCCACTACCTCCCCTGGCAGTGAGTTCCAGGCACCCACCACCCTCTGTAAAAGCCTTGCCTCATACATCTCCTTAAACCCTGCCCCCCACACCTTAAACCTGTTGAGTGCTATGTTGTTTGCTTGTATTGTAGCAGTGACTACACTTTAAAAGTGATTCAAAAGCACTTTATGACAACCAAGAAGAATATTAAATATTTTTTAATAGTGCATGGTTTTTCCATCTTTCTATTAACTTGCAGAGACGTGTTCTCCCATTGTAAAACCAGCACTAATCAATAAACTGAAACTTTTGCCTTTTTTTTCTTCACAGCTTCCGCTCGATGTCTTCAACAACTACTTCAGCCTTGGCTTTGACGCTCACGTGACTCTGGAGTTTCATGAGTCCCGAGGTACGGTGGAATGGGAAAAGCATCCTGGGAAGTTAATTTGTATTTGTTCCTGTGCTAATCTCTTGCTCCAAACCCCGGGTCAGTCTCTTGAGAGAACTTCTTTGGACAGCTGAAAGCCTTCGTTTTGAAGGAAGGGCCACATTAGAAGGGGACTCACTGTCTGTTTGGGTGGTGCCCATTTTGTTTGTCGTCTGAGATTTGCACACTTTAGGTGAGAGGCTGCATCGGGACACACTGTGACATGTCGCATTGGGACTCCATCCACTTGGCTGGAGCCCCGGTTGTTGCCTATTTTGCTGTACTGTTTGCCCGTGGCACCCTGTCTGTCCGCTGCCAACCCAATCCCTCCTAGCCCCACTATGGGAGGAGTATCTTAAGTTTAAGTTTATTTATTAGTGTCACAAGTAGGCTTACATTAACACTGCAATGAAGTTACTGTGAAAATCGCTTGGTCGCCATACTCCAGTGCCTGTTCGCGTACACTGAGGGAGAATTTAGAATGGCCAATGCACCTAACCAGTCTTTCAGACTGGAAGGAAACCAGAGCACCCGGAGGAAACCCACACAGCCATGGGGAGAATGTGCAGACTCTGCACAGACAGTGACCCAAGCTGGGAATTGAACCTGGGTGCCTGGCATGTGAGGCAGCAGTGCTAACCACAGTGCCACCGCGTCCTTCCCCCCTCACTTCGCTAGATGGACTGGAAAGGTTCATAGAGGAGGCAGGCCCACTACCATCTTGACTGCTTTTAAAATTGTTGTCCTTTCATGGATTTAGCTTGTTCCTTTGTTTCTTAAAGGGACAGCGCCTCTGTTGAAAAACATTTCCAACCTGTGCTGATGACACTGTGACCTTTTAACCTTGTAGGCATCATAGAGCTGCAGAAACATCACTGTCAATAGAGCTGAACACTGCCTGGCTCCTGTTCGGACTCAATTATAGTGTGATCCTCACACTCGAGGCTTGAGATGACACTATATGCACTGGATAATTTGTCGCTAATTTAACACCGAGTGTGGGATTTTTCCAGTCGTGCCCGCCCCGAGACTGGAAATTCACACCCGAGGTCAATACACTTTAAATGGTCCGTCCAATTTTCCATCCTGCCCGTGACAATTCCCACGGCGGGTGGGACCGGAAACTTTACCCCCAGGTTTTTTTCCACTTTAAGGTTTTGGTTAAATCCAGAAGTTGTTTGGATTGAAATCCAAAGTGTGCTCAGAATGCAGGGTTTGAATAGCTGTCTGTTTAAAAGGAGAGATTTCGACAGCCTCAATCTCGGTGCTAAATCGCTTCTGACTTTTTGAACAAAAGCGAGCAATATTTATTTTTAACTCGAGTTGCCGATTGTTAGTGCACAGGATAGTAGATGGGAAATAATGCTGAGTGACAGGCTACGTGATTTTGTACCTCACTTTGATTGGAAGCTGTCACTGATACTCAATTTCTTCTTTCAGAGGCCAAGCCAGAGAAATTTAACAGTCGGTTTAGGAATAAAATGTTCTACGCTGGGGTATGTAACAATCGCGATTCATGGTAAACACCGACTGTTGAATGTTTTTCCTATCTGGAAGTTGCCAGAAAGCCAGGCCTGTTTGTCACATTTTAAACAATGCATTTCACTCCATTGCTGGTTTTGGGGCCAACCTACAACAGGAGGGTGTTCCTTTTCCGGATTTATTTTATAACATCAAATAACTCGCTGCTGGTGCAGAGCAGTGCTGACTTTAGGGGACGATGCAGCAAAAATATACACGGAAGTTGCTGGAAAACACTCAGCAGGTCAGGCAGCATCTGAGAGAGAGAGAAACTCAGCAAAGATTTCAGGTCGACGATCTTCCATTACAACCCAATATTAGAGATTGAATCGAGTTGCTGCAAGTACTCAGTGGGGGCAGGGGGTGGGTGGGGGGAAGAGGGGGAAGAGTGTGGGTGGGGAAAGAACAAAAAGGAAGGGTGATTAAATGATAAAAGGGATGATCGTGCAAAGCAAAGGATAGTGATGATGAGACAAGGATTGAACCAAAAAATGGGTCTGGAGGAAGTTGACGCAGACGAGCTGAGGGGAGCAATTAGCATTGAAAATCTTGCAAAGAGAAGAAGGTGGGTGAAGTAATATTTTGATATAACATGTAATTTATGAAAGATTAAGGGCGGGACTTTACGGCCTCGCTCGGGCGAGACCGGAAATTCCTGCCCGAGGTCAACGGAGCTTTCCATTGTCGGGCCCTAACCTGCTCTGGATTCCGTGGCGGGTGAGGTGGTAGAGTTCTGGCCTAAGTGCCTGTTGCTGACCTTTCTATCAAGTGTGTGTGTGATATTGCCCTCTGCTATGCTGTATGGTAATCAGAGGGGTCCAGAGTTCCTCACAATGCCAGGTCTAGGGAATTGGCTCTGGGTCCTTGGCAAGCAGGGTTAAGGTGGGAGTGAAAATCTGTGCTACACTGGGCCACTTTCATACATTTCCTGGCAGCTGGAGTGATACCAGCATCGACTGAGAGCAGCATTCCCCCCCTGTGTACTCCAGGGATTGATGTGGGCCCTTGGCAAGGTGGGTCCAGGATGGAGAATACTTTAAAATGTTTTTATTCATAAAGTTCTGCCATGGATTTGTTCTTGATTGTATATGATTACATTAAGTCCCGTATTTTCTTCCAGTGTTACTCGCCCAGTGTAACTGTGTCACCCTCTCTTTGTATTCTCCAGACGGCATTTTCAGATTTCCTCATGAGAAGCTCCAAAGATTTAGCCAAACATATCAAAGTGGTGGTAAGTGCACACTTTAGCTGGATAATGTAATACTTGAGATTACGTGTCACATCCCCAGCAGTATACATCACCTTGTGCCACACTCCAGTAACCTTTGAGGACCTGTTTCACATTCCCTGTAACCTGCGAGGACCTGTGTCACATTTCTAGTAATCTGTGTGGACCTGTGTCACATTCCCTGTAACCTGCGAGGACCTGCGTCACATTTCCTGTAACCTGCGAGGACCTGTGTCACGTTCCCTGTAACCTGCAAGGACTTGTGTCTCATTCCCACTAACCAGCGAGGACCTGTGCCTCATTTCCACTAACCTGTGAGGGCCTGTGCCTCACTCCCACTAACCTGTGAGGACCTGTATCCTAGAAACATACGTGCAGAAGGAGGCCATTTAGCCCCTCAAACTTGTACTGCTGTTCATTAGATCATGGCTGATCTATTTTCTTGTTTCCGAATTGGCTGCAAAGCATTTTAGGACATTCTGAGGACTCGAAAGTCTCCATTTAAATGCAAATCTTTTTTCCTTTTTCTGATTTGGGCCCCTATATCTCTGCTTAACCACAGTCCCAATATTGTTGCCATTTAAGAAATACTCTGATCTACCTTTCGTGGGTCCTCCCTCTTTCCCACATTGAACTGCATCTGCCACAGTCTGGCCACTCACTTAGTCTATCTATATCCGTTTGCCACATGCTGCCCACATCTAAACTATTTACTGTGCCACTTAACCTGGTATTGTCAGCAAGCTTACATATACAGCTCTATATTTCCTCATCCAAATTATTGCAGTGAGAATCAGAGGCCCCTCTGTAGTTCCTTGGGAGAAACAGCATTACAACAACTTGTACTTATCACCACTTTTTCTAATCATAGAATCCATAGAATAGAATCCCAACAGTACAGAAGGAGGTCATTCAGCCCATTGAGTCTGTACCGACTACAATCCCACCCAGGCCCTATTCCCATAACCCCACACATTTACCCTGCTAATCCTCCTGACACTCGGGGTCAATTTAGCATGGCCAATCAACCTAACCTGCACATCTTTGGACTGTGGGAGGAAACTGGAGCACCCGGAGGAAACCCACGCAGACACGAAGAGAATGTGCAAACTCCACACAGACATGGGGAGAATGTGCAAATTCCACACAGACAGTGACCCAAGGCTGGAATTGAACCCGAGTCCCTGGCGCTGTGAGGCAACAGTGCTAACCACAGTGCCACCATGCCGCCCCATTATAATGTAATATAATGTCCTACACATTTTCCGGAGTTTTATAAAGCAACATTTGATACTGAGCCACTTAAGCAGGTGGAAGATTGTGTTCTAAGGAGTGTCTTTGAGGAGGAAAGTAAGGTAGAGAGGCGGAGAGGTTTAGAGAAGGATTGTCAGTGCTTTGGGTCGAGGCGACTGAAGGCACGGCCACCAATGGCGGAACAATTAAACTAGGAATGATCGAGAGGGGCAAAATTAGAGATGCACAGATATCTGGGAGGCTGGAGGAGATTATAGAGATGAGTGGAGTGAGGCCAAGGAGGGATTTGAAAACAAGGGTGAGAATTTTAAAATGGAAGCATTGCTTAATTTCATTGAATTTTTATTTGTTGTGCTCTGTGGTCCCTTTAAGATCGCTATGCAGCCACGCATGCTTGTACCTTATAAAATATTTTTATTGAAAATTGCCCCCCATTTTACAGTGCAACAAATCCTCAAGGATTGGTACAGTACAGCATAATCATTTTACCACATATACAGAAAGAGACAAAAGAGACCAATGCAAGCTGGTTCAGATTATTCATTATTCATTACAAATCGCGCCTCCAAATATACAAACAATGAAAGATTGTTTCAGAGATTGGGGGAAACCAGCATAACGAGATTAAGCCATTAGTGCATGGCATAATGGTGCGCACCCTTGCTTACAGGATACTAGAGACAGGGCCACGTAACTTCCCGGATTTATAAATTAACAACTGCCATTGTGTATTCAACCAAGGACAATATAGGATATTGGCACACACAATGTCCTAACGATGTTAGGGGTTGTGAGTTTCAAACACAAAGAAAATGATGTAATTTGCACATGTAGATTTAAAATAACAACAGGTTTATTTAGGAGCTGTTGACTGAACAGAGTAGAAAATGAAACTAAGGCAGGATCTGTGAAACACCCCAATGACATCACCATCAAATCATGTGACCGACTCTTAAAGCAATCATGCAATCACTTAAATATATAACATATAGAAAAGGCTCTTCAGCCAAAGATTCTTGTGCCATGCTTAGATGCGCACCAAAGCATACTTCCCCATCTCTAGCTACACCAGGGATTCCATTGATACACAACAATGCCTTTTCCCAGGATATGTGGTCATTCTGCGCCTTTACAGAAGTCCATCAGAGATTCTTTGACCCCAAAATAACAACAATATAGAAAAGGATTATGTGACACCAATTGTTTTAAGGGAGGGTTTCCGCACCAGCTATGAGGATTCGTTGGGCCATACCTGCAAACTCTACCACAAATCAGCCACCCACCTCACCGCAGTGATGCTACTCATATTAGCCATGATAAGAATGAAGGATATCACATTGTAAATGCAAGGATTACAAGAAGGAAAAGCAGATAAATATTGCACGGCCTAGTTCCATACAAATGACCCAGTGCGCTCAGTATCTTTAAGGATATTGAACCACTAGGATTCAATTTTGATACAGGTCCAGAAGCAATGCAGGTAGTTCTCTGTGCCACCTTGCACCCCTGGCACAACAAGGAAATATACGGGTCAAATCTTTTCATCTTAAGCTTGGAGTAATTAAAGGAACATGCTGAGGGATGAATTACATTATAAGCAAATGGGATAACAGGCAGAATTCACTTCAGTACTCATCATCCTTATCAACATGACCATCTGACCTTGTTTCACTTCTCGCAGCACTCATTCACTGCCACTCACATTCTCAGATTAGAATGAGAGAAGACCAACAGCTGAAGAGAGGACCTGGATGGCAGTGAATGAGACTGAGTGCTGAGAGAAGTGAGACGGACGAGTGGCATTTTGCCAATTGGAGTTCAAACCCATTTATCACTTATCTCTGTCACCAACCTCCGAACCCATTTGCTATCCAAATCAGTAAGTTCCCTCCAATTCCATGCGTGTCATTTTTGTCAGTGGTCTCCTGTGTGGATTGATAGGGGCTACTCTGAATTGAAGGTGCTTTTCCTCAGGGAAGGTGGGAAAGCTCTGTAGGTTATAGATATGTATTTAAACCAATGTTTCCATCATAATCCCAGTTTAAACACTAGATAATCAAAGAGGTTAATAACCACATTGTCGCCAGGGATTAGGATGGGAGTGGGTGGGGAAGAAGTATTGTAAACCACCATGAATTGGCATTGTAGGCTTCAGTGGAGAAGGGCGGAATGGTGTCTCAATTAGAACACCGCACAAAAAAAAAATTGTAATCCTTTTGGCCAATTCGCTTACTTGACCCTTCTCCTTGTTAACAGTGTGATGGGACAGACCTGACGTCGAAGATTCAGGACCTAAAGTTACAGTGCATCGTATTCCTGAACATTCCAAGGTAAGTTTCTTAACACCAAGCCTCCAGCGGGCTGAGTGGGCAGGATGCAAAGATGTTGCCAGTCAGTATATCAACCGGATGAAGTCTAGGGATTTTGTCCTCAATTTGTGGCATTTCTCCCTTGCACACTGAGCATTGGGCCCATGTCTAGGCCAGTTGAATCAATGCCATTGAGATTGAATGTTCCATGCGACTTTGCATTTTACAGCTGCACTCACCCTGAAATCGGAAAAGCCACCCCCCCCCCCCCCCCCCCCCCCCCCCCCCCACCCACCCACCCACCCGAGGTCAACAGACCTTTCTATGGTCTGTCCCTCGCCCGCTCCGATTAAAGTGCCAGGCAATGACCAACTCCAACAAGAGAGGATCTCTTGAGGATGAAGGGGTCTTTCTCAGCATGGCAGCTGGTGACTAGTGGTGTCCCTCAGGGGTCAGTGCTGGGACAACAACTTTTCACAATATATATTAACGATTTGGAGGAAGGAACTGAAGGCACTGTTGTTAAATTTGCAGATGATACAAAAATATGTAGAGGGACAGGTAGTATTGAGGAAGCAGGGGGGCTGCAGAAGGACTTGGACAAGTTAGGAGAGTGGGCAAAGAAGTGGCAGATGGAATACAGTGTGGAAAAGTGCGAGGTTATGCACTTTGGAAGGAGGAATGGAGGCATAGACTATTTTCTAAATGGGAAAATGCTAAAAGGAAGGATGTGCTGGCCTTGGAAAGGATCCAGAGGAGGTTCACAAAAACGATCCCTGAAATGAAGAGCTTGTCATATGAGGAAAGGTTGAGGACTCTGGGTCTGTACTCATTGGAAGGATAAGGGGGGATCTTATTGAAACTTACAGGATACTGCGAGGCCTGGATAGAGTGGACGTGGAGAGGATGTTTCCACTAGTAGGAAAAACTAGAACCAGAGGGCACAACCTCAGGCTAAAGGGACGATCCTTTAAAACAGAGATGAGGAGGAATTTCTTCAGCCAGAGTGGTGAATCTGTGAAACTCTTTGCCGCAGAAGGCTGTGGAGGCCAGGTCATTGAGTGTCTTTAAGACAGAGATTGATAGGTTCTTGATTAATAAGGGGATCAGGGGTTATGGGGAAAAGGCAGGAGAATGGGGATGAGAAAAAAATCAGCCATGATTGAATGACAGAGCAGACTCGATGGGCCGAGTGGCCTAATTCTGCTCCTATGTCTTATGGTCTTATGGTCTAACCATCACCCCGTGACATTCAGTGGCATTACCATCACTGAATCCCCCATTATTAACACCCTGTGTCTAGAGAACAAGTAGGGTAAATGCGTGGGGTTACGAGGATAGGTTCTGGTTGGGATTATTGTTGGTGCAGGCTCAATGGGCCAAATGTCCCCCTCCTGCATTGTAGGGATACTATGATTCTACCCTGTCACCATTAACCAGAAACTGAATTGGATCAGTTATATGGCTACCAGAGCAGGTCAGAGGCTGGAATTCTGCTGCAAGTAATTCACCCCCTGACTCCCCAAAGCCTGTCCACCATCAAGCCACAAGTCAGGAGTGTGATGGAATACTCTCCGCTTACCTGGATGAGTGTAGCTCCAACAACACAAAAGTTTGATATCATCCAGGACAAAGCAGCCTTCTTTATTGGCGCCCTATTTGCCACCTTAAACTCCCTCCATCACTGACACTGTGGGGGGAGTGTGTACTGTTTATAAGATGCAGAAACTCACCAAAGTTCCTTGGAAAGCACCTTCCAAATCCACGATCACTGCCATCTAGAAGAACAAGGCAGCAGATACATGGGAACACCCCCACCTGGAAATTCTCCTCCTAGCCACTCACCATCCTGACTTGGAAATGTATCACCGTTCCTTCACTGTCGCTGGGTCAAAATCCTGAAACTCCCTTCCTAACAGCACTGTGGGTGTACCTACAGCTCATGGATTGCAGCAGTTCAAGAAGGCAGCTCACCACCGCCTTCTCGAGGGCAATTGGGGATGGGCAATAAATGCTGGCCTATTCCCATAACCCCAAGCATTTACTCTCCTAATCCCCTGACACTAAGGGACAATTTAGCATGGCCAATACACCTAATCTGCACATCTTTGGACTGTGGGAGGCAACTGGAGCATCCGGAGGAAACCCATGCAGACACGGGGAGAATGTGCAAACTCCACACAGACAGTGGCCCAAGCTGGGAACTGAACCCGGGTCCCTGGCGCTGTGAGGACAATCTGGGGGAACGTGGGTTAAAGGAAATAACAAGTGGAGCGTTTGATCTGCGGGTTGTGTAGACACCATTCTCTTTCGATTTAAACTCTATAAGTTTGGGGGAAGCAGAAGATGGGGAGCTATGTCAGTTTTGGTATGAGGGGAGTTGTGTTGATTTGGGTGGGATGGTCGCAGGGCAGCACTCTGCTTTATTGAGCTGATATCAATCGAGTTTGCTGGCTCTGAGTCCTGGGGAGATGTGGCAGAACAAATTGCACATATTGATTGCACTGAAGTGGATTAGGCCTCTCTGGTCAGTGGCTGTTTCTGACAATCGCAACGCTGCTCCTTTTCCAAGTGTGCATCATTCACGTGCAATTACACTCATTTGCTCAATTTGTCCATCTGCCTGCATCCAGAGCTAAAGAAACACGACTGGAACCATTTTAAGAGAATTGAGTTTGATCAGTTGAATTAACCAGGATGAAGCGATTGTGTGTCTCATTCAGTTTGCAGTTTTCTCTCATTATCTCCATAGGTGTGTGGCCCCTACAACAGTCTGGCTCAGTTAGACACAGACTGATGACAGTCAGCGGTTTACCTTTCCTGATCTACAATTGGGATTTTTTTTTTTGCCACCCCATTCCCTCCATTTTTCTCCTGTCTGTCCAGCAAGGAGAGAGAGACGAGTAAAACATACCCTCCGAGACACTGTGGAAAAGATTAAAATTAAATGCTGGCTTTAACTCCTGGGACGTTCAAAGCTGATTCTTAGGGGGCCAGGAAATGCTGGAAGGATACTTTTCAATGCTGAGCTCTGTCAGCAGAAGTTTGATGTTGTCCTGAATCATCGTTATCTAAGAGGCGAAATTTAAAATGATTACTGGCCCTACAACAGTGGTTCTCTGTGCTCTGTGAGGGTCTCAAGGTTGTCCGCCAGTGTCCTCCAGGTGGCCCATGGGCTGCTCGAAATGATGTGCAATACCATAGCCACATAGGAATAGGCCCGAACCCTCATCCCCATCACTCGCGTGTTGTGATCAGTGCGAGTAACAACAGTGCAGTTCTCTGAGCCGGAGTTACTTTCCTGTTACAACCTACAACTGCGAGATTGGATCTTCAACCCTTGTGAGACTGAAGACGAAGAGAAAGAATAGGTTGAACGTGCAGCCCAACAGGGGACTGAAGGCTCCAGCTTCGAACCAGACATCACCTCACTGTTGTCGCGTCAAAAGCTGTGCCATTCCTCCCATTCATTCCGATGAGTTTTTTTCCCTTGCCAAGCGAAAGCAGCTTGGGTAAGGATTTGAGGTGGAGATGCCAGCGTTGGACTGGGGTGAACACAGTAAGAAGTCTCACAACACCAGGTTAAAGTTCAACAGGTTTATTTGGTAGCAAAAGCCATAAGCTTTCGGAGCGCTGCTCCTTCCTAACAGCGCTCCGAAAGCTTATGGTATTTGCTACCAAATAAACCTGTTGGACTTTAACCTGGTGATGTGAGACTTCTTACTAAGGATTTGAGTACAGGAGCAAGGCTGTCTTGCTGCAGCTGTATGGGGTCTTGGTGAGACCACACTGTGTGCAGTTTTGGTCTCCTTATCTAAGAAAGGGTAGACTTGCCTTAGACGGAGTGCAGCGAGGTTCACTACACTGATTCCTGGGATGGCAAGATTGTTGTATGAGGAGAGATTGGGTCAACTGGACTTGTATTCACTGGAATTTAGAAGAATGTGAAAAAATCTAATTGAAATGTATAAGATTCTGACAGGGCTGGACAGACTTGATGCAGGGATGTTGTTTCCTCTGACTGGGGGGCCTAGAACAAGGGGTCACAGTCTCAGGATTCAGGGTAGTCCATTTAAAACTGAGATGAAACATTTCTTCACTCAGTAGGTGGCGAACCTGTGGAATTCTGTACTACAGAAGGCTGTGGTATATATTTAAGAAGGAAATAGACTTCTAGACTCTAAAGGTGTCAGGGAGTTTGGGGGGAGTGCTGGACTATGGCGTTGAGATAGAGGATCAGCCGTGATCATGTTGAATGGCAGAGCAGGCTTCTAGAGACAAATGGCCGACTCCTGCTCCTATTTTCTATGTTTCTATGTGTGCAGCATTCAGTGCCTTCAACTGTTTCTTGATGTCACGTGGAGTGAATCAAATTGGCTGAAGATTGTCATCTGTGATGATGGGGACCTGCAGAGGAGGCCGAGATAGATAATGCAATCAGTACTTTTGGTTAAAAATTGTTGCAAATAGTTCAGCCTTATCTTTTGCACTGATATGCTGGGATCTTCCATCATTCAGGATAGGGATATTTGTGCAACCTCCTCCTTCAGTGAGTTGTTTAATTGTCCACCACTATTCACGGCTGGATGTGGCAGAACTGCAGAGTTTAGATCTGATCCGTTGATTGTGGAATTGCTTAGCTCTGTCTATTACTTGCTGTTTATGCTGCTTGGCACGCAGGGAGTCCTGTGTTTTGCGTCACCAGGCTGACCCCTCATTTTTAGGTATGACTGGTGTTGCTCCTGGCATGCCCTCCTGCATTCTTCATTGAATCAGGGTTGATCCCCTGGCTTGGTGGTAATGGTAGAGTGGGGGATATGCCGGGCCGTGAGATTACAGATTGTGATTGAGTTAAATTCTGCTGCTGTTGATGGCCCACAATGCTTCATAGATGCCCAGGCTTGAGTTGCTAGATCTGTTTGAAGTCTGTTCCATTTAGCATGGTGGTAGTGCCGCACAACACGATGGAGGGTATCCTCAAAGAAGGCAGGACTGTGCAGTGGTTGCTCCTACCGGTACTGTCATGGGTAGATGCATGTGCAGCAGGTAGATTTGTGAGGATGAGGTCAAGTATGTTTTTCTCTCTTGTTGGCTCCTTCAGCACCTGCTGCAGTCCCAGTCTAGCAGCTATGTCCTTTCGGACTTGGCCAGCTTGGTCTGTGGGTGGTGTTACCGAGCCACTCTTGATGATGGACCTTGAAGTCCCCCACCTAGAGAACATTCTGCACCCTTGCCACCCTCAGTGCTTCCTCCAAGTGGTGTTCAACATGGAGAAGTACTGATTCGTCAGCTGAGGAGGGACAGTACGTGGTAATCGGCAGGAAGCATCCTGGCCCATGTTTGACCTGGTGCCATGAGGTTTCATGAGGTCCAGAGTCAATGCTGAGGACTCCCAGAGCAACTCGATCCCTACTGTATAACCACTGTGCCTCCACCTCTGCTGGGCCTGTCCTGCCGGTGGGACAGAAGATACCCAGAGATGTTGCTGGTGGTGTCTGGGACACTCTCTGTAAGATATGATTCTGTGAGAATGACTGTATCAGACTATTGCTAGGCCCATCTGTAAGACGGCTCTCCTACTTTGGCACAAGCCCCCAGATATTAGTAAGGAGGACTTTGCAGGATTGAAGGGCTGCGTTTGCCGCTGTCGTTTCTGATGCCTAGATTGATGCTGGGTTTGGTATCATTCCTTAGAGACTTTCTAGTAGTTGGATACAACTGAGTAGCTTGCTAGGCCTTTTTGGAGGACAGTTGAGAGTCAACCACATTGCTGTGACTCTGGAGTCACATGTAAGCCAGACCAGGTAAAGACAGCAGATCTCCTTCCCTAAAGGACGTTAGTGAACCAGGTGGGGCTTTAGGACAATGGTTTAATGATCATCATTAGACTTCTAATTCCAGATTTTTATTGATTGGATTCAAATTGCACCATCTGCTGTGGTGGGATTTGAACCTGAGACCCCAGAGCATTAACCTGGGCCTCTGAATTACTAGCCTAGTGATAAAAGTAGGGTGCCTTCACCTCCCCCCTTCAAGGTGGGCATTGGGAAGGGGAGAGGGAGAAATCTGCTATCTAGTTGATTAAAGGTCAGCCTTAACAAGACTGCTGATGGGCTGGGAAGAGGTAAGTACTTCACTTTGCTTTATAACCAAGAATGGGCCTTTGGCTCTGTGGTAACATCCCTCCTTCTAACGTCAGAAGATGCAGGTTTCAACTCTGACCAATCTCCACACACTCCCAGTTAATGTAGGAAATGAAGATGGCGACTGCTGAACTTTGACCCATTGATTTTTTTTTTATTCATTCATGGGACATGGGCGTCGCTGGCTGGCCAGCATTTATTGCCCATCCCTAGTTACCCTTGAGAAGGTGGTGGTGAGCTGCCTTCTTGAATCGCTGCAGTCCATGTGCTGTGGATTGACCCACAATGCCGTTAGGGAGGGAATTCCAGGATTTTGACGCAGCCACTGTGAAGGAACGACGATATATTTCCAAGTCAGGATGGTAAGTGGCTTGGAGGGGAACTTGCAGGTGGTGGTGTTCCCATGTATCTGCTGCCCTTATCCTTCTAGATGGAAGTGGTCATGGGTTTGGAAGGCGCTGTCTAAGGATCTTTCGTGAATTGCTTCAGTGCATCTTGTAGATAGTGCACACTGCTGTTCCTGAGTCTCGGTGGTGGAGGGGATGGATGTTTGATATATATGGTGATTGCTTTAAAAAGAGTGTTCTTAAAATTCCACAACCAAGTCTTTTTGTTTTTGCTGCATTGTACTTGCAGGTACTGTGCAGGCACCGTGCCGTGGGGGAATCCAGGAGAGCATCATGATTTTGAACCACAGCGCCATGATGATGGCTGCATCGAGGTGATTGGCTTCACCATGGCATCATTGGTACGTCTCCATTTCCTTGGATCCTGGAGCCTATATTAGCAGCTGGCATGCCTAGTTAGCCCTCCTTGCTATATTTACTGGTCAATTAGTTCCATTAAGAACCGCACAGTCTGGGATCCTTCCTGGGACCCACCAAAGTTACTCAGGAGAGTAATACAGAAAAAGAATTGGCCATTTGGCCCCCTCGGGTTGGTTTCA
Organism: Mustelus asterias; assembly: GCF_964213995.1. NCBI lineage: Eukaryota > Metazoa > Chordata > Chondrichthyes > Carcharhiniformes > Triakidae > Mustelus > Mustelus asterias. The sequence goes on from NC_135809.1 coordinate 80,754,191, forward strand.
CCATTCACCTGTTGGGGAAAGTAACCTGATGCTGATGGTGTTCCTTTAACTCTTCCTTCTCACCGACATTTGTCTCTTCTGTTGACTTGACTTTCTCCCCATCTGTATTGTAACCAGGCTGCTCTGCAAGTTGGGGGACACGGGGAACGGCTCAACCAGTGCCGTGAAGTGACACTAACAACGTACAAGTCGATCCCGATGCAGGTGGACGGGGAGCCGTGTAAGCTCGCACCCTCGGTTATTCACATTTCATTACGGAATCAGGCTAACATGGTCCAGAAGACCAAGAGGAGGACATCCATTCCACTGCTCAATGAGTGAGTATCATTGCAACCCCATCATCACTATTTAGGAAATTCTGCCAAAGGGATTCGCTGGCTTAGTCATGCAATGTTACATTTTCTAAAAGGCCGTGGCTTTAATTTCCTCATTCACTGGCCCACTCTTGTCGTTGTGTACAACGTTTTCAATGAGTCAATTGGATGATTGTTAGCAGAGGGAATTGAGTGTTAGAAAGCAGAGAAAGGTTATTCTATGGCAAAGGCTCAGGTTTGTCAGAGCTAAGGGTCTTTTCCTATCACTGTAATAAATGTTCTCTGATTGGAAACACTGCGTGAGCCATTGTGGGAGCAGCCATTTTATGACATGCTCGTCCTGGGTAACAACATGTCCAACAAAGGCCACCGACTGTTGACCCCATTTCTCTCACTTGCCACAAGATTTAGTGCCAAATGCCTTCATGGTTCAAAGGAAAGGGGACGAGAGAGTGCTGCATCAGTTGTGTTTTGTGCATTCCCAATTTTAATTGCTCCACTATTGGTGGCCATGCTGCCAGTTGCCTAGGACGCAAGCTCTGGAATTCCCTCCCTAAACTTCCCCACCTCTGTACTTTCTTCCTTTAAGACACGAGATAAAACTGGCCACTTGCACTAAACTTTTCGTCATCTGACCTAATATTACCTAATGCTGCCTGGTTTCATACTTCTGTTTTCTAAAGCTCCTGTGAAGTGCCCGAGGACATTTCAGTGCATTAACGACATTGTTTCAATATGAGTTATTGTTGTTATGGAGTTCGATTGCAGCATAACGGTATTAAAGCGTGAGAGGGTTCAGAGTTAATATTCAAATTTCAGACCCCAGGCTCAGTTGAGCATTACAATTTTAATCAGCAGATTTATTGTTCCTTAATGACATAACTGTACAGCCTTCTAACTCAGCGTCTCCTCCCAGCCAGTTAGTTCCCTAATGATCTTGTCATTCCAGCTGAAAGCTGGCTATATTTTTAAGAGAAGCAAAGTGAAAGAGGGCGATCAGATTCTCTATATGGAGTAATTGCTCCTGGTAAAATCCCTCATTTAAGAAGACAGCCACTCACTTGTATAAGGTTTGGGCATCAGGGGAATAACAAGTGATTATAACTCAAATGCTGCAGCTTACCCCAATGGGAAGGCCCCTGTATCAGAGTGTTCCTGATATTGATTCAGTGCATGATGAAATGTGTATAAGATGTGCCAAATAAATCGCCAGTATCCTTCCTCACGGAGTTTACACCATTTATCCCTAGAAACATCCTATTATTATTGGGACCACTGATTTACAGCAAAGGAGCAAATCAAACTGGTGGCTGATCTTGACTTTGCCTGATGGTGTGAAACATAGAACAGTTCACTTTACTTCTCTCAAGCTTTGTGTTTCCACTGACTGCATTGGGAAATGTAAATCCAAATACTGATTGACCGTCACTTATTTTGACGGCGAGATGGTACAAAATGAGCCCCGGTGTTTTGATTCCGCAGCATTGGAGGCAGATTAATTGTATTTTCAGGATCATGCGGCAGGTCTGAAAGCCCAGGAATGCAGAGGGAGGCACTATGAAGGTGCCATTGATTGGTACAGCAGCCTGGCCCCAGAGTTTCTCTCGATTAGACTATCAGCGTGTCACCCAGACTGGCTGCTGTAGAAACTGCCCTTCCACTTGGATTGTATTCTCTTGTGTTTCAGGGTGATCTAAAGTAGGTGTCAACATGAGAAAGGGATCCCATTAAGGTAGATAGAGAGAAAGCATTGCCTCTGCTCGGGGTATCCTGAACATGGGAACACTGTCTTAACATTCATGTTTAACCTTCGGGGAGTGAATACAGGAAGCACATTTTCACATAAACACTGGTGCTGGGGTTTGGCATTCTCTGTCCCAAAAATCTCTGGGTCGGCGGAAACGTTCAAGGTAAGGTACGGCACGGTAGCACAGTGGTTAACATTGCTGCTTCACAGCTACAGGGACCTGGGTTCGATTCCTGGCTTGGGTCATTGTCTGTGTGGAGTTTGCACAATCTCCTCATGTCTGCATGGGTTTCCTCCGGGTGCTCCAGTTTCCTCCCACAGTCCAAAGATGTGCAGTTTAGGTTGATTGGCTGTGCTCAAATTGCCCCTGAGTGTCCTGAGATGCGTAGGTTAGAGGGATTAGCGGGTAAATATGTAGGGATATGGGGATAGGGCCTGGGTGAGATTGTGGTCGGTGCAGACTCGATGGGCCAAATGGCCTCTTTCTGCACTGTAGGGTTTCTGTGATTCTAAGGTGGGTAAATGGTGTTAGGGTATTGGTCATTTCTGATCCAATTGAATAGCCCAATCAGATGGAGGGCCAAATGGCCTCCTGTTCCTGTGATCCATTTTGTTGCATTTGAATGGAAAAATCCATAATGACCCACCACGTGATATTGTTGTGCCCCCTCACCCCTCTCCCAAGCAGCTGATGGTGAGAACTCATGGTGGCAAGAGGTTATCGCAAACTGTGGTGATTTACACCTGATATTTACACTTTATATCAATTGGCAGTCGGGAGGATAGAGCAAAATGTTAACTGTGTAAACAGACAGAGCATCAGATCAATGCCAGGGGCAGTATGTACAGAAAGGAAGCACAAGAGTAGGCTGCCGTGTTTTGTACTTTGGCTGCAATCCTCATTGGCTGTGAGACGCTATTGAACCAAACCTTACAGCCCTCAGTGAATGTTGGCCAGGACACTGGAGGGAACTACCCCACTCCTGTACAAAATAGTGCCTTGGGCTATTTGCATCTACCTATCCTGCCTCCCTAGTACTGCACTGGAGTATCAAACTCGAGCTTTATACTTGAGTGGGATTTGAACACCACCACCTTGTGACATGGAGTCGCGATACAGGCAAAGAAACCTGAGCAAGGAGAACCTTCCAGCAGGTTCTGTGAATAATGATCTGGTTCTAATCTCATGGTCATAGCATTGGGACTATTTGTTTAATTCTCGTGGGAGATGGAACAGGGCCTGGTTGACAGACAGACTAAAATAGGGAGAGAACATAGCAATACTTCCCTGATCACCTTCTCTGAAAATGTTACAGAGCCAACAGGAGGGGGGAGCTGTAGCCCCATTGTTTTCACTGTGCAATTCGAATTTGACTCTCCGCATTAAAGCTTTCAGCTTGTTCTATTAAAATGACTTATTATCTGTTTCAGTCAACAGACGGTACCGGAAAGCCTGAAGATCCGTGTGAATCGGATCAGCATGCATGATTACGAAGCCTTGCATTATGACAAGGAGAAACTGAAAGAAGCCTGTAAGTAGCCGGTGGGCCAGTGACTGCTGACCTCCTTCCTCCGTGACTCCTCAAATCAAAAAGATCTTGCATTTATATAGCACCTTTCAGGCCCCAAAATGCTTCGCAGCCAATGATAGTGCTGTTGAAGTGTAGTCGCTGTTGTAATGTACAGGTACAGGGCAGTCAATTTAGGCACAACAAGATCCCACCAAACAGCAACTGACCCGATCATTTTATTTTTGTTTGTTTGTGGCAATGGGTGCACTCTTTTGTGGTACAGCTCGCTATGGGAGCACTAGATGGCAGTGTTTAGGCAGTTCTGAATGCTTGCTTGCATAAGAAACACGTATTGTACAAAAGCTTCAGTACTGATTCCAGCCTGCCTTGTACTTAATCCTGTCAAACAATACCAGAATTGTCTATAGAGGAGGATTGAATAATATGCTTCTCACTTTTCACTCTATAACATTTAATCTTCTAAATGTCTTATTCCCTCCAGCTCAGACACTAATGGGCATCACAATTAATGGATTCAAATGAGTCCCCTGTTTCGTACTCTCCCACTGCTGTTGCTGACTTTGTTTGGAACCACACCCAGCATATTAGTGGCAATGTTCTGTGGTTGCACTCGTACATGGCTCTGCCAGGGCCACTTGGTTACTGACCCCATCACAGTCCTGGCTGTGAACGCGAGGTGAGGTGCGAGTGTCTCCTTTGCCACCAAGGCAACATTTGACCGAGTGTGGCATCAAGGAAGCATGGTAAAATTGGAGCCAATGGGACTTAATGGGAAAATTCTCCACTGGTTGGAGACATACCTGGCACAAAGGAAGATGGCTGTGGTTGTTGGAGACCAATCATCTCAATCCCAGGACACCACTGCAAGATTTTCTCAGGGTAGTGTCCTGGACCCAACCATCTTCAGCTGTTTCATCATAGAACCATAGAAAAGTAACAGCACAGAAGGAGGCCATTCAGCCCATCTTGTCCATGCCAGCCCGAGGACACCCAGGTACCCTTTCTAATTCCACCTTCCTGCACCTGGCCAATAGTGGCCCATAGTACAGCTTGCCACATGGACTGCAGAGGTCCAAGAACGTGACTCACCACCACCTTCTCGAGCAATTAGGGATGGGCAGCAAATGCTGGCCTAGCCAGCAATTCTCATATCCCAAAAAATAATTTTAAAAACTGCAGTCAGTGTCTTGAACTTTGTAACAGACTAAATGTCTTGTAAGTAATGTCAAGTTGCAGAGAACAGTGTTGCTACATTAACACCATTATCTACTGGTGTGGATCCCCAGCGAGCTCCCTATTGTTTTGCTCAGTGTGGACATGGTTATGGGAGTGCAAGATGTGCATCACTATTCAAACCTGGTTATAAACCTATCAGCAGCAATTTGCTTAGTGTCCCTGTTTATAGCATTATGGAGACTAATAATCATAAAGAGAAATATTTATTTCAACATTGCGGACTGCTTATTCTTTAATAATAAAATGTACAGGTAATTTGCTGTCCTCTTTATGCTGAATTTAATTTTCCACCCGTGCTGCTTAGCCAAGGAGCACATGTCGCAAGGTTGAAGATAAAGTCACAGATAAATTGATCTGCTGAGTGGGTGAGCTGGCAATAGTAATGAGTCAGCTGTTCTGTCATGGGAGGGCTCTCACTCCTAGCCATCTATGTAACTTCTTCTTCCAGCTCTCTGAACCTCTGAGATCTCTGTTCCTCCAAATTTGGTCTCTTCCTTCATTCATTTATCTCCCACTTCCTTTATCCCCCCCCTATTTACACCTGTCCTTTGCCAATTTGCCCCATTAATCTCTGGAGTTTCTTCCTCAAACCTCTTCACCTTTCTGCCTCACTTTCTCATGGGCATTATGGTGGTTAGCAGTGCTGCCTCACAGTACCAGGGACCCGGGTTCAATTCCAAACTTGGATGACTGTGGAGTTTGCATGTTCTCCCCACGTCTGCGTGGGTTTCCTCCGGGTGCTCCGGTTTCCTCCCACAGTCCGAAAGACGTGCTAGTTAGGTGGATCGGTCATGCTAAATTCTCCCTCAGTGTCATAGAGGAAACAGGCCCTTAGGCTCAACTTGTCCATGCCATCCTTTTTAAAATTTCTTTAAACCCCTAAGCTAGTCCCAATTGCCCGCATTTGGCCCATATCCCTTTATATCCATCTTATCTATGTAACTGTCTAAATGCTTTTTAAAAGTCAAAATTGTACCCGCCTCTACTACTACCTCTGGCACTTGTTCCAGACACTCACCACCCTCTGCGTGAATAAATTGCCCCTCTGGACCCTTTTGTATCTCTCCCCTCTCACCTTAAGCTGATGCCCTCTAGTTTTAGACTCCCCTACCTTTGGAAAAAGATATTGACTATCTAGCTGATCTATGCCCCTCATTAGTTTATAGACCTCTATAAGATCACCCCTCAGCCTTCTACGCTCCAGAGAAAAAAGTCCCAGTCGATCCAGCCTCTCCTTATAACTCAAACCATCAAGTCCCAGTAGCATCCTAGTAAATCTTTTCTGCACTCTTTCTAGTTTAATAATATCCTTTCTAGAATAGGGTGACCAGAACTGTACACAGTATTCCAAGTGTGGCCTTACCAATGTCTTGTACAACTTCAACAAGACGTCCCAACTCCTGTATTCAATGTTCTGACCAATGAAGCCAAGCATGCCGAATGCCTTCTTCACCACTCTGTCCACCTGTGACTCCACTTTCAAGGAGCTATGAACCTGTACCCCTAGATCTATGTTCTGTAACTCTCCCTAACGCCCTACCACTAACTGAATAAGTCCTGCCCTGGTTCAATCTACTAAAATGCGTCACCTCGCATTTATCTAAATTAAACTCCAAGTGCCATTCGTCAGCCCACTGGCCCAATTGATCAAGATCCTGTTGCAATCCTAGATAACTTTCTTCACTGTCCACTATGCCACCAAACTTGGTGTCATCTGCAAACTTACTAACCATGCTTCCTATATTCTCATCCAAATCATTAATATAAATGACAAATAACAGTGGACCCAGCACTGATCCCTGAGGCACACCGCTGGTCACAGGCCTCCAATTTGAAAAACAATCCTTTACAACCACCCTCTGGCTTCTGTCATCAAGTCAATTTTGTATCCATTTAGCTACCTCACCCTGGATTGCAGTGTACCCGAACAGGCACTGGAGTGTGGCGACTAGGGGATTTTCACAGTTAACTTCATTGCTATGTTAATGTAAGCCTATTTGTGACACTAATAAATAAACATTTGTGTGAGATCTACCACTTTGATTGAGCTTTCGGCTACTTGCCCTAATATTTCCTCCTTTGAGCCAGTGGCAAAGTTTACCTGATTACACTCCTGTGAAATGCCTGAGGGATGTTTCAACATGTTAAAGGTGCTATTTAAATACAAGTTGTTGTCAAATAATTTAATCCAAAATTCCAGTGTAGAACTCGTGAAATATTTACATTGCAATGAGCTCTTTAATTTCCCCGTGTGAATGTTCACATGTAGATTCCAGTAAGTAACCTTAAGTGACCTTTGCACTGGGCCACACAAGGATTGCAAAATGGTTGAGTGGCAGAGGTGACAGAATTGGGCACATTGCTGCAGAGTTAAAGTAGAACCCCCCGAGCCAGCAGGCCACTCCTCCCTGAGTCAGCAGACCCCCGCCTCACCCCCTGAGCCAGCAGGCCCCCCTGCGTCAGCAGGCCACTCCTCCCTGAGTCAGCAGCCCCCCGCCTCACCCCCCACAACCAGCAGGTCCTCCTTCTCTCCACCCCCCACCATCCCCCGAGCCAGACTTTCTCCTTCTAAATCATTGGCACGGCTCGGTTGAAGGCTTGGCTCTGATACCTCCTATCGCTGACACCAACTTGATTTTAATGCGAAGACTGGCAAATTTGGCCAACCTTTTGAGGCAGCCAGTGCCTGCAAACCTGAAAAGAAATGAAAACCAGTAAAACTTGGAATGGCTGGGTGCCAGTAAAATGTGTCCCATCTAGTCTTGCGTACCTTAAAATGAAACTCCGGTATTATTGGTCGTTGCTGGGATTTGACAACTTTGAGCTGCTTTGCCTTCTGGGGTGCCTTAAGGAGAGGGACAGACCATGCAGTCTCTGCCACATCAGGTCTCAATTCAATGGGTGATGCAGTGCAAGCGTTAATAAGCCTGAAGTTGTTGCACTCGGGTCAGCTGCTCTGATCTGATGGCTTCAGAGCAGACCTGGTCAGCCATTGATGGGTCAATTATTAAAAATAACATTGCAGCCCAGTCTGACTGAAGCTTTGTGCAAAGCAGACAGGAGCTGTTTGTTTAAGAGCAGAATGTGTTTGTGTTGAGAAATTTGCTCTGTGACAGTTTTCAGCTTAAGGAGTCAGTGGAGCAGGAGCTGCGTGTTTATGTTGTTACCAAGCGGTAATTTACTCTCCATCAGTCTTGACTGCTGGGCCCCTTGAGAACAGACTACTTGGCCACCGGGTGGGGGAGGGGGAGAGCACGGACAGATTTACGAATGAATTTGGAAAATAGGTTGGAATGAAGAATTGAGTCACCTGATGTACAGAGTTGCACCTGAGTGTCAGTCACCATCTTTTCCATCAGGTGTGTGACATCCATCACCCGAGGATACTATCCCACCAGTGGGCATGTTTTACTCTAGATGTTGATCGTGGAAAGGCAGGTGTCACGAAACGGGTGATAAAACCCTGGCACTTTTTCTCACATAAGCCCAGCTCTCTCGACACTCCGGTCCCTCCAACTCAAATGAGTGAAAGGGGAATAAGAAGGAAAACCACACATTACAAGCGGTTCTTACTGACATGTACAGCGAGTTAGGCATTTCTGTTTCACAGTTCTGTAGACTTGCTCAATGGTTTTAGACTGCAGGCTACTTGAGTTCAGAATGTAAGAATTAATAAACATTAGCACAACTACTAGCTACTGCTGCAAAATAAGAATGATGCAGACAAAGGGTCATCTGGACTTGAAACGTCAGCTCTTTTCTCTCCTTACAGATGCTGCCAGACCTGCTGAGATTTTCCAGCATTTGTTTTTTTGGTTTCAAATTTAAACCTTTATTTCTTTCTCAGCACAGTGGGGAATACAAATGACATAACGTATAATATATTGACGTTCCCACTCTGGTGAGATGCAGTATATTGATTCCACTCTGGTGAGATACAATATATTGATTCCACTCTGAGATACGGAATATCGACTCCATGCTGGTGAGGTACAATACATTGGCCAGCACTCTAGTGAGATACAGAATATTGACTCCTTTCCTGCTGCGGTGCAGTGTATGGACCCTCCTGTCCTGGTGAGGTGCAGTATATGGATCCTCCTATCCTGGTGAGGTATTGTATATGGATCTATCCTGGTGAGGTGCAGTATATGGATCCTCCTGCCTTGGTGAAGTGCAGTATCTAGATCTTCCTGTCCTGGTAAGGTGCAGTATGTGGATCCTCTTGCCCTGGTGAGGTGCTGTATATGGATCTTCTTGCCCTGATGAGGTGCTGTATATGGATCCTCCTACCCTGGTGAGGTATAGTATATGGATCTTCCTACCCTGGTGAGGTGCAGTATACGGATCCTCCAGCCCTGATGAAGTGCAGTATATGGATTCTTCAGCCCTGGTGAGGTGCCGTATATGGATTCTCCTGCCCTGGTGAGGTGCAGTGCATGGTCTCTTCTGCTCTCAAGCCATGCTAACAGGAGCTGGTGGATCATTTCTCCTGATGATCATCCTGTGTAAAATTAGATTCTTCTACCTGACATCCCAGTGATCTATCCACCTGGGCATCTTTGCATTGGTGTGATTGAATGCAAGTGCAGAGTTAATAAGATATTAAATAGATGGACTAATTTTAAACAATAAAAATGTAGTGCTTAAAGGTTGGTTCAATAATCAGCAAGGTAAACTTGTTAGTTAGTTACCAGTCTGGTGTGTTAGCCATGGCGTCTGCATGTCTTGCCTCTGAATTCAAAGGTTGTGACTTCCAAGTCCAGCTGCTGAAAATTGAACACCGTACCCAGGTTGACACTGTAGAGCAGGAGTGAGAAAATGCTGAATGTTTTTCCAATGAGACCTTAAGCTGGAGATCTGCCTGCTCTCTCAGCTGGACATAAAGGATGATCTTTTCTCGTAGAATCCCTACAAAGCAGAAGGAGACTATTTGACTCATCGAGTCTGCACCGACCGCAATCCCACCCAGATCCTATTCCCATAACCCCACAGATTTACCCTGCTAATCCCCTGACACTCGGGTCAATTTAGCATGGTCAATCAACCTAACCCGCACATCTTTGGATTGTGGGAGGAAAGCGGAGCACCCGGAGGAAATCCACGCAGACACGGGGAGAATGTGCAAACTCCACACAGACAGTGACCCGAGACCGGAATTGAACCCGGGTCCGTGGCACTGTGAGGCAGCAGTGCTAACCACTGTGTTACCATACTGCCCATTCTGTATCTGGTCATTATTGTCATGCTGTATGTGGGAGCTTGTGTGCAAATTGGTTGTTGCATTTCCTCCATTGTACCACTGACTGCATTGCAAAAGAACTATCTGGGATATCCTGAAGTTGTGAAAGGTGCTATGAAAATGCAAGTTGTTCTCTTTCTTTTGCTGCTACTAAATTTTTGTTCTCATCCATTTGCTGTTCTGTTTCACAGCGGTGCCCCTCGGTATCATCGTAGTCCCCGGCGACAGTGACCTGGAGATCTGCCGCATACACGTCGAGAGGCTTCAGGAGGTACGTCTCAAGATGTTTGCTTTTTTTTCTCTTGGGAAGAAAGGACATACTGTGGCATGAAATATGCTCTTGTTGACATTGCAATTCATTTTAATTGGAATGCAGAGAGAAGCTTCCGGAAAAGCAGAAAGCTTGAGCGCTGCCTGACCCTCTGTCCGTTGCTATCGACATTAGTGCTGCACAGCAAGCAATTCTATTGAAACTAGTATCTCTCTGTGTGTGAATAATATAGGAAACTAGAGATAGGAAGATTGTCACCAACCATTAGAGCCAGAAGACATCTTACCACAGAGCAGTGATAAGTGGATTTCAACCCCCTGTTTTAAGTTTATTCACTAGGCTAACATTATCACTGCAATGAAGTTACTGTGAAAATCCCCTAGTCGCCACATTCCGGCACCTATTCAGGTACACTGAGGGGAGAATTTAGCATGGCCAATGTACCTAAACCAGCACATCTTTCGGATTGTGGGAGGAAACCGGAGTACCCGGAGGCAACCCACGCAGAAATGAGGAGAACGTGCAGACTCCGCACAGACAGCCACCCAAGCCAGGAATCAAACTCTGGTCCCTGGCGCTGTGAGGCAGCAGTGCTAACCACTTTGCCAACCTGCCTGCGTGCAGTGAGATTACATGGCAAGCTAGGAATAGAGAAGGACCATTCGGCCCCTCAAGCCTATTCTTGGTATCAGTCTGGCTTTTAGAGTGAGCGCTGAGCAAAGGAATAGAGAGTTACTGCAGAGGCTGCTATTAGTTAGGCACTCCTCATGGGCAAATGCCAGAGCAAAATTGGCATAGGTTTGGGAAGAGTTGGCTACCCGAGTTCTCAACAGTTGATGGCCTACGTCAAAAGGGCATCAGTTGGGAGAAAGAAAGAATATACCTTCAAATTTCAGCTGAAAAAGAAAAATAGCTCCGACGAAGAGTCATATGGACTCGAGTGTTGGCTCTGTTTCTCTCTCCACAGATGTTGTCAGACCTGCTACATTTCTCCAGTAATCTCTGTTTGTTCAGATTTCCAGCATCTGCTGTATTTTGCTTTTAAGAAAAACAGATTTGTAAATTTACTCTCGGGTAACAACTCATTTAATTTTTCCTCCATCCATTTTATGTCTATTCCCTCCCAGCCCAAATGATCTCCCACCCCAGAAGGCTTGTCCTGTTCCCAGATGATTAGCTGAAGTGTGGAGCCCGTGTCAAAATATTCCGCAAACAACTCGTAGAGTCTGCAAGCCAAACTCTGCAGGGTGTAGTGTTGCCCACTCTGATTATCCCTGGAGATTTCATCACATGACTTGCCCTCGCGCTCCAGCCAACACACCCATCCTTGTGACGCACTGCTTTCCTACACCAATTGGAAAGCATGAAGATTCATTGGGCAATTGGATGATGCTTTCCAATCAGCCACACAGCCTTTTCCCCCATTTTCAATATTTGTATATCTGGTAAAGAGAAATGTTCAAAGAAAATGACAAAAAAGACAATCTTTTTTTAACGTCCTGATGGTTTTTCTCCAGGGTTGCACGCAGCTTGGAGATTGATCTTCAAGTCCTGGAGCCTCCAGGCCCAAGCTAGAGGGTTGGCAACCCTCCCTGGTGACGAACAGGAGATTTTATCTAAGGACACCTCTGCTCCTCTAGGGAGAAGAGAGATCCTACACAAAATGTCTGCCTCTGGCTATCTCTGAGTAGCACTTTGAAATTATAAAGTGCAGAGAACTGATAGCGATAAGGGAATGATCTCCCTTGAACATATAACTTAATGCAGATGAATAGTGTTACCCCATCCTCTGGCCTGGAAAAAATGTGTTTGCCTCTCTCTTGTTTTGATGATTAATATATAGTGACATTAGAGTGATTGGGGGTTGATTTAAACTGATTAATGTAGTTCCATCACCTTTATCAAAAAACTTCTCGTGTGACACAGTTCTGGCAACTCCAAAGTGTTCATCCATCTTCACACTTCTTTGATTTGGACAAAAACAAACGACAATGTTTGAAAATGCATTGCTTTGTCTCTTGTTTTTTTTTATTTGCACATCTAAGAAATTATAACGACTGGATAAGAGACAGAAAGAAGAGAGAGGTGGTGAAAGTTTGTTTCTCAGATTGGAGTATGCTGTGGTGTTCCCAGGGATTGATGTTAGGTTTGCTACCTTCTGTGATCTGTAAGGACCTGAATTGGGGAACCTGATGTGATATTTGTACATGTTCCAAACTTGAAAAAAAATGAAGATTTTTTTTTCCTTTATTCTTCCATGGGATGTGGATGTCACTGGCAAGGCCAGCATTTGCTGCCCATCTCTAATTGCCTGAGAACTGACTCTTCGTCGGAGCTATTTTTCTTTTTCAGCTGAAATTTGAAGGTATATTCTTTCTTTCTCCCAACTGATGCCCTTTTGACATAGGGGCGGCACAGTAGCACAGTGGTTAGCACTGCTGCTTCACAGCTCCAGGGACCTGGGTTCGATTCCCGGCTTGGGTCACTGTGTGGAGTTTGCACATTCTCCTCATGTCTGCATGGGTTTCTTCCGGGTGCTCCGGTTTCCTCCCACAGTCCAAATATGTGCGGGTTAGGTTGATTGGCCATGCTAAAAATTGCCCTTAGTGTCCTGAGATGTGTAGGTTAGAGGGATTAGTGGGTAAATATGTAGGGGTAGGGCCTGGGTGGGATTGTGGTCGGTGCAGACTCGATGGGCTGAATGGCCTCTTTCTGTACTGTAGGGTTTCTATGATTTTCTATGAATAGCATGCCATTTCAGAGCCAACCACATTGCTATGACTCTGGAGTCACATGTAGGCCAGACCGGGTAAGGACGGCAGATTTCCTTCCCTAAAGGACATTAATGAACTAGTTGGATTTTTACAACAATCGTAATGGTTTCATGGTCACCGTTTACTGAGGCTAGCTTTTTGATGAGTACTGGAATTTAAATTCCACCAGCTGCCATGGATTTGTTTTTATTCATTCGTGGGACATGGGTGTCACTGGCTGGTCAGCATTTTTTGCCCATTCCTCGTTGTCCTTGGAGGGCAGTTGAGGGTCAGCCATATTGCTGTGGCTCTGGAGTCACATGTAGACCAGACCAGGTAAGGACGGCAGATTTCCTTCCCTCAAGGGCATTAGTGAACGAGATGGGTTTTTCCAACAATTGACAATGGTTTCATGGTCATCAGTAGATTCTTAATTCCAGATATTTTTTATTGAATTCAAATTCCACCAGCTGCTGGGGATTCAAACCCAGCTCCCTAAAATATTAGCTGAGTTGCTGGATTAATAGTCTAGCGATAATACCACTTGGCCACCACCTGCCTTAAATGAACTCGTATCCCCAGGACATGAGTAGGAGCCTCTAAAGTTTCATTTATTAGTGTCACAAGTAGGCTTACATTAATACTGCAATGATGTTACTGTGAATGTCCCCTTGTCGCCACACTCTGGCGTCTGTTTGGGTACACTGAGGGAGAATTTAGCATGGCCAATGCACCTAATCAGCCCGTCTTTTGGAGAGTGGGAGAAAACCGGAGCACCTGGAGAAAACCCACGCAGACACAGGAAGAATGTGCAGACTCCGCACTGACAGTGACTCAAGCCGAGAATCGAATCCGAGTTCCTGGCACTGTGAAACAGCAGTGCTAACCGCTGTGCTACCGTGCCGCCCTGGATTACTAGTCCAGTAATGTTATTATTCTGCCACTGTCTCACAGGTAGAAGTGGATTTTAGTGGAAGAATGAGGAGACGCATTATAAACAAAATGGTGGCATTTTACGGATGTTGCTAGGAGACGGACGAGAACTGGTGGGGAGGGATGAATTGCCTACGACAAACTTTGAAGGTGCCAGAACAAGTTAATAAAGCTTTTACAAAACATATGGGATCCTTAGTTTTGTAAATAAAGGATAGAATGCACAAGCAAGGAAGTTACAGAAAATCTTTATAAATGTTTGGTTGTGGTCCGAGCTTGGGTACCCATTTTGTGGGCACCAATGATGCCACTGCCTCCGTGAGAATGAAGATTTGATTTATCGAAATCTCTCTTTCCCGGCATGTGGAGCGATTTGACACAGGGCGGGATTTTACAGCTACACTCGCCACAAGGCTGGAAATTCCTGCCCGGGGTCAATGGATCTTTGCATGGTCCTCCTGTTCCACCTGCTATGATTCCTGTGAATCAGGAAAAAATTCCTCCCACAGGCATTGACTTTCTAAAGGGAATTGGATATGTACTTGGAAAAGGAAAAAGATTCAGAGTAGGAGGGAAAGAGTGGGACTATTGGATAGCTCCATAAAGGGGCAGCACAGGACAAGCCTGATGGGTGAATTCTTGTTTCTGATTGCAGGATCGTTCCCCTGGTGAAACAATAGTGTCAAGTGCCTTGGTATGAATTTACGGTGCATCAGACGGTTTTGCAACTTGCCTAACTGCACGCAGCTGCTTGAGGAAGATTAGAGTTGCAGAATTAACCAGACAATTGCTTCATTCGCATACTGGTTCATGTAGAGTTGCTCATTGGTTGAGAAGATAGCTTTGGTTTTGTGGGTGATTAGCAGACCCTCAGGTTTGCTGCTGGCCTGAGGTAACTGCAGTAGGGAGCTGAGGATGCTGGCAGACTCTTCCAAACCCCCCACCTCCCCCACCCCCCCAGTCATGCGCAGCTGCAGTTGTGCAGATTGGCAACCATTTCACTGAAATTGTTGCATTTTTAAAAAATCTGTGTAGCATCTGTTGCAGTTGGTTGGAGAGTGTGTGCAGCCTGCAGTCCAGGCAAGATGCTGCCAAAGGCGCCAAGACAGATCTGCTATCGTTCCTGTGCCAGCTGTGGCTCCAGCTGGCATCACACTGATGCCAAGTGCCAAACTGCTGAGTGGTGCCAGTAAAATACAGTCCCTGTACTTCCAAAGTTATTCTCTAACTACCTTATGTGATCCATTGATTCCCATCTCCCCATCTCTTGTCACACACTGTCAGGTGACTGCTGCTGCATTAAGCTGGTTCTTATGAGGTGTCTGCAAGTGCCTCAGCCTGGTGAGCTTTACCTGTTGCATGTGGGAAATTTCTGGAGTTATTATTGCACCGGTGTCCCTCCTGGAATAACAAAATCCTATTGCGATGGGCACAGTCGTCCCCTGATTACTGATGCAATGCTGAGATGTTCTGCTCTTCCACAGGATTTGCCTATCGTTCATCCCGCACTCCAGCGATTGGTGCTGCAGGTTTGTGAGCCAGGGTTGCTGTTTGATGACGGGTGCTGGCTCTCGTACACTCTCGTCTCATGCTTTTCTTGTTCCGAGCGTGAAGCACACCTTCTGCGTGCATGCTGTGACCCCCCACCGTTGTGATTTACATAGCGTGTTTGCATGCAGGGAATGGAAACGTGTGGTCTGTGAGGGGCTTGGTTTGCATGTGCTGGCTGCACCATCTGTTCTGTGGTATAAAAACCGCAACAACACTGCATCGTAATCCTTTTGACCCCCTTAACCAAACTGCTCCAATTGTAGAATATGGTATGTTGCTGTTAAAAATGGAAGCCAAGATCACAAACTAAAGGAATTAATTGACAGTCTTCTCTGCAAACGTTTCTTTCTCACGAATTAGTTTGGGTGGCACAGTGGCAGAGTGGTTAGCACTGCTGCCTCACAGCGCCAAGGACCCAGGTTTGATTCCCGGCTTGGGTCGCTGTCTGTGTGGAGTTTGCACATTCTCCCTGTGTCTACGTGGGTTTCCTCCAGATGCTCCGGTTTCCTCCCACACTCCAAAGATGTGCAGGTTAGGTGGATTGGCTGTGTTAAATTGCCCCCGAGTGTCAGGGGGACTAGCTAGGGTAAATGCATGGGTTTACAGGGATAGGGCCTGGGTGGGATTGTGGTCGGTGCAGATTCAATGGGCTGAATGGCCTCCTTCTGTAGAATTCTATGATTCAATGAAATATGTCGCAGTATTTGGAAGGATTACAGATGGAGTACATCGCTGGCGTCACCTCACTTCAAGAGCTTCAGTCTCACCCCAGCCTGAAGATTTCAGCCAGATTCTCTCCTGTTGAGTCCTGGAAATCCGCTGGAAAAGTCGGGATCCGAGTGTCCAGCTTCAGAGAACCACTTCATCAAATGTCCAGTTCTTGTATCAGGCACCCATGCTTAATGTAGTGGTCTTGTTTGTTCCCATGTTGTATTCACTGCTGTCCAAGAACAGCCTCTTTATTGGTGACATTGATCATGCCATTTTGCTTTTGATGTTGTCTACAAATCACAATGACCCTGCTTTGGAGAATGTTTGTGGAGTATTGCATCCTTTGTTGTTTCTGAATCTTCATGCTCTTTCCCTCGAAGAAATAAGTGAAGAATCCACCTGATGATTAACAGTCTGACTGGGCCAGACATCATGAATTCTCTATCCATGGCCGGAACCAGCCTAAAGGGTGGTTAGGCTTAAATAGTATGAAGGTCTCATGGGCCCTCACAACCCACGGGGCTGGCGCAAGTATGGAATGTAGAGCCAGTGTTCCCTTTACTGGGCCTGCCTGAAAAGGGACTCTCATCCTGCACTTTCTCTGACTCAAAAGATGGAAATAGTAATGCGAAGTCCATGGCTTGCTCTGTTGTACCCTGTTGCACAGTGTCTTTCCAAATCAAATTCCTGAACGTGCTAATGGCTTCCTTTCTCCTCTCTTTGCAGGAGGATGACGGCACCAAGTCTCGAACCTTGTCCTCACAGAAGCTATCCCCAAAATGGTGTTTTCTGGACTGTGAGTATCCATTTGAAACTGGTTGTAAAATGTTAGAGCAGCATTCCATTATAATTAGACTGGCAAGATACTCAAATCACCGTTACATTTAATGGACGCTTTAAAGAAGCCATTGTGTTGTATGCTATCCTAGACAATGGGATCCTCATTATAGTTCATGGGCCCTTTAAAGGAGAATTCCAAGGGAATAAATCGATGGGATTCACAATATAGTGCGCGGGCACTTTAAAAAAAAAAATTCTAATAGAATAAGCTCCTGGACATAGTTCAAAGGGGATCAAAAGTTACGGGAAAAGGCAGGAGAATGGGTTGAGGAATTTATCAGCCAAGATTGAATGGTGGAGCAGACTCGATGGGCCAAATGGCCTAATTTTGTTCCTATAACTCTGGTCTTATAACTGTGATAGGGTACCAACAATTTTTAAAGCTATATTGTTTTGTAAATGGATTCCAGGATACCACAAGCACTGTTAGTGATCTGGGAATAAACCTGTGGGATTGATCAGCAGTGTGAACTGAATATAAACTCACAACATAGACTTACTCACCATCCACTGCCTGTTCCTTTGGCCGATTGATAACTAGTCACCAATACTGCGTCATGGGAGCAAATGATCCTTCACAATGAGAGCAGGAAAATGCTTAAAGTGTCGGATTGTTATGGCATCTGTACAGGACACATTTTTAAAATTAAAGAGTAGAGCAGTATTTATTCAGTCTTGCCCAGAGCCTGCTTAGGGATGAGGGTACGAAGGAGTATTCCTTTGCAGTCACTCACAGAACTATGGAAAGGCAAATGTGTTGCCATACTAGGTCTCTCAAAGCATGATGGAAGAAGAATTTTAGGTCGTGTTTATTCAGGGTTTCTCAGGCACTGGTCAGAGGAGTACAATATTGTATTTTCTCTAAGTCTCACAAACAGCCTTGAGAAAGGGGAGTAGTATTAGTATTCATGGTCATTGACAGAGCATGATGAGAGAGGGATTATCATCCATACCCTGATAAGGAAAACACTATGATCTAGTATTTATGCAGGGTTTCTTATAAAGCCTCGTTGAAGGGAATTGCAATACAAAGACGGTTGACCCAAATTTTGTGATCATAATGATAACAAAAACTGTCAGCAATCTCTGATGCTCGCTCATGTCGAGTGAAACGTGGAAATCGGAAATTGTCAGCAGTTTTACACTTGTAATCCATGTGACTGAAATCAAGTAGAAATCAGTGAACTGATGAAATCTTAGCTCTTTTATGCTGTTTAAAGTTTATTTATTAGTATCAAAAGTAGGCTTCCATTAACACTGCAGTGAAGTTACTGTGAAAATCCCCAAGTCACTGCCACACTCCAGTGCCTGTTCGGGTACACTGAGGGAGAATTCAGCATGGCCAATGCACCTAATCAGCAGGCTTTAAGGACTGTGGGAGGAAACCGGAATACCCGGAGGAAATCCACGCAGACATGGGAAGAACATGCAAACTCCACACAAACAGTGACCCAAGCTGGGAATCGAACCCAGGTCCCTGGCGCTGTGAGGCAGCAGTGCTAACCACTGTGCCACCTGTGCTTAGCCTTGCTGTGCCTGAAAACCTCATTTGATAATTGTGGAATGTCAAATTTCTCCATTATGATCTTTTTAAAAATGATTTTTTTTAAGTTCCTGATATTTCATCTTCTGTATTACCTCATGTTTATGTGCCAATCATTTATTTCACTCAATTTTAAATAGAACTGAAAATATTATTGTTTTTTTATTTCCTGGTTTGCTGTCTGTGAGAATTGTGCTATTGGATTTTATATTCTATTCAAAAGCTTTGCTCCATTTTTTCCCTTTAAGGTTTAAGAGCTAATCATATATTTATTCCCTGGGTCACCTACTTATCGAAATAATCTTTCACTATTAATCTTCTCAAACTCTCAAAACGTTGAACCATTCTGTGAGAACCCGCTGAACCTCCACTCCTACACTAAATGCCACACTCAAATCTCCAATCACATCTAAATCCATGTCTTCCTTCTGTCACTAATGAATCAACACTGCATCCATTTTTTATGGTTCCACTATGTTCTTTAATGTCTCTCTATGCCCCTCTCTCACAAATGTGTATCTATGGAAGTCTCTCGAGCCTCCTTTCTCCCACTCCTGTATCTGGGGAGGTCTCTTTCCAACATTCTCTGCCCCTTCCCGTATCTGGTAAGGTCTCTTTCTAACGCTCTCTCTCTTTTCTTGGTGAGGTAACGGAGGTGTGAAGAGGGTAATATGGTTGATCTCGTGCACATGGTCTTTCAAAAGTGCCACATAGTAGACGTGTTAGAAAAGTTAGAGCCTGCGGGATAAAACGGAAAGTAGCTGTATGGATAAGAAGTTGCTGAGTAGCAGGAAGAAGAGTGTAGTGGTGAATGGTTATTTTTCAGACTGAAGGAACATAAGAACTAGGAGCAGGAGTGGGCAATTCAGCCCCCCGAGCCTGCTCCATCATTCAATACGATCATGGCTGATCTTGCCTCGACCTCAACTCCATTTTCCTGCCTGTTCTCCATTACCCATTACTAATTAAAAATCTGTCCATCTCCTTCTTAAATTTACTCTCTGTCCCAGCCCTTTGAGAGAGGTAGTTTCTCCTCATCTCTGTTTTAAATCTGCCACCCCTTACTCTAAAACTGACCACTCGTTCTAGATTGTCCCACATGAGAAAATATCCACTCTACATCTCCCCTGTCAATCTCCATTAGCGTCTTATATACCTCAATTAGATCGCCTCTCATTCTTCTTAAACTCTTGAGACTATAGACCTAACCTGCTCAATCTCTCCTCATAAGACAAACTCCTCAGCTCTGGAATCAATCTGAGCCTCCTCTGAACTGCCTCTAATGCAACTACATCCCTCCTCAAGTAAGGACACAGTACTCCAGGTGTGGTCTCACGAATGCCTTGTACAGTTGCAGCAATACTTCCTTACTTTTATATCCTATTCCTTTAGCAATAAATGCCAAAATTCTGTTTGCTTTCTTTATTACCTGCTGCACCTGCATACTAACTTCCTACGATTCACACATTAGGATCCCTCTGCACTGAAACACCCCGAAGTTTCTCTCCATTTAGATAATAATTAGCATTTCTATTTTTCCAACCAAAATGGATAATCTCACACTTAACCACGTTAAACTCTATCTGCTACATTTTGGCTTATTTGCCTGACCAATCCATATCCACTTGTAAATTGCTTATTTCCTCAGTGCAACTTATCCCATCTATTTTAGCATCATCTGAAAATTTGGCTGTAGCACATCTATTCCTGCATCCAAGTCATTAATATAGATTGTAAATGGTTGGGGCCCGAGGACCGAACCCTGTGGTACCCCACTAGTTGCATCTTACCAATCAAAAAAAGACCCATCTATCCCCACTCTCTGCTTTCTGTTGGTTACTCAATCCTCTATCCAAGCTAATAAATTACCCCTAATCCCATATGATCTTACTTTGTGTATTAACCTTTTGTGTGGCACCTTATCAAATGACTTCTGGAAGTCTAGATATACTACATCTACAGGATCCCCACTATCCACTTTGCTTGTTACATCTTCCAAGAACTACTTTGCTTGTTACGTCTTCAAAGGTATACAGTGGGCTCAGGGATTGGTGTGAGGGCCACTTTCTTTTATGATATATATTAATGACCTAGCTCTGGGTGCGCAGGACACAAGATGTGCAAAGCTTGGAAGGATTGTGAACTGTGAAGAGGATAGAAATAGACTTCTAGAGTATAGGCTCTCAGAACGGGCAGATTTGTGGCAAATGAACTTTAATGCAGAGATGTATGATATGCAGTTTGCAGAAAGGTGAGGAGAATGAGGAGTGACAATGTAGAAGCCACAAAGCTAAATGGGGTGCAGGAACACAGAGGCCTAGGGTAAATAAGCACAATTTATTTAAGGTGGCAGCACAGGTTAAGAATGTGGTTTAAAGTGTATGCGTAGATAGATTGGAGAAGTCGAGACCATTCTCCTTCATGAACAGAAGGCTAAGAGGAGATTTGATAAGAGTCGTTCAAAGTCATGAGGAGGTCTGGACAAGAGTAGAGAGAATCTGTTCCCATCAGTGGAATGCTCGAGAACTGGAGATCACTGATCTAAGATGATAGAACCATTTGGAGAAACCTCTTTATGCAGCAGATGATTAGGATCTGCAAAGCACTGGAGCTTGAGTCTGTGGAGGCAATTTGGAGGCCAGCCAGAAAAGCACCTGGAAAGACAAAGATTTCAGGGGTAGAGGGAAAGGTCAAGGAGAGTGAGACTGAATGGCGGCCTCCTGTGCTGTAGGCACTCTATGTTTCTAAATGACCCTGAGCATCTGTACCTATGTGTGTAAATCTTAGAGAATCAGCTCAAATCCCTAACAGTTTGGGTGACTCCTTAGATTGTTAAGAAGTCTCTGCCAGATTTAAGTATCAAAGGTTTGTTTTGACAAGAGGGTGAGTGTTTCCAAAGCGGCTTTGGCTAGCTTCCATTCTTTTTGTGGAAATGCATCATTATTCTGAGTTGCTTCTTATCATCTTCACCTCTAGCCTAAGGGGCCGGGGGGCGGGGAGGGGGGAGGCGGTGGTGTCTGAAAGGAAGGGGAGCTTGGGGGAGTTTTCTCTTGTGTAAACAGAATGTCTTTCTGAAGCTTCAAGCTGATTAAAATAAAAATATGATCTCATCGGTGAATATGAGCCCAGTGTCCTGGCAGCTGCTGGCCTAACTCAAATAGGTCTTCCCTGTCACTGGAGAGATCTGACCAACTGAACAGCTGGAGGGCCCAAGGGTGGCGGGTGGGGTTGAAGATCAGAATATACACTGGACAATAGATTGGAATTACACAATGCTTTGTAAGAAAGCTGCTGTTGAAATATGGGTAGGAGAGCATGCTCTGTGGGATTTGTGCACCATATTGTATTAGTCAGCCCACAAGCCTGGCACACAAATGAGCCCTCAAGCTGCCTCTGTAGTAGATTGAATCATTTCAGCTTGTACTACTTTAATTATGTTCATTTAATTATTTCACTTCTTATTAAGGAGTAATATTCTTCTCTCCAAGGTTTAGAGGCTAGATAAATCTCAAGCTTGCCCAGACAGCATTCATTTACCTGTGTGGGCTCTTTCAGTTTTTTTTTGTGCGGAGCGGCATGCTCATAGTAACTAAAAGAGGCCGACTTGTGCTCAGGCCTGAACAGGAACAGGTTGCTGGGGAAAGGTGATTAAGCAGGCATGTGGCATGCTTGTCTTCATTGGCTGGGACATTGAGTTCAAGAGTTGACAAATCATGTTGCAGCTATATAAAACCTTGGTTAAGCCTCATCTGGAGTATTGCGTGCAGTTCTGGTCACCACATTGGGCGAGAGTGCAAACAAGGTTCACCAGGATGTTGCCTGGTCTCTTGCTAAGCAATGCTTTGATTTGATTTATTATTGTCACATGTATTGGGATGCAGTAAAAAGTATTGTTTCTTGCGCGCCAAACAGACAAAATATACCATTCATAGAGTACATAGGGGAGAAGGAAAGGAGAGGGTGCAAAATATAATGTTACAGTCATAGCTAGAAGTGTAGAGAAAGATCAATTTAATATAAGCTAGGTCCATTCAAAAGTCTGATGGCAGCAAGGAAGAAGCTGTCCTTGAGTTGGTTGGTACGTGTTCAATGTTACAATGTGTTCAGTTTTGCAATGCTTTATAACCTCACGGATAAGTGGGATCCATCTTATCCTGACAAGTATTGGTCCAGTACCTTTAATGAACTGGGGGTGCTGGAGGACACATCTGGATAAGCAGATGCTGCTTGTGTTCATAAAGGCCGACTTTTTCTTCATCACACCATACATCTTATTGCGAAGGCAGTTTGTCGAATGCATTTGCATTAAATTAGCTTTCTTTTGATGGTCTCTATTTATAGTGAGTCAGTAAGAATTGAAATGCAGCGTGCTGAACATCTTGTTGAATTTGAACTGCTTTTTGACAGTCAAGATTGATTGGGAAAACCCATTGGCTTATTATTTGGCCTCTCAATTGGAAGTAAAGCCTCCAGTGACGGGCGATATCAGGGTTGGATTGACTGATTGCATGATATTTTGTGCGGTATTTTGTTTTATTTCTGATGGCCAGACTGATGATACAATAATGCACTGAGTCACCTGCAAGTGTTGATCTCAGGCAGTTGGAGCAAGATAACACGGGCAATTGGGACTAGCTTAGTGGGTAAAAAAAAGGGTGGCATGTACAAGGATCTGTTTCCATGCTGTGAACCTCTATGACTCTATAACCCATTGGAGGCCAGGTTCTTTACCCAGCTGGCAGTGCCAAAACACTCGTGCCACACTCACGCCACACATGTGCATCTCCTAATGGGAACCATGAAATGGCATTGGGGCTTATCCAAAGGCTTCGATCTTGCCTCTGGGTGGACTGTCTCCTCCCAAAAGAGTGTGCGATTCTTCCCAGGGAATGATTTGTCCCTTATTGAGACACATAGGATTCTCAGGGGGCTAGACAGGATAGGCGCTGAGAGGATGTTTCCCCCTTGTAGGATAGTCTAGGACCAAGAGGGCAGAAACACATAGTAAGAAGTCGCCCATTTAAAACAGAGACGAGGAGGAATTTCTTCTGAGGATAGTGAATCTGTAGAATTCTTTACTCTGGAGGCTGGGTCGTTAAGTATGTTCAAGGCTGAGATTGACAGATTTTCAATCAGTAAGGGAATCAAGGTTTATGGAGATAAAGTGGGTAAGTGGAGTTAAGGATTATGTTAGATCAGTCATGATCTCATTGAATGACGGAGAGACTCAATGGTCCGAATGCTCCTACATCTTATGGTCTAAAATCTCCCAATTTCCACGCTGGCCAGTCTTCCCCTCTGCCTATTGCTTTCAAATATGCCAACCTTTGTATCCCGTACTCACCTCGGATGAAACACCATCCGGAGAGAAAGGAGGTTCAAATGAAAAATCAGCACTGCACACTGTCGAGGTTAAACTGCTGACTGCAGATATTCCTCACTGTGACATCAGCTAATTGTACTAGGAAACACACAATACTAACTCTAAAAACTATTTCTACATAGGGTGAAGTAGTTCTCGGCCCTCTTATAGTGTTGTTCCTTGCATAATATGGGAGAATGGAAATAAAAGCAGATTGAACTTTAAGTGCAATGCAATGATTTAAGAAATATAATTGGCAACTGCCCATTGTGTTACTAGAAGAGAAGAGCGTTAATGTGCTCAGTGCCCTGATGTAGTTACAGGGCGGCATGGTGGCACAGTGGTTAGCACTGCTGCCTCACAGTGCCGGGGACTCAGATTCAATTCTCAGTTTGGGTCACTGTCTGTGCGGAGTCTGCACGTTCTCCCCGTGTCTGCGTGGGTTTCCTCCGGGTGCTCCGGTTTCCTTCCAGAGTCCGAAAGATGTCCTGGTTAGGTGGATTGGCCATGCTAAATTCTCCCTCAGTGTTACCCGAACAGGCGCCGGAGTGTGGCGACTAGGGGATTTTCACAGTAATTTCAATGCAGTGTTAATGTAAGCCTGCTTGTAACACTAATAAATATACTTAAAAATAAATTACATGCTTCCGTCATTTCCCCATTCTTCATCGCTCAGCTTAGAGATCAGGAGGGGAAAGATGGAGGATATTGAAGACCAGGGTAAGAATTTGAAAGTTGTTTCTGGACCTGGAGTCAATGAAGGTCAGTGACCGCAAGAGTGATGAGGGGTGAAATAAAAACTGAAAATGCCTGATAAACTCAGCAGGTGTGGCAGCGTCTGTGGAGAGAGAAACAGAGTTAATGTTTCAAGTCCGTAATACCCTTCTACAGAACAGTTCTGAAGAAGAGTCATACGGATTCGGAACATTATGGGTAGGATTTTCCAGCCGTGCTCACCCCAAAACCGGACAATCCTGCCTGAGGCCAACGCACCTTTGCATGGTACCCCCCACCCCATGACAGGTGGGACAGGGAAATTCTCCCATATAACCTGGGTTTCTCTCCTCACGGATGCTGCCAGATCTGCTGAGTTTATCCAGCATTTTCGGTTCTTATTCCGATTTCCGGCATCTGCAGTATTTTGCTTGTAGGTGACCTTACGGGTCAGTCAGATGGGTGCACCTGGTATGAGCTAGAATACAGGCAGCAGAGATTTGGATGAGCCACAGTTTATGAAGGCAGAGTCTTTACACGTTAAGCCCTCTCCACATGTGAAGCTTCCAGGTATCTTTACCAGCAAGGGGGGAAAAAAAGGCTTCTTGCAACACATCTGGCAGCAGCTGTTGAGCTGAGCAGGCACCCTGTTGATCCCGTTGCAACGCAGGCCGAAGGCAGACAGGCACGGTGAGGCCAGCTTCACTGAGATGTTTAGTTACTTTCAAGAACTGGGATTGGGAGTCAGGAGCAGGTTGTAAAGGTGCCAATCTCTACTCATTCAGCTCGAAACAGATTTTGCCCTTTGCGCACTTACTTGAGGCTGTGCTCTGACCCTCAAAAAAAAAGAAACGATCCCCCTCAGGGGAGGAGGCATTCTTTAAACTCTGATTTCCTCTGTCTTTTCTGGCATGAGTACTTGGAATCTAAGGCCTTGCACCCTCCAGGCTATTGTTCTCTTTTGGCATTGACAAAATGGACGCCCCCATAAATTACCATAAACCTTTGACCTTACGGGTCAGTCAGATAGAATCCTTTTAATGAGCCTGTGGGAAGCAGCCCTCCAGCTGAGCCTTTGTCTACTGAAGTGTAAAGTGTTTCCCCTGTCTCTCCATCTACACTCAGTTCAAGAAGTGAAAGAAAACAGTGAGTTTCCAGAAACTCATCCCGTCCTGCTCATTTTTGCAAAACACTGAACAATACTTCGACTGAAGTAAGTTCCTGTCAGTGTGTGAAACCCACCTTTTGACTCCTTTTTTGGCTTAATTCAACACCCGGGATGATTGAAAATGGCACATTGTAATCTCAGCTGCATGAAGGCGCGCCGGTGGTTAAAAGTGAGTCCGGTTGAGTCTGTGGTTAGCTCTTCATCACATTTTTCAACCTCGAAAGTGTCTCGTCTTGAGTAGCAGCTGTGCCTAATTACACGTCTGGTCCTGAGCAGCCGGCGGGTGTTTCAGATTCACTAATTGCTGTTCTTTCACTCGACCTTGCTTCCAGTTGTCCTGAGACTCTGTTTGGGTGAATCATTGTCAGCAACTCACCCTGACGGTCAGTCATCAGTTAATGCTTTCCAGAGGATCTGCGCTAGTTGCTGACTTTGTGACAATGAGATGCTGTAACTACTGCAGTGCCCAAATTCAACCAGATTAAAGTTTTCCTCGTATGTAGGGGAGGGAGGGAGGGTGAGCTGCTGGGGAGGCCTGATTAGAATCATAGAATCCCTACAGTACAGAAGGAGACCATTCGACCCATCGAGTCTGCACTGACCACAATCCCATCCAGGTCCTATTCCCGTAACCCCCTGCTAATCCCGACACTAGGATCAATTTAGCGTGGCCAATCAACCTAACCAGTAGATCTTGCAGAAGGTGGGAGGAAACCAGAGAAAACCCACGCAGACACAGGGAGAATGTGCAAACTCCACACAGACAGTGACCTGAGGCCGGAATTGAACCTGGGTCCCTGGCACTGTGAGGCAGCAGTGCTAACCACTGTGCCACCGTGCCATCCCAAATTCAACCTGATTAAAGTTCCTCTTTTTTTTACCCTTTGGTATGTAGGGGAGGGTGGGCTGCAGGCGAGGCCTGATGGCTGTTAGGCTGGCGCGATTTGATTTTCTGCAGAGCCCTCATGTTCATATTGCAGGCACCTTGTCATTCTCAAACGTTCACCCTTCCAGCTTATGGCCCTAAGGACCTCTCTTCTTGCCATCTCGTAGTCAACTTCAGAATACACTAGAACGGTACCAATTCACCCACACCAAATATATAAATGTGCACCTCCCTGCAACAGTCTGCAATATCCCAGGTACTCGTGCTCATCAACCAACTCATCTCCCCGGGCTCCCAGTCCTAAGCAACATTGAGCCCTCCCCATACCATCCCCACTCCTTCACCCCCCCCCCCCCCCCCCCCCCCCCCCCCCCGCAGCTCTCCCCTCCCGCCTCCTCTTTCCACTGCCCCCACCTTCACACATCAGGAGGGTAGTTGCAACAGGCATGTTATTGGAGACGGTCTTCTTGGA
Source organism: Mustelus asterias (assembly GCF_964213995.1). Lineage (NCBI taxonomy): Eukaryota > Metazoa > Chordata > Chondrichthyes > Carcharhiniformes > Triakidae > Mustelus > Mustelus asterias. The sequence continues at coordinate 80,781,466 of NC_135809.1, forward strand.
CGCAGGCCTGCTCTTCTTCCAGTATCTCCCCAACCCACCAGCAGTACGCCTTCCCTCGAGCCACTCCATGTGTTTAACCCACCCCACCAAGGAGCAACAGCTAAGATGGGCGGCACGGTAGCACAGTGGTTAGCACTGCTGCTTCACAGCTCCAGGGACCTGGGTTCGATTCCCGGCTTGGGTCACTGTCTGTGTGGAGTTTGCACATTCTCCTCGTGTCTGCGTGGGTTCCCTCCGGGAGCTCCAGTTTCCTCCCGCAGTCCAAAGATGTGTGGGTTAGGTTGATTGGCCGTGCTAAAATTGCCCCTTCGTGTCTTGAGATGGGTAGGTTAGAGGGATTAGCGGGTATATATGTAGGGATATGGGAGTAGGGCCTGGGTGGGATTGTGGTCGGTGTAGACTCGATGGGCTGAATGGCCTCTTTCTACACTGTAGGGTTTCTATGATTCTATGTAACCCACTGTATGGAATAATTCCGCCTGAACTTTCTATATACTCCTAACTTCTAGATAAGAACCTTAATTTTGAACACCTCTGTCAGTATGGACACACTAAGGGGCTTGTTCCTGTGTGTTTTATGCTATTGAAGTTTAAGTTTATTTATTAGTGTCACAAGTGGGCTTATATTGACACTGCAATGAAGTAACTGTGAAAATCCCCTAGTCGCCACACTCCGGCGCCTGTTCGGGTAACACTGAGGGAGAATTTAGCATGACCAATCCACCTAACCAGCATGTCTTTCGGGCTGTGGGAGGAAACCCACACAGACATGGGGTGAACATGCAGACTCCGCACAGATAGTGACCCAAACTGGGAATCGAACCTGGACCCCTGGCGCTGTGAGGCAGCAGTGCTAATCACTGTGTCCCCATGCCGCCTGAACTGACCATTGGTCAGTCATTGCTTTATATCTCATTTATTCTGGCTGTATTTTTTTTAAACTATGTTAATCTTCTTCCATTGAGTCTGTAAGTCCCTCGTTATGTATGTTACCCAGTTCTGCCTCTGTTCTTTGCAATTGTATTAACAGGCATTCTTTGTAACACTACAAAGCTGAGCCATTTTAATGACCAATGACTATCTCATTAAATTAAACGAGCTGTTCCCCTAATTACGCAAGAACACCAGTGATGCCAAGTGGACCGATTTTGACTGAAGTCATTTGGCCTCGTAGCGACAGATAATTGGAGCGGAGAATATAGTTGCTCATGATTCTCCCTGATCGGATTCACTTGACCCTTTCCCCTCCGCTAAGACCCTCTTGCATAACTGTTGGATTTTTTCGCTAAAATCTGTGTACCTTTTTGACGTTTACCTGCAGAGTCCACAAACGAAGAGATATCGGTGGTGTTCAGACAGGGTTATGGTAGTTGAGGGGAGGAAATGTTCACATTAACGGGGTCACCAAGTACAGGGAGGTGAATTCTGAACAGCACAGCCTCTGACAGGTATCTTTGATTCCAATCCTTCGCATCGATAACCTCTTTCCCTTTTGTCTCCTTATGGCTTTCAGCAAAGATGCATTTATTTTCCCAATTCAAATCAAAGTAAAATGTGTCCGTGCAAATCGTGGCAAATCTCAAATTCAACAGGCCAGATATCAAAATTACATGCGGAGTGGGCTGAATTTTAAAATCTGCTCTAAAGATATAACATGCTGGCTGGAATTCTCCGGTCGTTCACGCCAGCGGGATTCTCTGGTCCCGCCGGCAGCGCACCCCTGCCCACGGGTTTCCCGCCTGCATGGGGTGATGTCAATGGGAATTCCATTGACAGCGGCAGGACCAGAGAATCCCACCACTAGCAAACATTCTAATTTTTAAAAAATAGATAAGGGGATATGAGGAACAGGTGGGGAGGTGGATTCGAGACCAGGAAAAGATCAGCCATGATCTGATTGAATGGCGGAGCAGGCTCGAAGAGCTTAATTTGCCTACTCCTGCTCCTAATTCCTCTGTTCCTATGTTCCTCTTTGTCTGTGTTGCTTGGGTCAGCTCCTGTATGGAGAATTGCAACAATAGGGCCTCACTTCAGTGAGCAGTCAATGTCTTCAAAGGAGAACAGGAGAAAACTGATAACACAAGGGGATGTAAACCAAACGTGATAAAGTTTATGTAGTAAAGATGGGCTGAGATGTGTACAGGTAGGATGTAGAAAGATGTGCTGCAAATGTGCTACATCTCTCACAATTGGATGTGTTGGTGCGCATGATTTCCCAAAGTGACTTTCTGGTCTCAACACTGTCATATCCAACTCATCGTCAATCACAGCTCTTTTAGCAACCGTTGATGGAGTAACATTGCCCAAGGCTTGTAAGCAACTCGTCTGTCTGCTCACTCAGCTTCGAATGACAGTGAGAGGCACAAAACAGAGAAAGTAACAAATACCTTTTAAAAAAAAATGTGAATGGATTTACAGCTTGACAGGTAGATGAGTCCAAGATTATCAGGCATTGCAAATACCACAGGGTTTAACTTGTATCCAAATTGAATTCCACAGATAGAAGTAGTTAATGATAGGGCGCGAGCTGTCATTTGCAGATAAATACCAGGCTGGAGAAGGGATGTTCGGGACAAAGAAAGAGAATGGGGCCAAAAAAAGATAGGGCATGCACAGTCTACACCAACTACAATTAACTGACAACTTCAGAAGCTAGTAGAGAGAGAAATGTGAGGCAGTGAAAGGTACTGAAAGGATTGTCAGAATCCTATTGCTGGAAGCAGTAATTCAAATGCGGATTCCATACCTTGAATATTCCTGGGAATGCCAGGCTGAATGTTTCATCAAATCTGGGCTCGCCTGTAAAACCCGACAGCGGGCAATCTCTAGCAGTAACTCTGACTTCAGTTTTACAGTGCTCATCATCTCCGTCTCGATTTTAAATTCAAAGGCCCCAATTACCCCAGTCCTGTTTGTCTCACCTTTTAAAGTGACGTCTTGTTTCCATGACAACTTACCTTTTGGATTCTTATTATTCAACAATAACTTACCTTTCTGCAGCATCTTTATTATCCCACGTTGCATCACAGGGCTATGACCAAACAATATCTTGACACCAAGCCATACGTACATATACATATATAGTACACACACTTGTGTACTATTATTGCAGCAAAAGATCCTTAGGCAGCACCTTCCAAACCCATGATCACTTCCATCTCGAAGGACAAGGGCAGCAGATACATGGGAACACCTGCAAGTTCCCCTCCAAGCCACTCACCGTCCTGACTTGGAAATATATTGCCGTTCTTCTGCAGTTGCTGTGTCAAAATCTTGGAATTCCCTCCCTAACGGCATTGTGGGTCAACCAACAGCACATGGACTGCAGCGATTCAAGAAGGCAGCTCACCACCACCTTCTCGAGGGCAACTCGGGATGGGCAATAAATGCTGACCAGCCAGCGATGCCCATGTCCCACGAATGAATAAAAAAAACATGGAGAATATTAGGGCAGGTGAACATAGCTTGACTAAAAAGATAGGATTTAAGAAGCATCTTAAAGGAGGAAAGAAAGGTGGGGAGGCAGAGAGATTTAGGGGTGGAATTCAAGAGGTTAGGCCGCTGAAGACATATCTGCAAAGGTGGAGTGATTAAAACTGAGGATACTCAAAAAGGCAGAATTGGTGGAGCTCCGATATCTCGTCCAGAAGGGAAATCCGGTTCAAAATTGTCACATTCCTGTAGACATCAGTAATGCTGGAGTTCCATTTTATGGATTAGTTCACTTTATTTCAAATTTTCCTGGTTTTTCTTTTCGGGCAGAGGGTTGTAAGTCTGGAGGTTGTAGGTATGGTGGGATTGAATGTAGATCAGTAAACAGAGGGGTGAACGGGTCCTGCCGTGAGTCAGGACACAGGCAGCAGAGTTTTGGGGACCTCGGGTTTCTGGAGGCTGGATCATGGGAGCCATGATGTGGAGATGCCGGTGTTGGACTGGGGTAAGCACAGTAAGAAGTCTCACAACACCAGGTTAAAGTCCAACAGGTTTACATAAACCTGTTGGACTTTAACCTGGTGTTGTGAGACTTCTTATCATGGGAGCCAGCCAGGAGTTCACTGGAATAGTCAAGTCGAGAGGTAGCAAAGCTGTGGCCAAGGGTTTCAGCAGCAGATGCCAAGAGGAGCAGTAGAAGGATGCCTCGGAGATGAAAGTAGGCAGTCTTGGTGAAGAAGCAGTTACGTGGTCAGAAGCTCATCTCAGCATCAAGGGCGGCACAGTGGTTAGCGATGCTGCCTCACAGCTCCAGGGACCCGGGTTCAATTCCGACCTCGGGCGACTGTCTGTGTGGAGTTTGCACATTCTCCCCGTGTCTGCATGGGTTTCCTCCCACATTCCATAGATGTGCAGGTTAGGTTGATTGGCCATGCTAAAGTGCCCCTTAGTGTCTCAAGATGTGTAGGTTAAGGGGATTAGAGGGGTAAATATGTGGGGTTAGGGCGGGGGCATGGGCCTGGTTAAGATGTTCTGTCAGAGAGTCAGTGCAGACTCAATGGGCTGAATGGTCTCTTTCTGTACTGTAATTTTCTTTGTTCTTTGTAGGGATTCTATTTGGAGTTAAACCTAGGTTGTGAACAGCTGGCTCAGTCTCAGACAGGGAGAGCGATGGGAGTGGGTGGCTAGGGAGCAGATGGTGATGGAAGAGTCTTTTCTGGTAATTTCGAAAGCCTTGGGTCCTTCCAATATTTAATTTCTGCTCATTCAGCCCCGGATGTTGGTCAAACAGTCCGTCAGTTCAGGGTTAGTGGAGGTGTGAGGTAGAACTGTGTGTGTCAGCAGTGTACATATGGAAAGCAATGCTGTGTGTTTGAATGATGTCACCGATAGACAGCATGGGAATGGGCAATTTACTTTGGAATTATATAGGACTTTGCACATCTGTTTTTACATTCCGAGAGAAGCACTCCTAAAAACTAACCCAATAATAAAGGAAAACTTATCAGTTGGATTGTAAGCAGAAGAAGGCTGAAGCTGAGCAGTCAGCCTCGATGCTTTATTGACTGGTCCTGATGAAGTACAAAGAGGCTTGGGCTCCCCTTGTGTTCAAAAGAAAGCCCTTGTACGGACCGACCACTGCGTTTACTGTTATTGAAAACAGATGTGCAAAGACATGACGATGGTTGTGCTGCTGGGAGGCAGAGATCCAGGCCTGTAGCTTTCCTTTAACTTTCCGAGTGCCATTGTTGCCAAACAATGTTTGAACAGTCTGTTTTGAACTCAATTTATAACTTTAAAATAATTTTGCTTCAAAGTTTGTCTTGTTGCCCCCTGTCATCGTTGAGGTGGCCATTTTGGAATCTCTGCTCTGACCGAAGAGGCCAGTTGAATTTTCTGAGTATTTTCTGGTATATATTTTGGGGGAAATCTTCACCCTGGTTTCGCTTGATTAGCAACATATATCTGCCCCAATTCCTAATGCACACAGCACTCACATGGGTGACACGGTGTCACAGTGCTTAGCACTGCTGCCTCACAGCACCAGGGACCCAGGTTCGGTTCCTGGCTTGGGTCACTGTCTGTGCGGAGCCTGCGCATTCTCCCCGTGTCTGCGTGGGTTTTCTCCAGATGCTCTGGTTTCCTCCCACAGTCCGAAAGATGTGTGGGTTAGGTGGATTGGCTATGCTAAATTGCCCCTTGGTGTCAGGGAGATTAGGAGGGTAAATACATGGGGTTGCAGGAATAGGGACTGGATGAGATTGTTGTCGGTGCAGACGTGATGGGCCGAATGGCCTCCTGCTCTAGGAATTCTATGATTTCCGATGTATTTTGTTAAAACTATATTTTTAAGGACGTTAACATGGTAACTGCCTTCTGCTCCTTGAGTTGACAGGCCATGTCGAGCAGTTGAATAATATTTCTCATTATTCTGACACCCATCCCCAACCCGATCCTCTCATGAATCTTCTTTCTAATTTTGAACTTGAGAAACTGAGATGAAAGGTGTGGAGAATGGCAGACTGTTTAACAATTACTGAAGCTCACAATGAATGGGTGGCACAATACACATTGTACTGGTGAAACAGTCACTGACCAGAGTCTCAGGCACACCCGCCCTGGAATCAGGACGGGCAAGGATCACAGAACAGCATTCTCCATTGGCCATGGGCGCGATCTTACCAGCCTCGGGCGGGTGTGCCAGTAAAATCCTGGCCTCTTTGTGCAGAATTGCTTTCACTATGTTTTGTGTCTCGCACCATATTAATAATAGTTGTTCATTCGATTGTAATGCTTACTGAAACTCGGTAAGAAGTATATTTTCTTTCAGAAATAGGTTAGAATAGATCATAGAAGATCATAGGATCCCTACAGTGCAGAAGGAGGTCATTCGGCCCATCGAGTCTGCACCGACCACAATCCCGTCCAGGCCCTATTCCTGTAACCCCAATATTTACATTGCTAATCCCCTGACACTAGGGACAATTTAGCATGGCCAATCAACCTCACCCGCACATCTTTGGGTTAACAAAGAATATCAACTTTGTCGTGGTTTTAATCTAAACTCCACAAAAGCAAGGGCCCAGATTTTCAGGCTATTCCTACTGGTCATGTTGACGTGACCACCCCCGCCCCCTGCCCAAGGTGGAGGGTGCGAAAAATGGGGAAACCCATTGACAATGGCGAGACTGGAAAATCCCACTGCTGGGCCCTCTCCACCACCACAAAACATGTTGGGGGGGGGGGGGGGGGGGTACAGGGGACTCCTGTCCAGGGTACCTGCTCCCTCCCCCCCCCCCCCCCCCCCCCCCCCCACTTATAGTCCCCATTTTTGAGGTGTTTTTCCTGTAAGATAACCAAATATTGCTAGGAACACACACCAAACCAGATGGCACCTGTGGAAAGAGGAAGGTAGGATTTGCATTTTTGGTTCCGATCTTTCTCCAAAAATCACATTTGTATTGTTTTATTTTTTATGTGTGTGCTCATCAAATATAGAAAGTTGTGGAGAGGGGCATGTTGACTGGTATTGTCTCAGAGAGATGTGTTGACCCGTTAGAAAAAATCTCAATTACAAGGGAGGAAGTGTTGGGTTTTTTAGGAAACATTATGATAGACAAATCCCCAGGGCCAGATGGCATCTATCCTAGACTCCTCAGGGAAGCGAGAGATGCAATTACTGGGCCTCTAACAGAAATCTTTGTCTCTTCACTGGACACAGGTGAGGTCCCAGAGGATTGGAGGATAGCTAATGTGGTCCCGTTATTTAAGAAGGGTAGCAAGGATAACCTGGGTAATTATAGGCCGGTGAGCTTGACGTCCGTGGTAGGGAAGTTGTTGGAGAAGATTCTTAGAGATAGGATATATGCGCATTTAGAACTGAATAATCTCATTAGCGATAGACAGCATGGTTTTGTACGAGGGAGGTCACGCCTCACAAATTTGGTTGAGTTTTTTGAGGAGGTGACAAAAACGATTGACGAGGGAAGGGCCGTGGATGTCATCTATATGGATTTTAGTAAAGCGTTTGACAAGGTCCCTCATGGCAGGCTGGTGCAAAAGGTCAAATCTCACAGGATAAAAGGTGAGCTAGCTAGATGGGTGGAGAACTGGCTTAGCCAGAGAAGACAGAGGGTAGCAGTGGAGGGGTCTTTTTCCAGTTGGAGGTCTGTGACTAGTGGTGCTCTGTTTGTGAACAGAATCCCCACTCACCTGAAGAAGGGGCTTGCAGCTCCGAAAGCTTGTGTGGCTTTTGCTACCAAATAAACCTGTTGGACTTTAACCTGGTGTTGTTAAATTTCTTACTGTGTTTACCCCAGTCCAACGCCGGCATCTCCACATCATGACTAGTGGTGTTCTGCAGGGCTCTGTACTAGGACCTCTGCTGTTTGTGATATATATAAATGATTTGGAGGAAGATGTAACTGATGTGATCAGTAAGTTTGCGGACGACACGAAGATTGCTGGAGTTGCAGATAGCGATGAACATTGTCAGAGAATACAGCAGGATATAGATAGGCTGGAACATTGGGCGGAGAAATGGCAGATGGAATTTAATCCAGATAAATGCGAAGTGTTGCATTTCAGTAGATCTAATGTAAGGGGGAGCTATACAATAAATGGCAGAACCATCAGGAGTATAGACACACAGAGGGATCTGGGTGTACAAGTCCACAGATCCTTAAAGGTGGCAGCACAGGTGGAGAGGGTGGTGAAGAAGGCATATGGCATGCTTGCCTTTATTGGACGGGCCATAGAATATAAAAGTTGGCATATGATGTTGCAGCTGTATAGAATGATGGTTAGGCCACATTTGGAATACTGCGTCCAGTTCTGGTCGCCACACTATCAGAAGGACGTGCAGGCTTTGGAGAGAGTACAGAGAAGGTTTACCAGGATGTTGCCTGGTATGGAGGGTCTTAGCTATGAGGAGAGATTGGGTAAACTGGGGTTGTTCTCCCTGGAAAGGTGGAGGATGAGGGGCGACCTAATAGAGGTGTATAAAATTATGAAGGGCATAGATAGGGTGAACAGTGGGAAGCTTTTTCCCAGGTCGGAGGTGACGAACACAAGGGGTCACGGGTTCAAGGTGAGGGGGGCAAGGTTCAACACAGATGTCAGGGGGGACATATTTTACACAGAGGGTGGTGGGGGCCTGGAATGCACTGCCAAGCAAGGTGATTGAGGCGGACACGCTGGGATCATTTAAGACTTATCTAGATAGCCACATGAATAGACTGGGAATAGAGGGATACAAAAGAATGGTCTAGTGGCCACATGAGCGGCGCAGGCTTGGAGGGCCGAAGGGCCAGTTCCTGTGCTGTATTGTTCTTTGTTCTTGTTTAATGCTGGGAATTGTGACATTTGGGGCAGAAAGTCAGCATTAAACTCTCCCATATCAGGATTATCGCAGACCTCCATTTCCTGTCTCTCAACAGTTCACCTTGATGCCAATCCCTACCGACACATTGTAAGCATGCACCACTTCCCACACTGACTGGAGGAGAGGGTAACATAATGGTAACTTTGCTGGATTGAACCCCAGCAATCCAGGGTAATGCTCTGGTTCGAATCCCACTAAAGATCAATAAAATTTTCTGGAACTAAAAGTCTAATGATGACCATTGTCGAATGTTGTAAAAACCCATCTGGTTCACTAATGTCCTTTAGGGAAGGAAGTCTGCCAGCCTTACCTGATCTGGCCAACATGTGACTCCAGATTCACAGCAATGTGGCTGACTCTTTAACTTCCCTCTGAAATGGCCTGAAATCACTCGGTTGTGTCAAACTGCTGAAAAGTCTCAAAGGGATGAAACTGGACGGACCACCCAGAATCGACCTATGCACCAGAAACAACAATGACACCCCCACATGAGCTGTCCACACTCACTTTGAATAATACCCTTACAGAGGAGATGACAGCAACTTGCATTTATATGGTACCTTTAACACAGCAAAACCTCCCAAGACTGCCAACCTAGTCAAAACAGTACCCTTTTAATAAGAAATAACTTTTTGGGAGCAAAATATTCAGACTGCACAAGAGGTAAGTTAGAAAAATTACATATGTGTCCATCCTTTCATGAAACTTGTCACCTAATTTTGCATCACTTGTTTGAATAGGATTTTGCACAGATATTCTTTATTGTCATCCTGTACGCTGTAAGTGCTGCAAATGGGATGCCTGTGGTTAACATGACCGATTCTGCACCTAACCGTTTGAATATTATGGACATTACGAGAACTGGCTGAGAGTCCTTTATGTGTCTATGGAGCATAAGAACTAGGAGCCAGGAGTAGGCAATTCAGCTCCTCGAGCCTGTTCCACCATTCAATACCATCATGGCTTGATCTCATCTTGGCCTTATCACCAGTTTCCTGCCCAATCCCCATAACCTTTCATTCCTCTACTAATTGAAAACCTATCCAACTCCTCCTTATATTTGTTGAGTGTTCCGGCGTCCACTGCACTCTGGGGTAACAAATTCCACAGATTCACAACTCTTTAAGTGAACTAATTCTACCTCATTTATGTTTTAAATTTGCCACCCCTTAACCTAAAACAATGGCCTCTCATTCTAGAATGTCCAACAGAGAGAAACATTCTCTCTACATCTACCCTGTCAATCCCCTTTAGCATCTTATATACCTCGATTAGATCTCCTCTCACTCTTCTAAACTTCAGCGAATATAGTCCTAAACTGCTCAATTTCTCTTCATAAAACAAGTTCTTCGTCCCTGGAATCAATCTTAGACCTTCTCTGAACCACCTCTAATGCATTTAAAACCTTCCTCAAGTAAAAGGACCAACACTGTGCACAGTATTCCAATGTGGTCTTGGACAAGATTTTGCGCTGGAGATTTCTAAGTTCTATCTTGTCTGTACAAGGCATTGGTGAGGCCGCAACTGGAATACTGGAATACTGTGTGCAGTTTTGGTCCCCTTACTTGCGAAAGGATATATTGGCCTTGGAGGGAGTGCAGAGAAGGTTCACCAGGTTGATACTGGAGATGAAGGGTGTAGATTATGAGGAGAGATTGAGCAGATTGGGTTTGTACTCGTTGGAGTTTAGAAAGCTGAGGGGTGATCTTATAGAGGCACATAAGATAATGAAGGGGCTGGATAGGGTAGAAGTGGAGAGATTCTTTCTGCTTAGAAAGGGAACTAGAGGGCACATCCTCAAAATAAAGGGGAGTCAGTTTAGGACAGAGTTGAGGAGGAACTTCTTCTTTCAGAGGGTGGTGAATCTCTGGAATTCTCTGCCCACTGAAGTGGTGGAGGCTACCTCGTTGAATATGTTTAAGTCACGGATAGATGGATTTCTGATCGGTAGGGGAATTAAGGGTTATGGGGAGCAGGCGGGTAAGTGGAACTGATTCACTTCAGATCAGCCATGATCTTATTGAATGGCGGGGCAGGCTCGGGGGGCTAGATGGCCTACTCCTGCTCCTATTTCTTATGTTCTTATCGGCACTCTTCAGACACAGTCCAATAACATAATCAGCGCAGGCTGTGAACTATCAGCATGTCTTACCTTAATCTCCATAAACCCACTGTCCTCACACACTCATCTATCTCAAAAGGATATCTCGTTGCCTCACTACCCAACTTCAGTCAGGAATTTGAGGATTGATTGCCGAGTTTGATTTAAGCATCTGGATGTCCACAAGGGCTCCAACAAACTCCTTCCCCCAAACAACACCAGAGCACATGTACCACAGAAATCCATCCCCTACTAAGTGCTTTGACAAAGGGTCATCTGGACTCGAAAAGTCAGCTCTTTTCTCCCCTTACAGATGCAGCCAGACCTACTGAGATTTTCCAGCATTTCCTCTTTTGGTTTCAGATCCCAGCATCCGCAGTAATTTGCTTTTACCCTACCAAGTGCTATTGCATTAAAAATATATGACTTATTTTATTTATATGCTTGTTTCTTCAAATACGGATTGCTACATAGTGAGTACATAGGCAAATCGATAATCGTTACAAAACACAATGAAAAATGAGCACTTTGTAACACTGCATTTTCTACATTCCTGCAAACACCCTGTCTGTTTTCTTTGAAAAACAAAATCCAGGATTTTGGAGTCTTGTGAATTCTAAAGCAGGTGTTTGTCTAATACATCTGACATTGTTGTGAATTCAAATTATTGCCAGTGTTTGGAGATTTTAGAGACCGTTCTGAGGGACTATGGGTCATGCTTGCAGAATGCCACCATACAGAACACATCCTAACTAATAGAGTCCTTACTTCAAGCTAGCTTTACCCTCATCAGGCATGCCTACACATTATACGCAGCTTCCTGTACACAGTGTATCTGAGATATTTCATTTGATTTATTATTGTCATGTGTATTGGGATACAGTGAAAAGTATTGTTTCTTGCGCACTATACAGACGAAGCATACTGTACATAGAGTGCATTGAGGAGAAGGGAAGGAGAGGGTGTAGAATGTAATGTTGCGGTCATAGCTAGGGTATAAGATCAACTTAATATTAGGTAAATCCAATAGAAGTGTTTTGTCCCTCTGTTTCATCATCAGTTCTCCTAAATGTCATCTGTTGGATCTCAGCTGGATTAGTAGAAAGGCTGCTCCAATTGGCTTCAGACTTCCTGAGGTAGAGAAGGGGATAAATCGGTATGAGTTCCCAGTTCTGATTGCTGCCCTATGAGTCTTACTAGATATTGGAAGGACTGTGTGAGGACAAGGCCAGACTTAGCGGAAACGTGGCTGTGAAGGAGGAGCATGCCAACACTTGTTGTCCAGGCTATTTGCATGTGGTGAATGGAACCTGGGCAAAGTGTCAAAGGATAGCCAGAACCTTGGTCACCATCTTGTAGGGAAGTGAAACAGTGATGGTTCATGAGGGTGGGCCAGCATGTGGCAGAGTCTGTAGATTGCAAATTGGACTAGTCAGCCATCTTGGAACCCATCAAACCTGAGTGGAAGCAAGTCATCCTCCATCCTGAAGAATTGCCGAAGAAGATTTAATCTATTGGAAAGTGATTGAAAGCCTGTTGGATGTGAATCAAATTGGATTAATTTTCCAATTTACCAAAGCGTTTATTACATTGAGATATGCTCTACATTACAAAATGTAGAGATGGGTTGATTGCAGTGTGACTTGCTCATTGGAAGCTTCAGAGTTGGTGGGTGAAATTTTCTTCCCCCTGTAGTGAGCTGGCAGGTGAGACGGGTGTAAAATCAGGTGCTGTGAGTGTGATGTGCCAACATTGCCTACCCACTGCCGTTGGTATTTTACCAGTCTGGGTGGGTGCCTGCTGGCAAGGTTGGGTTCCCCATGTTCTGGCACCCTGATCCAGTGGGATCATGATTGGCTGGTCCGTGGGCACAAGCTCCCAGATGTTAGTGAACAGGAATTTGCAGCATCAACTTGGGGGACAGGGGGTGGCTGGGAGCATCTGCCTTTGTCCTGTCCCCTGTCTAGGGTTGAGGCTGGGTGGACTGTCCAGTTTAATTCTTACAAGGCTTTTTCATAAGAGGTTTGAAGAAACTGAGTGGCTCACCAGGCCATTTCAGAGGGCAGTTAAGAGTCAACCACAACACTTTGGATCTGGAGTCACATGTAGGCCAGAGCAATGTAACATCTGTAGATTTCCTTCCATTAAGCACACTAATGAACCTTGTGAGATTTTTACTCCAGTCTGTTAATTTCATGGTCACTATTACTGATCCTAGTTTATTTAAATTCTCCAGTTTCTGTGGTGGGCTTTCAGCTCGAGTCTCCGAATCATTAATCTGGGCCTCTGGAGGACTGGAGCTAACCCACTATAGCATTTTACCCTTTACAGTGGGAGACACCCATTGAAACATATAGAGCTGTGCTTATTCTATTGAGACATGGTTATTGAAATCTATATAGTGGGTGTATTGCAGTGGGAGATGCCATTGAAAGCTCCAGAGTTGGGTAGAACAATGATGGGAGCTATGCTTTGCTTTTTGTTGTATTTTGGAGTGATGAGCTATATCCCCCTCTTGTTTTTGTAGTGCATACACACTGTTCCACACACACTTGGGATAATTAAATTTCAGGCGCATGCACAGTGAGCAGGCAGAAGGATAGTATCCCTATTTGCCAGCAGCACGACGGCCACAGCAATCTATGAGAGAATCCATCTCTAGGGGTGGCACAATGGTGAGCACTGCTGCCTCACAGCGCCAGGGACCCTGGTTCGATTCCCAGTTTGGGTCACTGTCTGTGCGGAGTCTGCACATTCTCCCCGTGTCTACGTGGATTTCCTCCGGGTGCTCCGGTTTCCCCACTCAGTCCGAAAGACGTGCTGATTAGGTGCATTGGCCATGCTTAAATTCTCCCTTCGTGTACCCGAACAGGTGCCGGAGTGTGATGACTAGGGGATTTTCACTGTAATTTCATTGTAGTGTTAATATAAATCTACTTGTGACGCTAATAAATAAACTTTAAACTTTTGGATGTGATGTGCTTTGAGTGAGTTTGAGAAAAGCAAAGATAACAGCAGCTCACAAACCCGGAATGCTGCTGCTTCATCCTTATCGCAGTGTGAAAAGTTACCAATTAGCTTTCCTTGTGCCTCTCCATGCATTGAACAAAAGAGCCGTGTGTCCGATTGCATGAAATGTCAGCCTGACACCCCGATCCCTGTGCTGAGTCCTTTTCTCAATGCTGGCGTTAGAAAGGAAGGAGCAGATGACAAATACTGTGGTTTAGCTGCAGCCAAACGCACTGCTTCTTAAATCCGCATCGTCTGTTTGCCGAACGAACTCCCCCTCAGTGTCAAACTGACATTTTGGAATGAGCCTGATTACTGGGCTCTCTCCCTGGATCACATTGGTCTCAGAATTACAAGTGCGCACTCAACGATTGAAGACCGTGAACCAACACACTGATGTTTTCAAGCCAAATTATTGCATAGCCTGTTTTATATGTGCTCCATAGCAACGTAGGAATAAGGAGCGAGAGGAGGCAATTCAGCCCTTCGAGCCCACTCGGCCATTCTATATAATCATGGCTGATCTCCATCTCACCCTAACTCCACTTCCCTGCCTTTTCCCCTTTATCCTGCTGTTGATCAATTATTTTTCTATCAATTAATTAATTAAACCTCAGAACAGGGAAGTGTGGCAAGTTTCAGAGCTCACACTTGAAGCCACCAATGGATTTGACTTTGCTGCTGGAATTGTACCACAGAATCCAGATTCAAAGCTCTGCCAGCGATAGGTGGTCTAATGAAAAGAAAACGAATGCTGGCCATGTTTAACTGGTCAGTAAACCTCTGAAAAGACAGGTCAGGACATGTTGGATATTGACCCTTTTGGGGAATCTACATTCTGAAATATTCCTTTTTAAAAAATCTTTACGTAAGAACAGAAGAACAAGGAGATTTGTAGACCAGATGGGTCCTGGAGTCTGCTCTTCCATTCAGTAAGATTATTGCCCAGAAGGAAAATACAGTTTGGACCAGTTTTCTTATTTCCCAGTTTTTGCTGTTTTTTTTCCTTCTGAGTGCTGATCTGTATCCACACATTCTCCTATCCTATCCTCATATCCCTTTAAATCCCTTAGTGACTAAAAACCGATCTCAAATTTGAATACTTAATGACTAAGTAGCCACAGTTCCCAACATGCAGAAACCCAAAGATTCACAATCCTCTGAATGAAGAAATTTCTCCTCGTCTCCACCCTAAACAGCAGACCATTTATTCTGAGACTGTGGATCATACTGTCCAGTCAAGGGAAACAGTCTCTCGGCATTTCTCCTGGAAAGCCCCCTTGGGGCAGGTGCGTTGGCACAGTGGTTAGCACTGCTGCCTCAAGATGCTGTAGACCCGGGTTTGATTCCCGGCTTGGGTCGCTGTCTGTGCATAGTTTGCACATTCTCCCCGTGTCTGCGTGGGTTTCCTCCGGATGCTCCGGTTTCCTCCCATAGTCCGAAAGACGTGCTGGTTAGGTGCATTGGCCATGCTAAATTCTTCCTCTGTGCCTGAACAGGCGCCGGAGTGTGGCGACTAGGGGATTTTCACAGTGACTTCATTGCAGTGTTAATGTAAGCCTACTTGTGACACTAATAAATAAACTTAATAATTTCATATTTTCAATGAGATCACCTCTTATTCTTCTAGATTCCAGAGAGCACAGGCCCATTCTACAATTACAATTGTATAGGGTGTTAGTAAGACCACATCTGGAGTATGGTGTCCAGTTGTGGTCTCCTTATTTGAGGAACGATGTGGTAGCATTGGAGGCAGTTCAGAGGAGGTTCACCAGATTGATTCTGGGGATGAAGGGATTGACGTATGAGGCGAGATTGAATAGTTTGGGCTTATACTCACTGGAGTTTAGAAGGATGAGAAGGGATCTGATTGAGGTATATAAAATTTTAAAAGAGATTAATAAAGTAAATGCAGATCAAATGTTTCCTCTTATGGGGCAATCTAGAACAAGAGGTCACAGGTATAGGTTGAGAGGCGGTAGATTTAAAACTGAGGAGGAATTACTACTCGCAGAAGGTGGTGAATTTGTGGACCTTGCTGCCCCATAGCGCGGTGGAGTCTGATTCGTCGAATGGTTTCAAGAGGGAGATAGATATATTGCTAATAAAAGAAGGGAAAGAGGGATATGGGGAACAGGTGGGGAGGTGGATTTGAGACCAGGGAAAGATCAGCCATGACCTGATTGGCGGAGCAGAATCAAAGGGCTGAATATGCCTACTTCTGCTCCCAATTCCTATAATTCCCGTTCTGCTTTCCCTCATAGGACAGCCCCCTCAGCCCAGGAATTAATCTAGTGAGCCTTCATTGCATCCCCTCCAAAGCAACTATATCCTCCCTTGCCTAAGGAGACCAAAACAGCACGTAGTAAATGATATGAAAAGTAGAAAATACTGGAAATACTCAACAGGTCTGGAGACATCTGTGGTGAGAGAAACAGAATTAATGGCCGGGATTTTCCAGTCCCGCCACAGAATTCTCACCAAAGTCAGCAGACGTTTGGCTGCCTCTCTGAATTTTCCATCACGTCCGAGACGGGTCTGGCTGGGGGTGGGGCTGGAAAATCCCTCCCGATGTTTCAGGTGTTAACCTTTCATCAGAATGGGTGGCACAGTGGCTAGCACTGCTGCCTCACAGTGCCAGGGACCCGGGTTCGATTCCCGACTTGGGTCACTGTCTGTGCGGAGCCTGCACATTCTCCCCATGTCTGCTTGGGTTTCCTCCGGGTGCAGGTTAGGTGCATTGGCCATGCTTAATTCTCCCTCAGTGTACACGAATAGGCGCTGGAGTGTAGCGACTAGAGGATTTTCACAGTAACTTCATTGCAGTGTTAATGTAAGCCTACTAATAAGGAAACTTTAAAACTTTAAACATAAATGATAGCATTTTCCTCCTTACTTTTCAACCCCAATTTGTCCTAGTTTTCAGACATCAACTGTTGTTTCCAAGTGTACAGTGTAATGTGCTACCAAATACTCCAGTACGCTGACTCTGCTTCTCTCTCACACAGAAACAGATTTTTTAAAAAACCATGCTGCAAAATCATGGCATCCATTTTGTGCAGTTCATCTCACAGAATAAATTAGTGTACTATCCTCTGCCCAAAACTGCTGCAGCAAGAAGTCTGTACTGAGGTGTGATCAACACACCTGACTTTGTGTGGTTTTGTCTCTTCCTGTGAGGTTGATTGATTTTTGCCTCGGGAAATTAATGGGGCAGCAAACTAAGGATGTGGTTTAATCAGACCAGCTTTAATAATTGACGGCTTGGCTGTGTACCAGCTTCGTCATCCGCATCTGAAGTGGACTTTTGTTGGGGATGCCAGTGAGCTGTGACAAGAGCCTGAGGTGCCAATCCAATATGTTCCTCTGGTTCTTTGCTACAGCATTCCTGCCTTTACCCTTAAAAGAAGCAGTTCAGTGCAATGCTGTAAGGGGAAGGTGATGTGGAATGGTTTGGGGGGTGTGGGGAGGGGGGGGTGTGGGGAGGGGGGGCGGTGTGGGGAGGGGGGGAGTGGGGGGGGGGGCGGGGGGTGAAACAAGGAGAGACTTTGCCTTTAGGTAAATGCCTCACACAATCTCCGAATGTCTCAAAACACTTCAGGGAGGCGATGGCCTCGTAGTATTATCGTGAGGTTATTAATGTGGAAACGCATCTAATATTCTGGGGACCCGGGTTCGAATCCCTCTGAGGCAGATGGTGAAATTTGAATTCAATAAAATATATCTGGAATTAAGAATCTATTGATGACTATGAAACCATTGTTGATTGTCGGAAAAACCCCATCCGGTTCACTAATGTCCTTTAGGGAAGGAAATCTGCCATCCTTACCTGGTCTGGCCTACATCTGACTCCAGAGCCACAACAATGTGGTTGACTCTCAACTGCCCTTGGGCAACTAGGAATGGGGAATAAATGCTGGCAATGGCCCATGTCCCACCAATGAAAGAAAAAACAAAGTGCTTTTGATGTGTGGTCACTGTGAGAAAGTAGGCGAAGCCGCAGCCAATTTGTGCACAGCAAGATCCCACAAACAGCAATGAAATAAGCGATCAACTCATTTATTTCAGTGTTGTTCATTGAGGGATAACTATTGATTAGGACTTCTCAAATAGTGCTTGGGGCTTCAATTTAATGTCTCAATGAAAGATGCACTTGGTCATGTGACCTTCCCATTCAGAAGTGAGAGCGTTGCCACTTAAAACAGAGAAGAAATATTGTTGTAAAGTAGTTCTAAGTGCTCTGAAAGATTACTCTGAAAGAAAATGGGGTTGAGGTTCTACAAGGCAACATTCCCCCAGCACATCCACCATGACTGATCACCATGGAAACAGGACACCTGGCTAACTTCCGCTGTAAATATGGTGGCAGAGTAGGAGACACCCAGAACACATTGTCCGCAATTTTCTTCTTATTTATAATCTACCATTTGCAGATCCATATTTACTTTGCCAGTCAGAAAGACTAGTTTGGAAAACTTTGCCTGTTTCCTTGAAGTAATGTTTTTTGTTGCCAACATCTTTGCAACTAGAGTGAAAGCATGATTTTGTAGATTAGGAACCATTAGAGAATTTAACAACACTGGTTGGATTGTAATAGTAATGAGGTAGTAACTTGATTACATAAATGATTTACAGATTACCATTTATGAAGCTGGGGGGTTTGGAAACCTGGTGTTCTTGTACATGTTCCAGACAGGCAGCAACACAGCAGTCTCCTGTGCCAGTAGGAGGTATTGGATTGAGTTGATTGAATAACAGAAATAAAGAGAGAACCTGTATTTATATAGGGCTGAATCTTCCAAGGATTGGCAAATGGACTGTCATTTCGCTGCTATTTGTTTGAACTAAAGTGGAGCTCTGCGTTCCTGGCCCAGACCTCCGAAGTGGGCCTCAGAAATGAGGAGTGTACCTGTTCCCTGAGTCCTTCCTCATAGTGCAGGATTGTCGGGGGCAACCAACGACACCCCCTTTGTAACAACATTAGCTGCCATATTTTGGTAAGTCTTCATTCACTGGTACGCTGAGCTGCTTTGGGAAATAGTTTTTAGTGCGTTAGTGAATGAGTATGAGTGAGGGTTAATGGGTAGAGTGCCACCTGGGTTCTAGAGTGCGTAGGGGGGCAGCTGGGAAGGGTGATGTAGTCTGGTCAGATTGGGTTATGAGGACTAGCTGGTTGGGGAGGGGATGAGTCAGAGAATTGGGGGTAGGGAAGTCGGTGGGGGTGCGTGGGAGAGCAGTTTTATAGTTACCCGGGCTTTAGATTTGGTTTTATTCTTCCTAACATTTCCTGGATAACTTTCCAGGTAAGTAAGTCAGAGCCCTCTGAAGTGACTGGCTGTAACAGATTTGGAGATTTTCTCGGAGGGTCCCGGGGAATTGTCCACTGGATGTTGCTGGGAAATTCCCGGACTGTTCCTGTGGAATCCTCATGTTGGGACGTCTGAGGGATCCCATAGCACATCTTCCGAAAAGCCGGAGACCGGATGTTGTGGGCCATTGATGTCGTTCGCGACCTAAGGGCATACCAAAGCATTTCACAGCCATTGAAATATTTTATTTCTAAAATACTTTTGCTATTGTAATGTCAGGAAACATGGCAGCCAATTTGCACACAAGATCCCACAAAAAGCGATGTGATAATGACCAGATAATCTGTTTTCAGTGCAGTTGGTTAAGTGATAAACATTGGTCAGGGCAACAAAGAGCATTCCTCTGCTCTCCAAATGATTCTTTGGGATCTTCCACAAGCTCCTGACAGAGCAAATGGGGTCTCGGTTTAAAGCCTCACCTGAAAGACAGTACCTCTAACAAAGCTGCTCTCTCACGCACTGTTATCTGGAGAAGGGTTTAAACTCGCAAGTTTTCTGACTCAGAGGTACAAATGTCCCCCACTGAGCCACAGTGAGCACCCATATTCTTGCTGGGCCTGACCAGAACGTTTTGGACTGTACAGATTGAAAACGGGAACCTGGTGACGACTTGTATCAGTCCTCCCATCACCAATAATATGTTAGGAGCGCAGACAGACAAATAAGTGGAAATGATCAAACCATTTTGAAATTCTGCTAAAACACAGCCAGCGACAGAGAATATTTTTCATTTTCATTATTGTTGACCTTAAACCGTTTGGGGAAACAAATAGAATTGTTTCTGGGAACAATTGGGGTGAGGCAAGCATGTTCACAATAGCCTAGTACAGTGGCACAGTAGCTAGCACAGCTGCCTCACAGGGCCAGGGACCCAGGTTCAATTCCCAGCTTAAGTCACTATCTGTGTGAAGTTTGCACATTCTCCCTGTGTATGCGTGGGTTTCCTCCGGGTACTCCGGTTTCCTCCCACAGTCCAAAAAACATGCTGGTTAGGTGGATTGGCCGTACTAAGTTCTCCCTCAGGTGCCAGAGGCGACTAGGGGATTTTCACAATAACTTCATTGTGGTGTGAATGTAAGCCTACTTGTGACTAATAAATAAACTTTTAACTTAGCACAGGAAGCAGTAAAATCGTGCACTAAAACAGGAATGTTGGGGGGGGGGGAATTTCCAGCCATGCTTGCCCCAAGACTGGAAAATCACGCCCAAGGTCAACCGACCTTTGCATGGACCGTCCCCCCGTCCGCGACCATGTCCGTGGCGGGCAGGATGGGAAAGTTCCATCCTTAGTGTCTCCTTATGCAGCAGGACTTCAACCAATCTTAGATTTGCTGATGATATTGGCCTCCCAACAACATTGAAAACAGATTTGCAGAGACTGACACACAACGTACAAGCTGGGAGTACAAAACTGTTACATTAACAACAAACACAAAGACAACAGAATTTGGGAAGCATTAGGAAGATGTACACATTGCAACTGGAGATGAAGCAGTTGAGCAATTGGGAATGTTTGTATAACCTCAGGCTGGTGTCAGAGAGTAGGAGTTGTGAAAAAAGATCTCAGAAGAAGGTCTGTTATTGCTGCTTTGGGAAGATGAAGCAACAGAACAAAAGTAAATGTCTATGAAGCGCTGGTTATTCTGGGCGCTGGCAGATGAGAGAAGCTGGGAAGCCAAAGATACCAACAGCAGACATGAATTGCTTGAGAGGAATTTGGAGAATGTCAGAGTGCAGAGAATCAAGAAGAATCTAACAATATGATTTGGAAGAGACCGAGATAGATGACTGCAGGTGGTTTGGGCACATTTCAAGTAGAGGAGCAGCTTGATTTTTTTTTTAAATTATGGGATCCAGGCGTCACTGGCTAGGCCAGCATTTATTGACTGTCCCTTATTGCACTTGAGAAGGTGGTGGTGAGCTGCTGCCTTGTACTGCTGCAGTACATGTGGTGTAGGTACATCAACAATGCTGTTAGAAAGGGGGTTCCAGAATTTTGACCCAGCGACAGTGAAGGAACAGCAACATATTTCCAAATCAGGATGGTGAGTGACTTGGAGGAGAATCTCCAGGTGATGGTGCTCCCATGTATCTGCTGCCCTTGTCCTTCTAAATGGTAGTGGTCAAGAGTTTGGAAGGTGCTTTGGTCAGTTCCTGCAATGCATCTTGTAAATGGTACATACTTCTGCTGCCAATATGTATCGGTGATGGAGGGAGTGAATGTTTGTGGATGGGATGCCAAACAAGCAGGCTATTTTAATGATGGTGTTAAGCTTGTTGGGTGATGTTGGAATTGATCTCACCCAGGCAATTTGAGGGTATTCCATCACATTCCTGATTTGTGCAAGGCTTTGGGGAGTCAGGAGGTGAGTTACTCACCACAGAATTCCAAGCCTCTGACCTGCTCTTGTAGCCACTGTATTTATATGGCTGGTCCACTTCAGTTTCTGGTCAATGACAATCCCCAGGATGTTGATAGTGGGGGATTCAGTTGAATGTTAAGGGTTGATAGTTAGGCTCTCTCTTGTTGGAGATGGTCATTGTCTGGCACTTGTGTGGCATGAATTTTACTTGCCACATGTCAGTCCAAGCCTGGATATTGTCCAAGTCTTGCTGCATTTTGACATGGACTGCTTCAGTATCTGAGGAGTTGCGAATGGTGCTGAAGATTGTGTGACCATCAGCAAACATTCCCACTTCTGACCTTATGATGGAAGGAAGGTTACTGAAGAAGCAGCTGAAGATGGTTGGTTCTAGGACACTATCCTAAGGAACTCCTGCAGTGATGTCCTGGAGCTGAGATGATTGACCTCCAACAACCACAACCACCTTCCTTTGTGCCAGGTATGACTCCAATCAGTGGAGGGTTTTCCCTCTGATTCACATTGTCTCTGGTTTTGCTAGGGCTCTGTGATGTCACACTCGGTCAAATGCTGCCTTAATGTCAAGGGCAGTCAGTCCCACCTCACTTCTGGAGATCAGCTCTTTTGTCCACGAGGTCAGGAGCTGAGTGGCTCCGGCAGAGCCCAGTAAGCAGGTTATTGATGAGCACGTGCTACTTGATAGCATTGTTGATGACCCCTTCCGACACTTTCAGACTGATGGGATGGTAATTGGCTGGTTTGGATTTGTCCTGCTTTTTGTGCCCAGGACGCATCTGGGCAACTTTCCACATTGCTGAGTAGATGCTAGTGTTGTAACTATATTGGTACCCTTGCTAGAAGCAAGACAAGTTCTAGAACACATGTCTTCAGTGATAATAACTTTCATGTCCTGCATACAGAGGTATATGAAGCAGGAAGTGGCAAAAAAGCACTGGGTTTACAATGACTTGCCAGGGATTCAGGTAACTGAAGCAGCCAGGCTAGCTCAGAATCGACAGTAATGGAGTGAATTTACTCGCCTCAACAACTCTGCTGAGCTGACAGACGAGAGGTTGGTACAAGTCAGTCACAAATATTTATCAATGCTTACTTGTATGAATATTTGCTATTTTCCCTGAAGTGAAGCTCCTGCACATCTTGGCACACTAAGGGGCACATCTTTCGAGTGTGGAAGGAAACCAGAGCACCCGGAAGAAACCCACACAGACATGGGGAGAATGTGCAAACTCCACACAGACACTGACCCATGCAAGGAATCGAACCCGGGTCCCTGGCGCTGTGAGGCAGCAGTGCCAGCCACCATGCTATACCTCGATTAGATCTTCTAAACGCAATGAGTATTGGCCTAAACTGCTCAATCTCTCTTCATAAGACAAGTCCTTCATCCTTAGAATCAACCTAGTGAACCTTCTCTGAACTGCCTCCAATGCATTTATATCCTTACTCAAGTAAGGGACCAAAACTGTGTACAGTTCTCCAGATGACCAATGTCCTTTTTAGTTGCAACAGCACTTCTCTACTTTTATATTCTATTCCATTAGTAATGAATAATGTCAGGACCTCAGTTTGACATCTCACCTCAAAAGCAGCACCCCTGACAGCGTGGAATCCTCTCGGTACTGCACTGGATTGCCAAACTAGATTAGATGTTGTGGTAGGCCTATGCGAGAATCATAGTGGACTGATCATCAGGGTTAATAGGGCGGGAAGGTTACTGACATGATTCTGAGGCCATCACCGTGCACTTACCACTTGCCTTGGCAGGTTAAAATCTGACCCTTCAGAGGCATTTCCCTGAAGCACACTAGCATTCAGCAGCTGCAGGTGACAGGGACCCTTGACACACATTGACACACACCAACCTGGGAGTCCAAATATCTGCGCACGTCCCTAGCAACAGTAAAAACAGACCTTGGGTTGTGGTGCTATCAAAGGGTTAAGAAGCAAATGATTCCAAAGGCAGATAAAAGGGCTCAGCAGGAATAACTTAAAGCAGCCATGTGTGTATTTGAAAGCAATGCTAATGCTTTCTGAGGCTGGGATTTGTCAATCCTACAATGAGATTGTGTAGATTTGCAGTGAGTACAGTCTATAATTAATTTTTCTCACCAAAGATTTATGTAGCTGGAAGAATGCCCAGTGGGCACTTCCCTTAATCATAAAACACACTGAAATTCCTCAAGAGCATTATTAACAATTTATGTCGAATTGAAATAAGCCTCATTTTAATTGAGGAGAATGTAGAAGCAATTTAAAACACTTTCTGTTCATAGAGCCACTTTGCAGCATTTTTCCCATGTTTGCCTGGCACGAGTTCTGAAAGCATCCCCTGCCTCTGTACCCAAAGGAGAACATTACTGCACAATCAAGAGTATTTGACAACTGAAGTCAGCATGGGAGAGAGAAGTTTTACTTTAAAGGTCCATATAATATCTTCCCGACCTACAAGTTACAATCCCCTTTCTTCCCATTAGTTTTCCAGGGCCCAAGTCACAAACTAACACATTGGGTCATTCTATCTCCAATTTGCTTTTCTTTTCCCAATTTCCTCCTATCTTCACTGAAAGTTTCTGCCTGAGGTGCATTGCGAAAGATGCCAGCCATAATTTGGTATCTCTGATTGGTACCAAGCGGACATTCTTCTGTTGTGATCCTATGTGCTCTATCAGGCTGTTCTCTTGTACATCTTAGGCCATGCACTATTCATAGATATATTTATAAAATCCTACAGTGCAGAAGGAGGCCATTCAGCCCATCGAGTCTGCAATGACCACAATCCCACCCAGGCCCTATCCCCATAACTCCATGCATTTACCCTAGCTAGTCTCCCTTACACTAAGGGGTGATTTAGCATGGCCCAATCCACCTAACCCGCACATCTTTGGATTGTGGGAGGAAACCGGAGCACCTGGAAGAAACCAACGCAGACACAGGGATAATGTGCAAACTCTGCACAGACAGTGACCCAAGCCGGGAATTGAACCCAGGTCCCTGGCGCTGTAAGGCAGCAGTGCTAACCACTGTGCCACCGTGCTGCCCAAATTGTTGGCTGGAAGGCGGGCTTGGAAGGGAGAGGAAGATGTACCACCTGCAATCCCCTGCCAACGTCAGGGTGCACCAAAGAGATGGGAGCCGAGTAAGTTCAACCACCCTCCCCTCCGATATTTATTGTGTTTTCCTGGAGTGTTGACCCCTCGCGTCAGCAGTCATAAGGGAGAGCTTTAGAGCTCCAGCATAGGTGAGGCCCTGCTGGCCCAGTCACTTGCACTCTCCCGAGATTCTAAGGCTTGCACCATGTGCAGTACCTCTGCTGTGCTGGGTTACTTTTGTCATGTCAGGAGTCAAACCTCTTACAGTAGCAGCAACAGACGGTGCTACTGCTGACTGGTCAGCACCAAGTGCTGGACGGACGGTGGTCGAGTAATCTGGTCCAAAAGATGAGAGTGGATAATCCATAAGTTAATCAGTGACATCCATGATAGATCTGTAGGACAGTACCAGTTACTGAAAGAGTGACTGTGGACAGTCTGAAACACCAGAATGCAAGACCCTGCCTGATAAGACTGTTTGCAATATATGATGACACTGCTGTTATACCGAGTATATCGTGCATTTCCACCGGTTCACATGAACCAGTACGGAAGCTGTTGTCGGTGAATTGTATCTTTACGTTCTGATGTGTGCAGCATGCATGTCTGAGACGCATGAGTCATACAGTAGTAGCCTCTAGTGGGTGGCACGGTGGCCCAGTGGTTAGTACTGCTGCCTCACAGTGCCAGGGACCCAGGTTCAATTCCCAGCTTGGGTCACTGTCTGCTGCGGAGTCAGCACGTTCTCCCCATGTCTGTGTGGGTTTCGTCCGGGTGCTCTGTTTCTCTCCCACAGTCGAAAGATGTGCTAGTTACGTGCACAGGCTATGCTAAATTCTCCCTCAGTGTACCCAAACAGGCGCCGGAGTGTGGCGACGAGGGGATTTTCACAGTAACCTCATGTTTAATGTAAGCCTACTTGTGATACTAATAAATAAACTTTAAACAGATTAGTCCACACTATCCAGTGTGAATGATAGCTCTTTGTAATGTACGAATCATAGATCATGCTGCTGAACAACAGATCGGAACTACAAAAGGTAGTGAATGTAACCCAATCCATCACGCAAACCAGCCTCCCATCCATTGACTCTGTCTATACTTCCTGCTGCCTCGGCAAAGCAGCCAGCATAAATAAGGACCCCACGCACCCCGGACATTCTTTCTTCCACCTTTTCCCTTCGGGAAAAAGATACAAAAGTCTGAGGTCACGGACCAACCGACTCAAGAACAGTTTCTTCCCTGCTGCTGTCAGACTTTTGAATGGACTTACCTTGCATTAAGTTGATCTTTCTCTACATCCTAGCTATGACTGTAACATTACATTCTGCACTCTCTCGTTTCCTTCTCTATGAACGGTATGCTTTGTCTGTGTAGCGCGCAAGAAACAATACTTTTCATTGTATGTTAATGCATGTGACAACTAATCAAATCAAATTAAATCAGAGTTGTTGACATGATGCCAGTTAATATGATGCCAGTCAAGGTACCACAGTTTTATTTGCACAAAGCAGCTTACAATAAACTTAACTCCTCATGTCCAGATAAATGGGAGCAAGGTTAGACTAGTTACAGGCACCCTGACAGCTCTAAATTAAAGGAGTTTTGTAATGACTGCAGAATGCAGTGTGAAGGGGCACTGTGTCACTCGCAGTCGCTGCTCTGTGTTAGTAATGAGAAATAGTTCCACCTGTAGTTCACATATGGGGAAGGAAAGAAAGCACAAAAGGAGTAAGAGGGAAGAGAGACTGCCAGGGGAGAGCAAAGGGGGAAGAGAAATGAGATGGGAGGGCGAGTGTGGAGATATTGGGAAGCGGGTATAAAGGTTGAATAGTGATGGAAAGGCTGAGCGAATACAAATGAAGGCCAAGGAAAGAATCCCAGAGGAGTCGTGTGAATAAACTTCAATCTATATAGCACGTTATATGTCTTCAGGACATCCCAAATCACCTCTTAGCCAATGAAGTACTCTTGAAGTACTGCAGGGGAAACACAGCAGCCAATTTGTTCACAGAAAGCCCCACAAACAGCAGTAAGAGCACTAACTCGCTTTTAATAATATTGGTCTGGGGAAAACTGCCCTATTCACCTTTGAATAGACCCATGGGGCCATTTACTGCCACAGGTGGGACCTCGGTTTCATGCCTCATCTCAAAGCCTGCACCTCCAATACGGTGCACAGTGTATGAAAATAACTTTTAATTCAGCCACGTCTCTTAGGTCAGTGCAGCACTGAAAAGCAGTGAAGGAATGAAGCTGCTGAGAGAGTGAGTCGGGTATTGAGACTGCCTGCCTAATGATGAATTCATGACTGCAGCTGCAGGAAGGAGCAGCGTTCTATGGGACACTGTGAGCTTGCCTTTGCACTATCCAGAACACCATTGTAGTTCCCCGCTAATTATTCTTCCAAAGTGCACATTTCTTTAAGTTGTTTGCCATGGCAGCAGTGGTCTTAGGCTAAGCCTCATCACAAACCCTCTGCCTGTGAAGCTTTTTACAGTAGTGTATTGGACAGCAGCCCTTGTACCCCTCCCACATCAATGAAACGCCTCAGTTTAATAGACTGAAAAAGTGAGTCTGTTTTATTTACAGTGTCACTGGGACTTGAATGGTTCAAACAAACCCGGAGAAGGAGCTATTATAAGATTAGCGTCTAAAGTAACTTCTGCAACAACAGCCACAGCTTTGCATACGACATTCCAGATGGCTGGGAGTGAATAATAGCGTTAACAGTTTAATCGATGAGCTCAAATAGGCCAAGTGTGAGTGGTTTGTGGACATATCTCATTCTGAATATTAAATTACAATCTTTTACTTACTCCCCAGAGTCCTCAGTAAATCATAACATATTAGCAGTGTGATAAGTCTGTGCTAGTGCTGATTACCAATAATGTTGAGATTATATATTCATCACAGTCTGTGAGGATTGACTGTGGTATCATTATTGCGGTGATTCATAGGAAGATAAAAGATAGTATTGATCCGCAGAATGAATACCCAACTCTGGATATGTTCCAGGCTCTTTCTTTACACAAGCTCTGTCTCTAACTGTCCCACCCAGTCAAAGAACCTTTATTCCATCTTCAACATTTTTCTAATGAATAAATGAAGGGTTCAAAACGCGAGGAGAAAAAGACATTTATTTTAATGTCCCCACGATGGTTTTCCTAAGTTACTCGTAACAGCCTCTCAGCTATTCATTCCTCTAGGTAGCACCCTCATCGCTACTCTTGCATGTCTGTGGCACACAACTAATTTAATCATTTGCTGCCTGATCTGGCTGGAAAGCAAAGGACTATATTATTTTATTCATTCATGGGATATGGGCATTGCTGGTTGGCCAGCATTTATTGCACATCCCTAGTTGCCCTTATTCAGAGGGCAGTTAAGAGTCAACTACATTGCTGTGGATCTGGAATCACATGCAGGCCAGGCCGGGTAAGGACAAAGAACAAAGAACAATACAGCACAGGAACAGGCCCTTCGGCCCTCCAAGCCCGCGCCGCTCCCCGGTCCAGGATTGAATCCTGAATCCAGGATCCCCGCCCAATTTTCCAGCCTATCTACATACCAATATCCTATCCACCGAGCTGTCCCTCACAGCTACGATGCTTTGTTCATCACAACCTATTAACTCACCCCCAGCCCCCATTCCAGACCATGTGATCTCCAGGGAGAGGCGAAAACCCAGAGTGAAAACCCCAGGGCCAATATGGGGAAAAAAAATCTGGGAAATTCCTCTCCGACCCCCTGAGGCGATCGAAACGAGTCCAGGAGATCACACTGGCCCTGATCGGAAAATGCTTCCCAACCCTAGTCATTTCCACTTCCACGAACACCATATGAATTCCCTGCCCCCGAGACAGGTTCCCAACTATCCGCAGTCTCGCTCTGTACTGGCACCAGCAAGATGATCATAGAATGAAGTCTTGAAACGAGAAACAAGGAACATTTAGCCCGCGCCGCTCCCTGGTCCAAACTAGACCACTCTTTTGTATCCCTCCATTCCCACTCCGTTCATATAGCTGTCTAGATAAGTCTTAAACGTTCCCAGTGTGTCCGCCTCCACCACCTTGCCCGGCAACACATTCCAGGCCCCCACGACCCTCTGTGTAAAATATGTCCTTCTGATATCTGTGTTAAACCTCCCCCCCTTCACCTTGAACCTATGACCCCTCGTGAACGTCACCACCGACCCGGGGAAAAGCTTCCCACCGTTCACCCTATCTATGCCTTTCATAATTTTATACACCTCTATTAAGTCTCCCCTCATCCTCCGTCTTTCCAAGGAGAACAACCCCAGTTTCTCCAATCTCTCCTCATAACCAAGCCCCTCCATACCAGGCAACATCCTGGTAAACCTCCTCTGTACTCTCTCCAAAGCCTCCACGTCCTTCTGGTAGTGTGGCGACCAGAACTGTACGCAGTATTCCAAATGCGGCCGAACCAACGTTCTATACATCTGCAACATCAGACCCCAACTCTTATACTCTATGCCCCGTCCTATAAAGGCAAGCATGCCATATGCCTTCTTCACCACCTTCTCCACCTGTGACGTCACCTTCAAAGATCTGTGGACTTGCACACCCAGGTCCCTCTGCGTCTCTACACCCTTTATGGTTCTTCCATTTATCGTGTAGCTCCTCCCTACATTATTCCCACCAAAATGCATCACTTGGCATTTATCAGGATTGAACTCCATCTGCCATTTCTTTGCCCAAATTTCCAGCCTATCTATATCCTTCTGTAGCCTCTGACAATGTTCCTCACTATCTGCAAGTCCTGCCAGTTTTGTGTCGTCCGCAAACTTACTGATCACCCCAGTTACTCCTCCTTCCAGATCATTTATATAAATCACAAACAGCAGAGGTCCCAATACAGAGCCCTGCGGAACACCACTAGTCACAGGCCTCCAGCCGGAAAAAGACCCTTCCACTACCACCCTCTGTCTTCTATGACCAAGCCAGTTCTCCACCCATCTAGCCACCTCCCCCTTTATCCCATGAGATCCAACCTTTTTCACTAGCCTACCATAACGGCAGATTTCCTTCCTAAATTCTATGATTCTAATGTTTTCCCCTAGTCTGGTGGAGAAATTACATATTTTTCTTGTCTCTCTCCTATCGTGCTGCTACTTCAGAGAATCCCTAAAGTGCAGAATGAGGCCATTCAGCCCATCAAGTCTGCACCGACAGCATTCGCACCCAGGCTGTAACCCCATGTATTTACCCTGCTAATCCCCAACACTGAGGTACAATTTAGCATGGCCTGCACATCTTTGGATTATGGGAGAAAACTGGAGCACCAGGAGGAATCCCACATGGACAAAGGGAGAACGTGCAAACTCCACACAGAGGCCGGAATTGAACCCGGGTCCCTGGCACTGTGAGGCAGCAGTGCTAACCACTGGGTCACCATGCCGCCCATGAAACATGACCCTCTGTCCTCACTGGCTACTGCCTTGTTTTCTACTTCTTTTTGCACTCCAGAATACTTGATTATAGTGTCACCTCCCCAATCAATACCCATCTGTCCCCACAATTCTGTGTTGGAATCCCTCCAATCAGGATTCTGCCACTGCACTGAAACGGCCATTATCAAAGTCACAGGTAGCATCCTATGTGACTGTGACAAAGATAAACTATCCTTCCACTTCCTCCTCCTCAATTTGTCAGCAGCCGCTGACATTGTTGACCTCAGCATCCTCCTCCAACCCCTCTCTATTGTTATCCGGCTGGCTGGGATTGTTCTTACCTGATTCCAATCTTGTCTTTCTAATCATAGCCAAATAATCATCAGCAGTGGCTTTACTTTTCTTTTCCACACTGTTCTTTCTGCTGCCCCCCTTATTTACGTGTCACCCCTTGGCGACACCATCCAACAATGCATGAGGTTTCCACATGTACCCTGATGACATCCAGCTTGACCTTACCACCAGCTCTCCTTGATCCCGTCAATGTTCCTGGTTCCTCACTCTGCTTGTTTGACTTCCAGCATTGATGAAGTGAAGCCTCATTGAACAAACTATTGCGAAGGCTGAAGCCATTGTCTTCACTCTTTGCTTTTCTATTCCACAAAGCCAATTGCTGAAGGATATTACTGGAGCCAACCTTCACTCAGTCCTGCATGATAAGCATACACCGCCACACAAAACCACATCACAGTTTCAGTAATGTCTCCTTATTTGTGCTTCATAGAGTGAAGCACAATTAATATACAGTCTACCATAAATATCTTTCCCTATACACCGACTTCATCTGTCTCGCTGTTAACTGTCTTAAGGCTGAATCGGACCGTATGCGATCTTGGTGATCTATAACTCCGAAATGAGCTTCTGACCACATAGTTGCTGCATTACAAAGGCCACCTACTTTCCCCTCCATAACATTGTCCAACCCTGCCCGGACTCAGCTCTATCTGCCACTGAAACCCTCATCCATGCCTCTGTTACCTCTAACCTTGACTATTCCAGTGATCACCTGACTAGCATCCCTTTTCCCACCCTGCGTAAATCTCAGCTCATCCAAAACTCTCAGGTCATTATCCTAATTTGCATCAAGCTCTCTTCAATTCTCGCCCTTGTCTTTGATTACCAACATAGACTTCTGGTCGGGGAATGTCTCCATTGTAAAAGATGTTTTGAAATCCCGTGAGGGGCCACCTCACCCTCTCTATCTCTCTAGCCTTCTCCAGATCTCCAATCCTCTCAAATTCTGGTGCTTCCCCAATTCTGGACTCTTGTTATCCCCAATTTTAATCACTGCACCCGCCGCCAAAGTCCTAACCTCTGAAATACCCTCCCTAAATCTCTCTACCTCTCGTGTCTCTCCCTTTCTTAAGACATTCATTAAAACTTACCTCCGACCAAGCTTTCGGACATTTGTCCAAATTTCACCTGATACAAAACGGTCCTCCATTTAAGACAGAGATGAGAAGGATTTTTTTCCCTTGAGGGTCATGAGTCTTTGGAACTCTGTTGCCTAGGCAGCGGTGGAGACAGGGCCAGTGAATATTTTTCTGAGGTAGATAACGTTTGACTCCCTCATTAATCAAGAATCTATCTGGGCCAAATGGCCTACTCCTGCTCCTGAATCGTATGTTCATACATTATTCGGTGTCCACATTTATTTGGTTAACATTCTTGTGAAGCACCTTGGGATATTTTGCTGCATTAAAGCTTTATAAATATAATTGGTTGTTGGTAAGGAGATTAATCTTTAACTCCTGGATACTCCTGTATAATTTTGGATGGTTGGCTATCCTCGCTTTCACAAATGGAGAAAATCAATGGAATCTTAACAGCATATTATATATGGAGTAATACTGTCTGGAGTATCTTACTGGCATTGCCTTTGATCTAGAGTATACCTTTACTGCCTATATCTGATTAAATTATAGTCTTAGTAAGAGATTATAATGTTACTTAAACTATTCCTGGCGTACGTTGACTACTTTGATCTTGCACATTCTGCTAGTTTGTTTTTAGAAGGTGGACCTTAAAACACTTTAGTCATTTAATTTATAGATCAACAAACTGGTTTATTTCTTGTGGATCTCTGGGAATTAACCCTTTGTAAGCTGTTTCTAATTTTGCAGCAATGTCGCAATGTGTATTAATTAAAAGTATCCCTTCCATAAAGGTGAATGTCCTAAAACGATACAGTGCATTCAGCACCCAGACTGGAATATGTTACAGGCAGAATAGCACATTGCTGGAATTTGTTACTTATAGGGTAATGTAGAGGCTTGAATAGTTACATACAGTGTAGTGCCCAGATTGGAGTGCAGACTAAAACCTGCAGAGTAACTTGCAGATAGAGGTCTGTAATAATAGGTTTGGCGGCAGAAGTGAAGTTGAACAACAATAGACAATAAGGTAAAAGTGATTCAGTTCAGTGACTGGAACTGAAGTGTACTGTTCCATGTGATTTCAGCTGCACTCAGCACTCGGTTTGCTTTTCACTGCATGTTCCAGAGGGACAGAGCACCGTGTGTACATTATATACACAATCTTTACAATTCATAGAGCAACAAACATTTACATTTGTATAACGCCGTTAACTAAGGAAAACATCCCAAGGTGCTTCTCAGGAGTGTGACCAGATAAGAAAGGAGACATGAGAATGCATAACTAAAAGTTCAGTCCAAATTGAAGGTAAATTCACCAATCCTGCATTTCCAAGAACAGCTTCTTCCCTGCTGCCGTCAGACTTTTGAATGGTCCTATCGTATATTAAGCTGATCTTTCTCCTCACTCTATCCGCAACTATAACACTATATTTTGCACCCTCCCCTTTCCTTCTCCCCTATGTACTGTATGAACAGTACGTTCTGTCTGTATAGCTCACAAGAAACACTACTTTTCACTGTATCCCAATACATGTGACAATAATAAATCAATACAAGTCAACAAAAAGCTAAAACTGAAAGAAGCACAGACTGAGATATTTGAAAGCAACATTCAACAATCAGTTTCATAACCCACACTCTGTTCAAATGCAGCTTCCTGCCAAGAGTATCAAACAACTGAATTCATCTTCAACATATGCCTGTCCACTTTGTATATGCATTGTATGTACGTACACAGTTCGTATCCTATATAGACCGCTTCTTACATGATCGATAGACACATGCTGCATGCATTCTATACCAATGCAAACTGTATTTATGTTTAATGAACCGAAAAGTCATCCATTGTCTATAAGCAGGCAGCCAATCAGCAGGACCTGTTCAAGGCCAGGGATGACAAAGTGAAAACCTTAAGACATGATGTCTTAACATCCTTACAAACGTTTGATGCCCACTTATCCTTGTACTAGGTTAGCTGGTGCAACTGAGCAGAATCTTAATGATGTGAAAGAAGTTGGGAAATGTAAAACTTAAAAGTATAATTGCAACATGTCAAGCATGGAAAAAATAACACCACATTCCCATGTCCAGACAAGAAATGTCATTGGATCTGATAGGTAGCTATTGAAGCTTCTACTGAACACTAAAACTAGTCAAGCTGACAAACAGTACAGACAGATCTATGTCACAATGTCCCGCATTATCATCAGACATTCACGGCAGACACTGTCTGTCTTTTGGTGATTGTCCTGTGGACAATCACAAGTAAATCTAGAATTATGCAGCACAGAAGGAAGCCATTCAGCCCATTATACTTATGCCAGCCCTTTAACGAATTACCCAATTAGTCCCTGTCCTAGTCATAGAACAGAAAATGGTTACGGCATAGAAGGAAACCTCTTGCCAAGTAGCTCTGCAAATGTTTCCTTTTCAATTATTCATCTAATTCCATTTAGAAAATTTACTATTGAATCTGCTTCCACCTCCCTTAAAGGTATTGTATCCTAGAGCATACAAACCCGCTGCGTCAAAAACATAGATTCATAGAATCACTATAGTGCAGAATGTCCTGAGCTCCCCTGATTCTTCAGCTAATTATCTTCAAATCTGTGTGTCCTTCGTATCGACCTTCCTGCCAGTGGAAGCCATTCTCTCCCACCTATTCTTATCAAAAGCCTTCATAAATCTGAACACCTCCATTCAATCCCTTAAACTTTGTGACTGGGGGTTGGGGGAAGAAATCCCTGAGAAATGGACTCATTGTTTAAGTTTAGTTATTAGTGTCACAAGTAGGTTTACATTAACACTGCAATGAAGTTACTGTGAAAATCGCCTAGTCGCCACACTCTGGCGCCTGTTCGGGTACATTGAGGGAGAATTTAGCAGGGCCAGTGTACCTAACCAGCACATGTTTTGGACACTGGGAGGAAACTGGAGCAGCCTGCAGAAACATCCAAAGATGTGCGGGTTAGGTTGATTGGCCATGCTAAATTGACCCTAGTTTCGGGGGATTAGCAGGGTAAATATGTGGGGTTATGGGAATAGGATGGGATTGTTGTCGGTGCAGGCTTGATGGCCCGAATGGCCTCCTCCTGTACTGTAGGGATTCTATGAAACCCCAGCAGACACAGGGAGACAGTGACCCGAGGCTAGAATTGAACCTGGGTCCCTGGCACTGTGAAGCAGCAGTGCTAACCACTGTGCCACAGTGGCGCCTATTTAGCCAGAATTGCAGTGAGGCAAATTGGATCTGTAGTTCCCTGTATATATCATTGTCACCCACTTGGAATGTGGGCACTCCATTAGCATGTTCCCTTCACTGGTCCCTCCCAATAATCCAGTCGCTCTGTCATAATGATTGAATCAAAGCAAAATGTCAGCCACTGTGATTCAGCAACCTTCTGATTTTCCGACAGGGTCTGACCAATGGTGCCGTGCACAGAATATTTGATCAGGAAAGATATTCTTCTGCAAAAGAGCGGTGTGCGGCTCTCTCTCTTTTGCAACACCGTAGGAAGAAGCAGCCTGTTTGGAGCCTCATCCTTCATTTTAATTTCTCCTTGTTTTCTTTTCAGCCACGACTGCCGACCGGTTTTACAGAATAGATCGAGCGCAGGTAAGAATAGACTGCAAGTGATGATAACATGCTGGAGTTTTTTGATTGAACAGCTTCCCCGAATGCGACTACCTAAGCACTTTTCTCACCTGCCCCCTGCTGAACTGAACACAGGGAGGGGGGCGGATTATGTGGAATGACATTGTCTCAGTAGGGTACCGGTCCCCAGTACATTTCTATGTTTGCCAATTTTAGGCTAATAGTATCGGTCTATCTGGGGTGAAATACAAGGTAAGAAACACGGCACCGGTTTTGCATGCTGCCTTTTCAGCAAAATGCTCCTGGGTTTGAATCTACACTTTGGGTTTTGAAACGAAATGAGGTCAGGGCAGTCTCAATCCACAAGGGGAAAAAAATAGAACCTCATCATGACCCAAGAAGCTTCACAAACAATTAAGTATGTTTTGAAGTTAGTCACTATTGTGTGGTCTCGGAAATTCAGCAGCCAACCTTCATACAACAAGATCCCAGAAACAGCAATGGCAAGGTCATCTGTTTTAGCGATATTAATAATTAAATATTGGTAGGAACTCACCTTCACTTTGAATAGTGCTATGATAACTTTTGCACCCATTTTAAGAGGACATAGTGGGTCTCAATTTAACATCTCACCACTCAATACTGTATTTAGTTCCTGAAGAGGGGCCTACAACCTACTACCTCACAGGCATAAATGCTGCTACTGAGAAGAGGCTAATGGTTTCTAGTAGAGTGCTCATAGCATACTTTGGCAGTGACTTGTCATTTAGGTTTGCAGTCTCTTGCAAAGGCACACCGAGATCGATGTGTATAATAGAAATGTCGTGCTAATTAAATAGGAATGCTCTCTGCGCTTTTGAGTCGAGCTAAACCGTTCACAACCTGAGCAATTCTGCTCAACTTGAATTGAATTTCCAATCTCTTATTTTCTATGTAACGAAGGCCGCCAATTTCCACCTCTGTAACCACCTGCGGCTGCCCTACTGCTGAAACTCTTATCTGTGTCTCTGCCACTCTGAAAGGTCAGTGCTGTTCTGCCTGGCCGCCCACACCCCCCATCAATTTCAGTTCATTGGAAATTCTGCTGCCGCCTCCCCACCGCCAGCCACAGTTCCATGTAAAATTCCACTCACCCATCAGCCCATCGTCAATCTTGCTGATTTAAATATGGCTGGCGATTCGACACCTCAGACTTAAAATTCTCTCCATGTTTTAAAAACCCTCCAGGCACACTGGTTAGCACTGCTGCCTCACAGCGCCAGGGACCCGGGTTCAATTCCGGCCTCGGGTCACTATCTGTGTGGAATTTGCACATTCTCTGTGTCTGCATGGGTTTCCTCCGGGTGCTCCGTTTTCCCCCCACACTCCAAAGTTGTGTGGGTTAGATGGATTGGCCATGCTAAATTGACCCTAGTGTCAGGGGGATTAGCAGGGCAAGTGTGTAGGGTTGCGGGAATAGGGTCTGGGTGGGATTGTGGTCAGTGTAGACTCAATGGGCCGAATCATGGGGTTCCATGATTCTGTGAACCCTGCCCACCCTATTCCTGTAAATTCCTAGAGAGCTCCAAATTCAAGTTGCTGCTGTTCTCCGATTGTCTTGAAAGTATGTTTCTTGGTCAGAGAGCAACAAGCTTTACTCCGTGTTTACACATAACCTAAGGGGATTTCCTGCTGATGTTGTATGGGGGAAGCGTTACAATGTAACATATCTAAGGTTATAGTTGACCATGGATTGCTATTTAGTCCATAACGTTGTGTTTGTTACTCTATCTCTGACCACTGCTTATTCCTGAGTTGGGAGTATTTGGTGTGTGTCTTTCTGTCTAATGCTGTGACATCACCATATATTTAGCCCGGATGAGCATGTGGCAAGAACGTCCCGCTTCTCACCCTCCCTGATGATCTCCGCCTCGGGTTGCCAGCCTTGGTTAGACATGTTCCTGGAGGCCTTCTCACACAATAAATACCTCATCCAGTCAGACATCCTTCTCTTTCCCTCTCCCAGTGGTTGCTCAGAGTAGTATCAGGAGATTAATCTTTAATTGCTGGAGACCCCAGGGCAATCCTGGAGAGTGTCGACTGACTCCTGACTGACCAAATCTTAGACATTGATCACTTAGCACAGCTCAAGCACTGGCATCTTGGAGCGCAAACCAGGGGAGGCGATGACCTAGTGCTATTATCACTAGACTATTAATCCAGAAACTCAGCTAATGTTCTGGGGACTTGGGTTCGAATCCTGCCATGGCAGATGGTGGAATTTGAATTTTAAAAAATATCTGGAATTAAGAATCTACTGATGACCATGAAACCATTGTTGATTGTCAGAAAATCCTATCCGGTTCACTAATGTCCTTTAGGGAAGGAAATCTGCCATCCTCACCCGGTCTGGCCGACATGTGATTCCAGATCCACAGCAATGTGGTTGACTCTCAACTGCCCTTGGCCAACTAGGGATGGGCAATAAATGCCGGCCAGCCAGCGACTCCCATGTCCCACGAATGAATAAAAATAATGCAAGTCACTGTCAAGCGCAGCACTTCCTGGCTGACCATGTTTCTGATACCAGTTTAACATGCTGTAGGATTCTCTTGATCTGTAATGAAAGTAATGTGGGGCACTGATTAATATAGATTCTCTTACCTTGTAGGTGTTTTGACTCCAGAATCCCTAAAAGGGCCAGTTGTGTTTAAGGTGTGTTTGTGCACCCAAAAGTAATGCTTTCCAGTCTATCTGCAAGTAGTTGTCAGCTTACAAAGTACTTGAAACAGGCTGAAGCGTTGATGTTTAAACGGCGATGCTTCTTTTGTACAAATAATTGCAATGTAATTGTACGGAGAGCTGATTGTTGCTTTTGTGCTTATCCTCAAGTGTTTTTGTGACACAGCAGGATTGGCAAAATGGGTAGAGCAGAGTGTGGGCAAATAAGCATTCAGATAGCGCACTTTCCTTCAGGGTGGCTCAGGCCAGCTGGCATTTCGATTGCAGAGCTTAACATTCCAAATTTGTGTCTCCCTCCAGCAGTGTTGCTTCAAGAGGGACCCTCTGCAGGGTCCCGGTGTTGTTAGTCACCCCAATTCGTTTTATGAGAAGTAGTTTTTTGTTTTCACAGCAGCAGCCAGAACAGTAGAGAAACACCACCACATGTTTCTGTCCCACTCATACCGTCCTGACGGTGCCCTCTTCCAATGGCTGGAGGTGCGCTACCTGAGAATCATAGAATCATCATAGAATCCTACAGTGCAGAAGGAGGCCATTAGCCCCATTAAGCCTGCACCAACAAGTTGAAAGTTTATTTATTAGTGTCTCAAGTAGGTTTACATTAACAGTGCAATGAAGTTACTGTGAAAATCCCCTAGTGGCCACACTCCGGCGCCTGTTCGGGTACACTGAGGGAGACTTTAGCATGGCCAATGCACCTAACCAACATGTCTTTCGGGCTGTGGGAGGAAACCCACGCAGACATGGGGAGAACACGCAAACTCCACGCAGACAGTGACCCAAGCTGGGAATTGAACCTGTGTCCCTGTAAGGCAGTGCTAACCACTACACCACCATGCCGCCCTCAACAACAATCCCACCCAGGCCCTATCCCCATAACCTCACCTATTTACCCTGATAATCCCTCTGACACTAAGGGCAATTTGGCATGATCAATAAACCTAACCCGCACATCTTTGGAGTGTACGAGGAAACTGGAGCACCTGGAGGAGACCCACACAGACATGATGAGGCCCACACCCTCCGCTCTATCCCCGTAACCCTACATATTTACCCCTCTAATCCCCCTAACCTACACATCTTGGGACACTAAGGGGCACTTTAGCATGGCCAATCAACCTAACCTGCACATCTATGGAGTATGGGAGTAAACCCATGCAGACACAGGAGGAATGTGCAAATTCCACACTTATAGTCACCAACGCTGGTATTGAACCCGGGTTCCTGGAATTGTGAGGCAGCAGTGCTAACCACTGTGCCACCATGCTGCCCTTTAACAATACCTTTGAAGAGGGAATTGACAAAATTTGCCAAACAACAGGGATAATTGGATTGGTCTTTCAAAAGTGCTGGCCCGCTAGCCGAAGTGACATTTTCTGTACTGCACCATTCTATGAAATCTGTGCAATGCCACAAGCACTAAAAATTGGCTTGCTCCCCTTTACCACACCAAAGAATATGGCTGCCTCTGCTCCTTTAATGTTTATATATCTCTCAAGGGCAGTGCTCTCTCTGAAGACTGCATCTTCAGATAGAGACAACAGCAGTTAGTCTTATTTATTGAGCCAATCCCCAGTAGAGGGTTCGGTCAGCAATACCAAGGTCAATGGAATATGAGAGTCTTGGAGACAGACAGGAACAGCAGTCTGGAGACCCACTGTCATTTCTCCTCTTCCTGGGTTCTGTGGTCCAGAAACTGCAACTCCAACCCCATATCTAACCCCACGAGCAGAATTCACTGCATTAGATCAAGGGTGACTCAATGAGGCTTGAACCAATAAAGGTTTTATTGCCAAATAAAGAATAATATATCTACAAGAAATTTGGACTAAATTACAGTGTGACTGCTGTACTTGATTCCCTAGCTCCAACTGCCAGTCCCTCCTCAACCCTGGTCCACACCCTCCTACGATTGGTTCAGCTTCTCGCCAGGACGATCCATAGGGTCCTCACCAATCAGGTGGCCCTTGGGAAACATCCCCACCCTTCCTTAAAGGGGCATGTTACTACATTCACCCCAGTGTATCAATTCTTACTGATTCACCACTGAAAGTATTTCACTGGATCAGAAGAGTTGAGGCGCATGTTAACAATATGATAAGACGTTACATTAACGGAAGCTTTTTTCACTCCTCTAATCCCCCTGGTGCAAACAATCTTAAATTTCTATAACACCTATTATAACATTCTATAATCACAAGTGTGGAAGGAGGCCATTCAACCCATCAGGTCTGCACTACCTTTCTGAAAGAGCTTTCTACCTAGTCCCACTGTCCTGCCTTAAATCGCATTCCCCCCCACCCCCCTGTAACCTTGCACATTATTTTCTTTCAAATAGCAATCCAATTCCCTTTTGAATACCTCGATCGAAGTTTTAAAAAATGTTTAATATTTCACAAGGTGCTTCACAGGAATATGATTCAGGCCAAACACTGAGCCAAAGAAGGAGATTTTAAGGCAGGTGTCCAAAAGCTTGTTTGAAGAGTTAGGTTCGAAGGAGCATCTTAATGGAGGACAAAGGGGTAGGGATGTTGAGGTGCTTTAACACTGAAAGCCTGTTGGTAAAGGAGGAAACCAGAACCAATCTTAGGAATTGTTTTCTTCACTCTGAGTGGAACATTGCCTCCTAACATGACTCCCCGTGTCAGTTAGTGTCTCTCCTATGTGCTCAAGTAACCATCCAATCAGTGCCTTCCACCGTTTATACTTAACCTCAATCAATTGATACAGTTAACATTAGGGAATTCCATTTTACTGCCATGACTACAGTGCACAATTGCTGTGCATTAAACCTTTTCGATTGGGCTGCCACCAAAATAAATGTTAGAGCTCGTTCGGGTGTCTCCCAGTGAATGACTCCATAACGACTGGCTGAGGCAAAATGACGTCTCATAGTAATACATGTGTGTATAGCAATATGTTTGGTAGCCTAGTCATCAGGCACAGGACTCTCCTGCACAGTAGAGTTCCAGTTTATGGGGAGGCGATGGCCTAGTGGTATTATCGTTAGGCTATTAATCCAGAAACTCTGCTAATGTTCTGGGAACCCGGATTCGAATCCCGCCACGGCAGTTGGTGGAATTTGAATTCAATAAAACATATCCGGAATTAAGAATCTAATGATGACCATGAAACCATTGTCGATTGTCAGAAAAACCCATCAGGTTCACTAATGTCCTTTAGGGAAGGAAACCTGCCATCCTCACTACATGTGACTCCAGAGCCACAGTAATGTGGCCCCTTGGAGGGCAAGTAGGAATGGGCAATAAATGCTGGCCAGCCAGCGACACCCATGTCCCACAAATGAATAAAAAAATTAAATCTATGGGTTCAAACTCCATCTTTCCCTATTTCCGTATAGTGCACCTGTCCCCAGTTGTGTTATGGGTTAATAGAGTGAGCCAGGGTGCCTGAGTCACAGGAAATAGGGGAGGGGGGAGCAATTTTGAAAATTGATCTACTGGCATTAACGCCCTCAACCAACGTTATCTGAACCCTGACAGCAAGTCAGCAACTTGCCATCTTAATTGGGCTGAGGATTGTGAAGCACTGCAAAGTTTTGGGAGACTTAAAGAGAAAACAGGGAAAGCTAGAAGGACCAACCCACGGTGGCACAGTGGTTAGCACTGCTGCCTCACAGCGCCAGGGACCCAGGTTCAATTCCCGGCTTGGGTGACTGTCTGTGTGGAGTTTGCACGTTCTCCCTGTGCTTGCATGGGTTTCCTCCGGGTGCTCCATTTCCTCCCACAGTCCGAAAGACGTGCAGGTTAGGTGCATTGGCCGTGCTAAATTCTTCCTCAGTGTACCCGAACAGACACCGGAGTGTGGCAACTTGGCGATTTTCACAATAACTTCATTGTAGTGTTAATATAAACCTACTTGTGACACTAATAAATAAACTTTAGACTTGAAACCAGCAAAGTACCACTGCAGCTATGGTACAAAGTATACTGTATCATGCTAGGAGCCAGCAGTCTGGACACCGAAGGGGTTATTGATACCAGTTCCTGGAAGATAGAACAATGATGTAATTAAAAATAAAGGTCGATTGAGATGAATCTGTTTTAAAAATCATAGATCATTGACTTTATTAATAGCGAAGGAAATAGGAATAGCAAGGAGGTTATGCTAAATCTTCATAAAGTAATGGTTAGGCCTTAACTGGAGTGTTGTGTTCAATTCTGGGAATTCCACTTCAGAAGAAATGTCAAGGTCCTGGAAAGGGTGAGGAAGGGATTGACTAGAATAGTTCTCTGTCTTTCTACGATTCTGTGAATGGAATGGATTATTAGCAGTTGCAAAGACTCTTAAAGCAGAACAGAATTTATCTGGTTTAGCTGTCAGATGTAGTTCAGTGGGTAGCATTCTCAATTCTCAGCCAGAAGGATGTGGGCTTAACTTTCACTCCTGAGACTTCAGCACAAAAATCTAGGCTGCCACTTCAGTGCAGTACCGAGGGAGTGCTACAGTGTGACTTCTGGAAGAGGCAGGACTCTCTCGAAAGCACACAAAAGGTGTGTCGTAACACTATCCAAAGAAAAGGGCAGTTTTCAATTTTTAAAGAAAGAAGCAGATTATTAGATCACGTACTTCATTGCTGTTAGCGAGAACAAATCAGATGCTTCATTTCCCCAGATTACAACAATCACTGCACTTCAAAAGTCCTTAATTGACTATTAAGCACTTTGGGATGTCCCAAGGCTGTGAAAGGCACTATATGATTGTACCTGTTTCTTTCCTTTCCCTTTTAGGCAGAGCTGTGATTATTTCCTCTGTGTTTCCTTTCAGGAGCACTTGCATTATGTGACTGACATTTCCCAAGATGAACTCTTTATCCTGGACCCAGAACTTGTGATCACGGAGACCGTGGGGACATCTCCAGGAATGCCTGATTTGGTCGGCTCATCTGGCTCCTTTACCTTCCCATCCTGCTCCTCTTCACCACCATTATCTCCTGTTCCAAGGTAAGAGAATTGAACAGTTCCCTGCTAAATGTACAAGACTCTAATTCCTTGTAGATACCGTTAATTAGTTTCCTTTCCCCCAGGAATGTTGTGTCTGCATCTAAGAACATTGTATACTGCATACATCTGAACAAGGCCAATGTTTGTATTGGGGAGAAAGATAGGGTGATTACATTGTGGAACAATAGGACTCAATAGGAAGCATTCAGAATCCGAATTCCAGCTACTGTAAAAACATAAATCCCTTTATTCTCCTTCTAGACCCTTGCTGCTGGTACAGGACATGGTGTTCTTGAGTGAACAAATTGCACAATACAATTTTCGAAACACTACATCCCTTTTTGTTAGTAAATAAGATATCGAATGTTTCAATGGTTTGTTTCCAAAAGTGTAAACGATAAACTTACACATAACATGAATGTTTAAAACTTCACCAGTAACACAATTACATCTTTTAATTGTTCTATTAAGTTAACAATGCATTCATTCATATACAATGAGAGGAAAGATCTGTTCACCAATGAAAATAGTTCACTTCATAATGCAATCTGTTAAGTATGGTGACGTCTTTCATGAGTAGAATATTGTCTGACATCAGGTGTGTTCTCAATTAACTCCAGTTCTTTATCTTCATTGCTGATATCTAAATTGGATTCAAGCTCTTGAAAGCTGTTTTCAATGCTCTGAAGAGTGACATGTTTTGTGTGATGATTTATGAACTGTGCTTAGCAGTAACCATTGATGCTTTGGTGTTGGTCACAGCAAATGGCCGGGCACCACAAGGGGTTGTTTGCTTTCTAACATGACAATCACATTTCAAAAGTACCTTAACTCCTGGTTTAGCTGTGTAGCTCTAAATTTCATGTTTCTTTTTGCATTTATCTTCATTCGATCCTTCTGTTTTCATTTGTGTATGTGTTGGTCATTCACTCCTTGGGGTACCTCTGGAAGACATGTATACGTAGGCTGTGTGAGGACGTATCTAGCTGGAGTTATTCACCAGGGGGCAAGTCTTCAATCCAGGGCCCTGGAGGTAGTTCAGAGATCTTTTGTGGATCACAGATTTAACATTGTTGTAGCTTGTCATGGCAAACACTTTGCTGTTCTACCATCCGATCAATTCCTGGGAAGCATACCTTTTCCGAAGGAGTTGTTTGGTTCTGATAATCCCCTGGTGACCTTTGTGCGCTGTTCCCTCTGTGACTGCGGAATGACGATACAGTTGCTGCGTCACGCAAGATCAGATGTGGTTGTAAAGATGAGCACATTTTGAACATTGTGAAGACCTTACAGTGTGTATGCAATTTTGCTTGTAGATGCTTTCTCGAGCATGCTTTCCAGTTGCATGATTCCATTAGCAGTTATACATAGTTGTACCTTCTCATCTTGTCTTGTTATTACTTTGAGACCAGCTCGTTTGAGCCATTTTGCTGCTGCTTTTAGGCTTATGTAGTGA
Organism: Mustelus asterias; assembly: GCF_964213995.1. Lineage (NCBI taxonomy): Eukaryota > Metazoa > Chordata > Chondrichthyes > Carcharhiniformes > Triakidae > Mustelus > Mustelus asterias. The sequence continues at coordinate 80,825,818 of NC_135809.1, forward strand.
AGGAGTTATTCATCAATCTGTTCTTCATGACTAGTAGGACTGACTGTTGGCAATGGCTATTGTGGAAGATAGTCTGCCGGGTTGGGCTTGCCTGTCCGTTACACAACAAGGAATTCATTCTCTTGTAGTTTGTATATCTAGTGCTCTAATTGGGTGGGTTTGCTGTGTGGCTTGTGGAACAAGCCTGCTAGTGGTCCCTGATCAGTAATGACTTCAAACTCACTACCGTACAAATAGAGATGATAGTGTGAGATACCAAGTGTGATTGAGAGTACTACACTCTGTATTTGTGAATGAAGTTGCTCTGCAGTCACTAGCGATCTGATTGGCATTGCAACGATTGCAAGGTTACCTCTTTGTCTTTCTACCTCAGTCAGTTGGGCTTGCATCCATGGCTAGCTGGGTGGTTTTCACAGGGTCAAAGGAGGTATTTCTGCAACTTGCTGACAACTAGTATTTGCTCTGGTGTACAACTGCATTTGTGCGATTTAGTCCATTCCCACAGGGAATGTTCTTTTGTGTTACCACCAGGTTAACAGGGGTGAACTGACTCCTCTGTTTTTCCCACTCCTGAGCTGATTCTAACAGAGTTTGAACTTAAAAGGAGGTGATATTGCCAATTTAATACACATATGACTGTATATAGCTCAGTGCAAGAAATAAGTCAGCAAATTCTTTAAGTTAACAAGTAAAGGGTTACATCTATTGTTAAAACTAATTCAGGTAAAGATGTGGAAATTATTAACAAAGTGTTTAAAAGGTACAAATATGTGTAACTACACACTAATTGAAAAACAACGCACACACAGAGCCCCCCCACTTCCCCAACCCTCCATCAAACTGTGCCATGGGCAGTGCCAAGGGGCTGACGCCTGAGTGGATTTGGGGGTTATGATGGGGGGGCCATGCAACGAGGGTCATGCAGGGATGGAACATAGAACAGTACAGCACAGTACAGGCCCTTCGGCCCTCGATGTTGTGACGAGCTTTGTCCGAAACCAAGATCAAGCTATCCCACTCCCTATCATTCTAGTGTGCTCCATGTGCCTATCCAATAACCGCTTGAAAGTTCCTAAAGTGTCAGACTCCACTATCACAGCAGGCAGTCCATTCCATCCCCCAACCACTCTCTTTGTAAAGAACATCCCTACTATATCTCCCTCCATGAACCTTATAGTTATGCCCCCTAGTAACAGCTACATCCACCCGAGGAAATAGTCTCTGAAGGTCCACTCTATCTATCACCCTCATCATCTATTAAACCTCTATTAAGTCGCCTCTCATCCTCCTCCGCTCTAAAGAGAAAAATCCTAGCTCCCTCAACCTTTCCTCATAAGACCTACCCTCCAAACCAGGCAGTATCCCGGTAAATCTCCTCTGCACTCTCTCCAAAGCTTCCACATCCTTCTTATAATGAGGTGACCAGAACTGCACACAATATTCCAAGTGTGGTCTCACCAAGGTCCTGTACAGTTGCTGCATAACCCCACGGCTCTTAAACTCAAACCCCCTGTTAATAAATGCTAACACACTATAGGCCTTCTTCACAGCTCTATCCACTTGAGTGGCAACCTTCAGAGATCTGTGGATATGAACCCCAAGATCTCTCAGTTCCTCCACGTACCTCAGAACCCTGCTGTTGACCCTGTAATCCACATTCAAATTTGTCCTACCAAAATGAATCACCTGGCACTTATCAGGGTTAAACTCCATCTGCCATTTTTCGGCCCAGCTCTGCATCTTATCAATGTCTCTTGGTAGCCTACAACAGCCCTCCACCTCATCCACTACTCCACCAATCTTGGTGTCATCAGCAAATTTACTGATCCACCCTTCAGCCCCCTCCTCCAAATCATTGATAAAAATCACAAATAGCAGAGGACCCAGCACTGATCCCTGTGGTACACCGCTGGTAACTGGTCTCCAGTCTGAAAAATTTCCATCCACCACCACCCTCTGTCTTCGATGAGATAGCCAGTTACTTATCCAATCGGCCAAATTTCCCTCTATCCCACACCTCCTTACTTTCTTCATGAGCCGACCATGGGGGACTTATCAAATGCCTTACTAAAATCCATGTATACGACATCAACTCTATTTTTATCTACACACTTAGTTACCTCCTCAAAGAATTCAATCAAATTTGTGAGGCAAGACTTACCCTTCACAAATCTATGTTGACTATCCCGGATTAAGCTGCATCTTTCTCAATGGTCATAAATCCTATCCCTCAGGACCTTTTCCATTAAGTTACCGACCATCGAAGTAAGACTAACCGGCCTATAATTACCAGGCTCATTCCTATTTCCTTTCTTGAACAGAGGAACAACATTCGCCACTCTCCAATCCTCTGGCACTATCCCCGTGGACAGTGAGGACCCAAAGATCAAAGCCAAAGACTCACTCATCCCTTGCCTCCCAAAGAATCCTAGGGTATATCCCATCTGGCCCGGGGGACTTATCGACCCTCAGGTTTTTCAAAATTGCTAATACATCTTCCCTCAGAATACCTACCTCTTTCAGCCTGTATCACACTCTCATCCTCAAAAACATGGTCTCTCTCCTTGGTGAACACTGAAGAAAAGTATTCATTCATCGCCTCTCCTATTTCTTCTGACTCCATGCACAAGTTCCCACTACTGTCCTTGACCGGCCCTAACCTCACCCTGGTCATTCTTTTATTTCTCACATACGAGTAAAAAGCCTTGGGGTTTTCATTGATCCGACCCGCCAAGGACTTCTCATGCCTTCTCCTAGCTCTCCTAAGCCCTTTTTTCAGCTCATTCCTTGCGACCTTGTAACCCTCAAGCGACCCAACTGAACCTTGTTTTCTCATCCTTCGATACGCTTCTTTTTTCCTCTTGACAAGACATTCAACCTCTTTTGTGAACCATGGTTTCCTCACTTGGCCATTTCCTCCCTGCCTGACGGACATATCTATCAAGGACACGCAGTATTAGTTCCTTAAACAAGCTCCACTTTTCATTTGTGCCTTTCCCTGACAGTTTCTGTTCCCATCTTATGCTCTCTAATTCTTGCCTAATCGCATCATAATTACCCCTCCCCCAATTATAAACCTTGCCCTGCCATATGGCCCTATCCCTCTCCATTGCAATAATGAAAGACACCGAATTGTGGTCACTATCTCCAAAGTGCTCTCCCACAAACAAATCTAACACTTGGCCTGGTTCATTACCCAGTACCAAATACAACGTGGCCCCACCTCTTGTCGGCCTATCCACATATTGTGTCAGGAAACCCTCCTGCACACACTGTACAAAAACTGCCACATCCGAGTTATTCGACCTATAAAGGTTCCAATCAATATTTAGAAAGTTAAAGTCATCCATGACAACTACCCTGTGACCTCCACACCTATCCATAATCTGCTTAGCAATTTCTTCCTCCACATCTCTATTACTATTTAGGGGCCTATAGAAAACCCCCAACAATGTAACTGGTCCTTTCCTATTTCTAACTTCAGCCCATATTACCTCAGTAGGCAGATCCACCTCAAACTGTCTTTCTGCAGCCGTTAAACTATCCTTGATTAACAATGCTACTCCTCCACCTCTTTTACCACCCTCCCTACACCTACTGAAACACCTATACCCCGGGACTTCCAACAACAATTCCTGTCCCTGTTCTAACCATGTCTCCGTAATGGCCACAACATCATAGTCCCAAGTATCAATCCACGCTCCAAGTTCACTTACCTTATTCTGGATGCTCCTTGCATTGAAGTAGACACACTTCAACCCACCTTCCCGTCTGCCGGTACACTCCTGCAACCTTTTTTACCTTTTTCCCTGAGTTTTTTTTTCCAGTACAGCAGGAAATGGGAAACCGGAAGTAGTCCGCGGAGAGGCCTGGGAAGGTTTTTTTTGCCCAATAAATTTGAACGGGGAGGAAACCCGAGACACTACACGTGTACTGTCCCCCACCCTCCCCCCTCCTCTAACCTAAAAAAAAAGGACCCAGGGTGAGAGCAGGTAAGCTTCTTTTTTCTCTCTTTCGTTTTTTAAAGGGGGTGAGTGAATATCAGGTAAGCTCTTTCTTTCTTTCTTTTTCTTGTTTTATCCGCAAGTTATCTAGAGGGGATGGAAGGGAAGGCAGTGCAATGTTCCTCCTGCAGAATGTTTGAGGTGAGGGTTGCCGTCAGTGTCCCTGCTGATTTCACCTGTGGGAAGTGCACCCATCTGCAGCTCCTCAAAAACCGCGTTAGGGAACTGGAGCTGGATGAACTTCGGATCATTCGGGAGGCAGAGGTGGTCATAAATAGAAGCTTCAGGGATGTAGGTACTCCGAAGAATGAAGATAGATGGATGACAGTGAGAGGGGCTGGGAGGAGGCAGTCAGTGCAGGGATCCCCTGTGGTCGTTCCCCTCGGCAACAAGTATACCACTTTGGATACTGTTGAGGGGGACGACCTACCAGTGGTAAGCCACGGTGACTGGATCCCCAATGCTGAGTCCGCTCCTGTGGCTCAGAAGGGAAGGGGGGAGAGCAGGAGAGCAATAGTTATTGGGGACTCGATAGAGGGACAGATAGGAGGTTCTGTGGCAGCGAAAGAGACTCATGGATGGTATTTGCCTCCTGGGTGCCAGGGTCCGTGATGTCTCGGACCGTGTTTTCAGGATCCTTAAAGGGGAGAGGGAACAGTCACAAGTCGTGGTACACATCGGTACCAACGACATAGGTAAGAGAAGGGACAGGGATTTAAAACAGAATTTAGGGAGCTAGGGTGGAAGCTGAGAGCCAGGACAAACCATGTTGTCATCTCTGGTTCGTTGCCGGTGCCACATGCTAGCGAGTTGAGGAACAGGGAGAGAGTGCAGATAAACACGTGGTTGCAGGGATGGTGTAGGAGGGAGGGTTTCAGTTACATGGATAATTGGAGCACATTCTGGGGAAGGTGGGACGGGTTGCACCTGAACCAGAGGGGCACCAATATCCTGGGAGGGAAATTTGCTACAGCTCTTCAGGGGGGTTTAAACTAATTTGTTAGGGAGATGGGAAAACGAGCTGTAGTCCAGAAGCCAGTGTTGAGTGTAGTGAGGAACTGAGGAGGGTATCAAGGTCGCAGGAGAACATGAAGGGGGCATGTTGGGGGGTCATCATGGGGAGGACGTGGGAGCTATGAAGGGGGACCCATTAGGAGGGTTGTGATGTGGCGATCTATGTCAGGAGGGGTTGATGAGACATGCCACCGATAGGAGGGGTCTGTGGCGGAGGGAGCAGTTCTCCCAGTGCACTGAGAGATTAGAGCGCCCTTCCAAAATGGCACCCCAGCGTTTTGCAGCTGGGCTCACTGGCATGTTTAGGCCCTGCTCCCCCATAGTACCGGCACAAAACTCACCATTCTTTCAAAAAATGACTAAATGTGGAACGATTGCGGTCCGGCATGGATCGCCCTGGTGTTCTCGTCATTATGACACCTAGTCTTTTTTTGGGAAAGTTCTGCCCAAGATGTGACCCTTCCCAATAATGCGATTAACAGGCATCCAGACAGAATAAGGTGTAAAAAGCCCTATCACGAGAAACAGCTTACTTAGATGACTAAGAGATCGGTGGAGATATACAGATAGTAATTTTGAGAGTCACGGCATGAGAGAGATGCAGAGAATCCAAATACACAGAAGGAAGAATCAAAGAGGAACCAGGATATAATTGCCAGCACCTTCAGAAGCAAGGAGACCAGTCTAACATCTCACAACCTAGAGGCCAGTTTACATCCAAGAGCCTGAAAAGACAGTTTACAGATCAGAGTCTGAGGGGCCAGTTTACATCTAAAAAGTCTTCGAGCCAAGATAATGCAGAAACCTTTGTTAAGGCAGTTTAAATATCTTTGCGGGACCAGGAAAAGATGTCATCTGCCTTGTACTGTGTGGTAACTATAAGCTGGATTTGACTTATAGACTTATTTAATTTGGAAGTTGTTTGGGACTAGTATGGTCTTAACAAGTTCAGGCATTGCAGATATATCTTAGGCCAAGAGGTAATTTCTATATAAACTTTGTGTGTTTAGTAATTCATATATTTAATTGTCTTCAAAGTATAATTCATATATTTAATTGTCTTCACGTCCTCTAAGTGTGTATTTGTCTCTTCTTTCATTTAACAAATAGTCTTTAGTAATTGTTACACAACGACTGAGCTAGGTATTCTCACTGGGGATTTCACGTGACTCATCACACCATTCCAAAACAAAACTGTACACCACTATGAACTGGTGTTTCAAGTTGAGAAGCCCTTGCAGATAACATCTATGCAATTTACAATGCTTCCAAGTTTTGTATTGTCTGCAGATTTTGAAATTGTGCCCTGTGCTCCATGTTCAAGATCATTAGTTTATATCAGGAAAAGCAAGGATCCCAGCACTGACCTCTGAGGAGCTCCACTCCAAAGCTTCCTCCAGCCCAACTAGAGAGGCAACCTTAGATTGACATATTCAACCTCACCAAACTCCCATTTGGTTACTGGTTGCTTCAACCACATGCAATATTGATTAGTTGTCTTGCTTGCTTCTTGCTTAGTGCATTATTGCAGTTGTTTCATTTAATGTATTTTCCTTGGATGTTAATATGTTATTCAAACAATTATTTTTGTTGAGGTCGTAGTCATTTTCATTGTGTGCAGGCATGCGTGTCTCAAAGATATCTTCCAATTCTTCACCTCCATAGTGGCAAAGCAATTACTTTTTTCTTTTGTCATCTGTGATTGCAAAACCTGCCATTGCGCCTTCGAAACGTCACAGCCTTTTTTTTTGCCAACAATACAGATGATGTCTCTGATGACATTGGGCATGGATGATACCATCTTGATCAGCAATGCAGTGTGTGATTGAGAATCTGGGATCATGTCCAGAGAAAATCTTCTCTGGAATCATCTGAGAATTTTTGTTTGATTGTGTGATGGTGTGCTCCTTTGTTGAGGAGGGGGAGTTATCGGGGGTCAGATGACCCATCAGGCCAATTGTGGAGAAGCGATTGTTAAACAGTTGAAGTTGACGGCTAGAGTTGCCAGTTGGAGTCTGGGAGTCGTTGAGTTTATACGCTTTCTTATCGCTGTCCTATATATATAGTTGCTTTTCCCAAATAAACCTCCTGTTCATTTACTCAGCCTTGTTGTTTGTTAATTCCTTGCAGTTGTCACAGATCAGATGGTTATTCTTGTGTGATCAGTGCGTCCTCGCATGTGTGTGCCCGCGTAAGTGTGTATGCATATGTCCGCATGTCTATGCATGTGCACACGTGCATGTGTGTAATGTGTGCTTGTGCGTGCATAGGTGTATAAACGCTTTCGAGAAGTCTCATACCTGGAAGCAATGTGTTCTATTTTTTCACCCTCTTCATCACCTTTGTGAAGCTCATAGGAAGAAACAGTAAGATTCAGTAAGAAGCATTTAAGATCAGATCTGCAAGGAACTCAGAACAGTGTTAATAAAAATATTACACTGTTTATGTCCAATGACTAATTGCTTGGAATTCCTCTTATATTCCATACCCATTGAACTCACTCCTCAAAAGATTACAATGCTCCAGCATTTGAGTGGTGATGGTGGGGGGAAGAAGTTGCAGTTGACTGTTGCAGGGCCTCGCTGCATAAACATGTGAATGGGACATCTACTTGAAAGCAGCTGTTAGCCAGGGATGAATATACAGGCAGTGGCCAGCAATCCTTTCATTTGGTCCAGGAGAAAGTTGTCCTTTGGGTTGGTTATTCGAAAAACACCCTGCAGTATTGCTGGTAAAATGACAGCGGAAGTGGCAGCTATTTCAAATAAAATGCACAGCAATCATGAGCTCAGTATCAGAGATATTAATGGCCTGTCTCTCTCTCCAGCCATGATGTGGAGATGCCGGCGTTGGACTGGGGTAAACACAGTAAAGAAGTCTCACAACACCAGGTTAAAGTCCAACAGGTTTATTTGGTAACAAAAGCCACCAGCTTTCGAAGCGCTGCTCCTTCAAGGAGCTAGTGGCTTTTGCTACCAAATAAAACTGTTGGACTTTAACCTGGTGTTGTGAGACTCCTTACTCTCCAGCCTGTCAGCCTTGTCATAGGCACTGATCCACCTTCTATTTTCAGCATTGAAGGAGCTGTTCGGTGGTTAGCGCTGCTGCCCCACAGTGCCAGCAACCCAGGTTTGATTTCCGGCTTGGGTCACTGTCTGCGCGTTCTCCCCGTGTCTGCGTGGGTTTCCTCTGGGTGCTCCGGTTTCCTCCCACAGTCTGAAAGATGTGCTGGTTAGGTGCGTTGGCCATGCTAAATTCTCCCTCGGTGTGCCCAAACAGGCGCCGGAGTGTGGCGACTCGGGGATTTTCACAGTAACTTCATTGCTGTGTTAATGTAAGCCTAATTGTGAAACTGATAAATAAACTTAGACTTTTTTGTCCCCTCACATCTGTAACTTAATAGACAGCAAGTGGTTCAGAAACAAACACCTGTAGTGCCCCATCTCGAAGCTGATGGATGGGTGCCAGCCTGTAATCGGGTACTTGGCTGGGAGCTGGCATGTAGTGTGAACTAGTGACAAGTGAGGCAGCATGCTTTTTAGGTATTTATATCCTTTAGAAAAGTCAATGCTTTCTATCAGGAGAGCTTAATGAGTGCGTACTTGATAAGATAATGATAAAAGAGTGACAGCCATTGCAGGCCCGTGTGTGGGGAGGATATGCAGAACTCTGTCACATCTCGACCAGTGAAGGACAGTTTTGGCTTTATTTATGCAGGATTGTGACAAAGTTGCATTGGGTACTGCAGTACAGGGTGGCAACTTCACCCTATCAATCAGCTTTTAGACTGGTCTCTGCCATGATTCAAGAATCCGTTTTCTGTGGAGAAAGTGCTGCAAAGAGTCCTGAGTTTTCATCTTTTAAAAGCAAAAAATGTTTATTTCAAATATTTAAACTCAATAGTCAAACTTTTCCACACTTAATTCATTTAGCCCATTTTACCTCTGCCATCTCTTTGAAAAATATCCTTTACCTAATCCCATTCCTCTCCTCTTGGCTCATTGCCTCTCACAGGTTTGGCAAATGTTTACCCCCTTTCTGTTTTGAAAACTATAGTGGATTCTACTCCCACCCCACCCACACCCCCTTATTTCTGGTCGAGTGTTTCCTCTCCCACTCTTCATTCCCTCTCCCTTTGGTTTTCTGGGCATGATCTTAAATTGATGCTTACAAACTGGGAAATCAATGAGAAATAGCTTCCCCCCTCCCCTCCACCTCCCATTCACCTTATAAAACCCCTCAGAATTTTGATTTTCTAATCATTTCTTTTCACTCCAGGTTAACATTCTGCACTTGAAGCTGTCCCTGACTTTCAGCTATATTAGGACCATTGTCATTGGGCCAGGTTTACTGTGGTTTCTTGGAGCTGCACATGATTGCACCCAGGCCTATGTTAAGTTTGAGCTTGGATTTTTAAAACAAATTTAGACTTGCCCCTCCGGACATAATGGGGGCGATTCTCCCAGCACGTTGCGCTGCTTTTGCTTTTTTTTCACCCCAATCGGGCCAGGAGTATTTCACTCCAGTGGGGTTTACAATAGCTCCCTGCTTGCAGGGAGCTGCTGGCCTGACCCTGCTGGAGTGAAGGGGTGAGCCATTGAGGCCCCCTCAGAGGGTCTGGTGCTGGTGGGAGGGAGGGGGGATTACCCGCTGGGCGTTGCCACCTTGGCAGTGCTAGCCTGGGCCCCCTAGCACTGCCCAAGGAGTAAAGTGCCAATGCCCAGGGAGCACCTTGGCACTGCCCACCAAGCATTGGGCAGTGCCACAGGGGCAGGGCCTAATGGGGAGGGGCCTCTGGGGGTGGGGGGGGATCCGGCTGCCACTCTGCATTAGGGCTGAGTAACAGAGGGAGGGAGGTCAGCAATTGGGGCTGGCCATCGGGGTGGGGGGTGTCAGCCTGCTGGTGTTGAAGGATCAGTGAGTGATATTTTCTCACTTCAATGTGCAGCTTCCTATAAGATGTGGGCCTCTTCACATTAATTTCGAAGCACTGATTTACCGGATCTTCTCATCCAAAATTGTATTTTTGTTTTTTTATTCAAAAGAAGTTACATTGCTGAAGGGGAAAGGGCTGAGAAGTATGACACCATGATGCTGTATGGGTGGGCTTGATGGACAAGCTGGTCTTTTCCTTTTGATCACTTTGTGCGTCTCGTATATAGGTTCAATCAGCCATGTACTCTCACTTGCACTTGGGTCAAATGTCCAGTGTGTAAATGAATCCAGAATCTGTGAGTTTGAATAAGACTGGTGGTAGGTGGGGTAAAATTCAGAGAATGTTAAACTGTGCCTTTATCAAGTTGGTGAATGACATTGAGCCTCATCCCTGTTTTCCTGTCTTTTATCTCATTATCTGTCACACCTTGTAGCTTCCAATTAAACTGTTCTTGTTTTTCTCCTGTGTTCTCTCCTCTTTCTGGCATCCTTTCCCTCCTTCCCCTTCCCACCTCAGTCCTACTAGCCCTCACTCTGACAGCGAAGCCCTTACCAGACGTCACAAGAAGTCTCTCTTCTCCTCACACTCTGGCTTCCCTTTTCCTGTGAAAAAGAGGTACTGTCATTCTTTTGCCCGTGCTTTGGTGTCTTTCCACTCTCTTCAGGCATTCTATATACCAGCTACATATGTATATAAGAGCAAGTGGCAGTGCCAATGATGCTTTGCGGACATCAGGTGCTTTAGGAAGTTGAAAGTTTCATTCTCAGGGTGTGATATTTCTAACAAGACCAACATTTATTGCTGTTCCTTCATCGATCTTGAGAAGGCTTCTTCATCAGTCTTCTTGAATCACTGCAGTCCATGTAGTGAAGGAGCTTCCACAAGGCTGCTAAGTAGAGAATTCTAGATTTTTAACGCAAAATCGAAGGGACAGCGATATATGTGCTGGATCAGGATGGTTTGTGGCTTGGAAGTGATGGCGTTCCCATGCACCCGTTGTGTTTATCCGATGGTGTGGTAGAGGTAGTGAGTTCAGAGGTGTTGTCAAAGAGCCTTGATGACTTTCTGGATAAATGGATTAACTTCCTCACACAGACGTATGGAAGTGTAGCAAAAATAGGATAACTGGCTTCTGAACTATGGAAAGTCAGCTCTGGGTACATGCAATCTATTTCCATTTCAGAGTTGCGATGCCAGTTGTTGTCTTTGTGTTAATTGAGAGACATGCCAATGACACCATCTCCTGTGCCACAGGACTTGCACAATCTGCTGCAACCCAGGAGCAGGTTTGGCCTGTGTATGTACTGTAGCCAGCCTGTGCGAGCTTGTATATTTATTTGGATTGTAGCAAGGTGAAAACACTAGAACATGACCATGCAGGTTAAAAGAAAGAAAGATCTTGCATTTATACAGTGCCTTTTATGATCTCAGTGCTTTACAACGGAATACTTTTAGTGTAGTCACTGTTGTAATGTAGGAAGCCATGGCAGCCAATTTACGTACAATAAGGTCCCAGAAACAGCAAAGTGATAATCTGTTTTCAATTATGACGAGCATTGTTAAAGCCCCTAGGGCTAATTTTCCTGCTTTATTTTTGGATAGTGATGTGGGATCTTTTGTTCACCTGAGAGGGTGGATGAGGCCTTCATAGGAAGACAGAATCGCTACAGTGCAGAAGGAGGCACATCCCTATCCCCAGAACCCATGTATTTATCCTGCTAATCCCCCTAACTTTCACATCTTTGGACACTAAGGGGCAATTCAGCATGGCTAATCAACCTAACCTGCACATCTTTGGACTGTGAGAGAATGGGGAGAACGTGCAAACTAAACACAGACCGAGCCTGGAATTGAATCTGGGTCCCTGGCGCTGTGAGGCAGCAGTGCTAACCACTGTGCCACTATGCCTTGGTTTAACCAACCTCTCATCTGAAAGACAGCACTTCTGGCAGTGTCTTCCTCAGTCCTGCACCAGAGACGAATATGGTGCTGGCATGCCTGGAGAGGGCCTTGAACACAATCTCCTGATTTTGAGGCAGGAGTGCTACCTATGGAGCTACAGAGGGTTATTTTGCCCCTCCTCAGTGCTCCCTACCCTTGCTTACATTCCATAGATTGCACTTCAGGGATGCCCTGATCGGTGGATATTTGTGTTAAAGTGATGGGAGTTGACAGTGCCAAGACGCTTTGGACTTGCAGCTCATGGCTATACTGGGTCTCTAAGGGCTGCACGTCTTGTTCTTGTTAAACACAACATCCTGCTGGTTCAGAGAGATGCCTGCAGCACATTCCAGGAATCTCATTCCACCCCTCCCGCCGCAATGCAGGCAGTTTTCAGGCTCTTTGCCCAAGTTCCCGGAGTTGCTGCATAAGCCCCAAGGTGAGGCCAGCATCCTATTTGACAACTTTGGGCATCACAGCAACATCCTGGCCTGTTGTGGCCTGGCGTCCACTCGTTGACCAATTCCATTAGGGAACCACAACATGGTAATCAGGAGTGGGAGTTCTGGCACCAAGGGGAGCAACACCAGTTTCCCAGTGTCAGTTATCAGCCTGCTGTGCAGGGAGATTGACAAAAGAACACCACGTAACCTCACTCTGCTCACGCTGCATTCCTTGGCACTGTAATGGGAAGACAGAGAGGAAAACCTCCTTACAAGAAGAAGGACAGACAATCCTGGCAGCTACTGCCTGGGAGAGATTCTGCCTATTTTTGAAAACTGCAAATGAGGAGGTCAAAGCAAGGTCAGTGAGGGAGCTTTTGAAATCACTTTCTCAACCCTATTAGTAATTCTGGCAGTGAGCAAAACTGCTAAAGCAACTTGTGGCCAGAAATCAGTCACAAAACTCTGCACCGAGTTCTTAACTGTAGCTACCTCATAAGTCTCACTCTCGCAGTTTCTGTCCCCGTTTTTCTCTCTTGTTCGAGCTTACTCTCTCACTCTTTTTTCATTCTCTCTCAAATTTCTTTCTTGCATTCACTCCTTCTGTCTTATTCTTCCTTTCACTTCCTTCCTCTTTCCATTTCTGTCTGTTTCTCCCCCTCTCTCTCGGACTCTCACTCTCTCTGACATGCTCAATCTTAAATCCATAGCTGACGTGTTTATTTTTGCCTTTCCATTGCAGAATTTTGGATTTGCAGAAAGCCTCCCAGAGGAAGCGTATTTCTAGCGACAGTTCAGTTGCTGAGGCGCTTGCCCACAGTGAGTCGCTCAGAGTCTCAAAGCCTTTACTCAGCAGGTGAGGGAAAGCTTCAAAAGGCGACGGATACAAAACCTAAACAAAATGCCAGTGCCTGAAAAGAGGAGGAAGCCGCAGGGAGAGTGCACGGAGCTGAGCTCGATAGAAACTCTCCACAATGCACAGTTTCAAACTGGGACGGAAGATGGCCAGACTCCCTGTTCTTTAGGAACTGCATGGTTCCCATCCATCTCTGCAGCCAGCCAGCTTTAAGTGGCTCTCACTTGTCTGTTCTTCATTCCCCCCCCCCCTCCCCCCATCTCTCGAAAACAAGCAAATCCACTGTTCCAATTGGTTTGTTGGCATTGTTCAGATTCAAATAGAAGTGACCTGCATGGAACATTAATGGTGGCGAAATGTCAGACTCAAGGGTTTCAATGCATTCTTCTGTAATTGAACCAATTGCTTGGGGGCTAGGTTGATGTGTGTGTATAGGGGGAGTGTTGGAAGGGGGAGGACAAACATGATCCCCTCCACAGCTCCTTGAAAACTGACTGTAACCACTGCCAACGCTCTAAGTAAAGCAAAAAAGACCTGTGGGGCACTTTCTCCGAGACTGGCTCCTCCATCTGGCATCTTGTTGGACTGAAACAGAAAAATGCTGAAAAATCTCAGCAGGTCGGACAGCATCTGTGGAGAGAGAATAGAGCCAACGTTTCGAGTCTGGATGACCTTTCGTCAGAGCAGAACACATCTTACGCACACTCTCTCTCCCCTCAGATGCTGTCAGACCTGCTGAGATTTTCCAGCATTTTTCTGTTTTTGTTTCCGATTCCAGCATCCACAGTATTTTGCCTTTATCTTGTTGAGCTGGCCTAGCACCGCTTGTTGTGAGCTACACTCGCTCACCCCTTGAAAGAATTGCCTTTTTCAATATATATCACAGTGAACAATAAGTTAAAGTTTATTTATTAGTCATAAGTAGGCTTACATTAACACTACAATGAAGTTACTGTGAAAATCCCCTAGTCGCCACACTCCGGTGCTTGTTTGGGTACACTGAGGGAGAATTTAGCATGGCCTAACCAGCACATCTTTCGGACTGTGGGAGGAAACTGGAGCATCCGGAGGAAACCCATGCAGACACGGGGAGAATATGCAAACTCCACACAGACAGTGACCCAAGCCGGGAATTGAACCCGGGTCCTGGTGCTGTGAGGCAGCAGTGCTAACCACTGTGCCGCCCCATCCCGGGTTCTGTTGCATTTGAACGGGTTTGCAGTCTCACCCGTCTTAAATATCACTCCAAATGTTTCCCGGATAGTGATGGGCACTGGACATTGCACAAGTTCTGAATCCCAGTGGCACCTATCTGTTTGTACCCCTGCCCTCGCCCACCCCACCATACATCCTGATTCAACTGTGCCTCAGTTTTAAACTTGTCGTCCTTGTTTTCAAATCCTTCCATAGCCTTGCCCGCCAGCCACCCGCACACCCCCATATCTGTCATCTCCCAAGCTCACAACTCTCTGAGATCTTCGTCCTCCTGCCAATCCAGCCTCTTGTCCGTCCCTCATCCCACCATTGGTTGTTATGTCTTCAGCTGCTCCCTAAACCTCTCCACAATTCCAACTTTCATTCCTCCTTTACGATCTTCCTTAAAACCGACTTCTTTGACCAAACTTGGGTCAGCTGACGTGAGGTCGCCGAATGTGCCTTGGTGTCAAATTTTGTTTGATGGCGCTCCTGTGAAGTACGTCGAGATAGTTTACTATGTCAAAGGCACTATATAAATGCAAGTTATTGTTGTTGCACAGATGCACTGCGAGTTGGATTTCCCCCAACCCGACCCTTTACCTGTACCTCCATCCCCATCAATACGTATATTCCCACAATAACACAGGGAAATGTATGGAATGGGTTCCCAGTCGGATATACTTGGAAGAGCTGTGAGAAGTGGGGACGTGAAAGAGGTGATGGTGAGGCAATCGGGTGAAAACAGGATTTACATGAGCTTGTGGAGTGCCTGGAGTTTAGCTTCCTCTCCACTCCCTGGGAGATGACTGGCTGAGGAAGAAGGGCGGGAGGAAATGAAAAGAGGGAATCATTGTAACCTCTGAAACCAACGGAAGGGCAGTTGCTTGACTATATTTTACCTCACAGCAATAGAGAAATCGAGCCAGGGTCTCCTCACCCCGACTGCTATCAAATGCTTCTTCTTGCTGGTCAATGAACATTGTTAGTTTTGGCAAACCCAATTTAAAGTTTAAAAGTTTATTAATTAGTGGCACAAGTAGATTTACATTAACACTGCAATGAAGTAACTGAAAATCCCGTAGTCACCACGCTCTGGCGCCTGGTCAGGTATACTGAGGAAAAATTTAGCACGGCCAATGCACCTAACCAGCACGTCTTTCGGACTGTGGGAGGAAACCCACACAGACACGGGGAGAATGTGCAGACTCCGCGCACACACAGTGACCCAAGCCGGGAATCAAACCCGGGTCCCTGGCGCTGTGAGGCAGCAGTGCTAACCACTGTGCCACCGTACTGGGTTCTCTGAGGGTAAATGATCTCACTGCAAAACCCCACTTGCCACTTTGTTTCTACTGGCTGGTTAATCCATTTTTTAAAATCAGGTAAATGTGCAGAATATTTTCTCACTTCTGGTTCTAAAGCCCGAATCCATTCGCAATCCGCCCTGCCTGTGCTGCGATCAGTTTTTTCACTGCACACCATAAAAATAACTCCCAATAGAAGGAAGATTTTAAACACATGGAATTTAAACCATTTTTGTGTAAGAAAGCCTCACCCAAAAGTCTTTTCAGTAATATGTGTGTGCAAGTGCGTTGTAATGTTGGAGATTGTCTCTGAGCAGGACTTACCGTGTGCCCCGTGGCGTGTTTCACGACGGCCTACCATCGGAATCTTCTGGTCCCATAACTGTCAGTGGGGTTTCCAGTTGTTTGACATTTGCCATTGTTTTGCCATTCTGCCCCTCAAGCCAGTTTTGCCATTCTGCCCCTCGAGCGTGTTCTGCCATTCAATTAGATCATGGCTGATTTATGCCTCAATGCAGTTGGCCCAACATAAAATCCAGGTTTCTTTATCCAACAAAAATCTCAGCTGCGATTGACACGGCATTCACAATTTCTGGGAGAGAGGATTGCAGATCTGCAATATCTCTCCTGTGGAAAAAGTGCTTCCTGATTTCCTGAATGTTTTTTAAGATTGTGCTCTGGATACCTCCAACAGATGAAGTTGTTGCTGGGGTGGCATGGTGGCACAGTGGTTAGCACTGCTGCCTCGCAGCGCCAGGGACCTGGGTTCGATTCCCGGCTTGGGTCACTGTCTGTGTGGAGTTTGCACATTCTCCCCATGTCTGCATGGGTTTCCTCCGGGTGCTCCGGTTTCCTCCCACATTCCGAAGATGTGTGGGTTAGGTTCATTGGCCATGCTAAAATTGATCCTTAGTGTCCCAGGATGCGTAGGCTGGAGGGATTCGTGGGCTATACATGTAGGGTTGCGAGGATAGGACCTAGGTGGGATTGTTGTTGGTGTAGACTCGATGGGTTGAATGGCCTCCTTATGTACTGTAGGGATTCTATGATTATCTACCTAAGTGAATCCTTTTGTTCTTTTGAAATCTTGATTAGATCACCCCTTAACCCCTTTTTTCCCCCCAAATGCATACTTTATTCATAAAATATCTAAAAGAACATTTTAAAATGGTGATCACAGAAAATGCAATGACATTCAGGTTTTTTACATAGATTATATACATCGTGAGGTGTTTCAATATAACTATGACACATGTAACATTTACTATGGACATTTAATGTGCACCGTACAGCCCGAGGGTTTCTGCACACTTTCCAGCCCCTCAGTTTGATTTTTTTCTTACAAAATATACTTTATTTGTAAAGTGCCTGAAAGAACATTACAAACATTTCAAAGTGGCCATTACAAATGGTGCAAAGGTAT
The DNA here is from genome assembly GCF_964213995.1 of Mustelus asterias. NCBI lineage: Eukaryota > Metazoa > Chordata > Chondrichthyes > Carcharhiniformes > Triakidae > Mustelus > Mustelus asterias. Next base: position 80,842,936 of record NC_135809.1, read on the forward strand.
TTAAGCTGTCTACATAGAACTAGTTGCACTCTGAGGTGCTAGAATACAATGTAATATTCATTGTATCTATTCAGTGAGAGTCATATGGCCCGATTCCACTGCCCTCAGTTCACAATGGCTGATAAGACGGCGACCTTCTATTGTACCTTCAACCATACCGGCCTCAGAGTGTAACCCTTTAAGCCCCAGCACCATTCTGGGTTCTACAGCTTCAAGGTCAGTATATCCCTTCTGAGATATGATCATGAGCTGATGGGGTCTGACCAAGGCTCTGTACAGGTGAAGCACCACTTCCTGAGTATTCTGTTCCATTGCCCTTGAGATGGAAAACATCATTTCATTAGCTTTTGTTTTAAGCTTGCTCTGTTAGTGACGTGTGTACGTAAACATCCATGGTTTGTAGTTTCTTAGTATTATCAAAATACTCCGATTTGTCACTCTTGAGTTTGATGTGTATATGACATTACATTTATGGAATTCCCTTTGCCACGGCTTTGACAACCCACTTAATCTATCCGTATGTCTGTGCAACCTCCTGTTCCCCCATCTGCACAACTTGAATATAAGCCTCTCTATTCCTTCACTCAAAATATTGATAAATGTCTTGAAAGGTCGAATCCCAAGTACAAATCTCTGAGTAAACGTCACTTCTTACACCGTGGCAATCATGGTATATGTTCTTTATCCCTACCCCCTGTCTCCTACCCTGTAACCAATTTCAAAGTTTTTAAGGTTATTTATTCGTGTCACAAGTAAGCTTACATTAACACTGCAATTAAGTTACTGTGAAAATCCCCTAGTCGCTACACTCCTGTGCACGCCTGTTCGGGTACAGTGAGGGAGAATATAGTGTAGCCAATGCACCTAACCAATACGTGTTTGGGCTGTGGGAGGAAATCGGAGCACCCGGAGGAAACCCACGCAGGGGAGAATGTGCAGACTCCACATAGACAGTGACCCAAGCCGGGATTCGAACCCTAGTCCCTGGCTTTGTGAGGCAGCAGTGCTAACCACTGAGCCACTATGCTACCCAGCCAATCCATACCACAGGTTACAGGCAATACCATACACGTATGCTAATAATCTTTTTTTGGAAACTGATCAAATGCCTTCTGGAAGTCCATAAAGACTACACCTATACACGTTCCCTATCCACAATGTTCATAGAATCTCTACAGAGTAGAAGGAGGCCATTTGGTCCATTGACTACAATCCTACCCAGCCTCTATAACCCCACATATTTACCCTGATAATCCCCCTGACACGAGGGTCAATTTAGCATAGCCAATCAACCTAACCCAGATTAATGACCTAATCAAAATATTTAACTCCTCAAAGAACTAATCAATTAGCCAAACCCGATTTCTCTCGCATAAAACCAAGTCTGTCTGACTGCAATGAGAGTTTCTAAGTACCCTGCTATAAATAAGCAGTATATTGTTGGGAATTCTCTAATAAAAAGAGTGGAATGCAGCCTTCAGCCCAAGGATATTTATGAATTATAACCTGTTTCTGTTTCCTCATTATTGCAGGGCAGGTGCCAAGATAGCCAGTGTTCATCGGTCGAATACCACAGCGGCGGATTTTAAACCAGCTTCTATACCGACTGTGGCACAGGGTCCAACGTCAACCCAGGCAGCAATGTCACGGTATGGACTTGAGACTGGAGCTCTCTGTGAAGAGAGTTCCCTTTTTGACAGATTTTGATAGCAGAGAACAATTCCTTCTCTTTTCCCTCTGCATGCTTCGTGTGTTAAAGCAAGCGTGTGCAGTAATCACCAAGCTGGCAATAGCTTCCGCAGTGACTAAATGGGGCTCTCTGAACCCTTCTCTGAATTTTGTCAGGGGACAGTCTTCAATGATGAATCATTGATTGGGGTGCACCACAGCTGCAGTGCAGGTTCCTGCAAGGCTCCACTTGTGCCAATTTGCTGCACAAAGGCCTTGGCCAGTGTGGAAGTGGGTGGAGAGTGCCCAAGGTTGACATGGAGGTTGAAGCTGGGAGGGTGGGTTGTGTGATGAGGAAGTGGTTTTTAATGTTGGTGTTTTGGTTCATTCCTGCTGCCATATGGCCTCTGTTGTTATTCCTTGGCATGGTGGCCTTAGCCATACAAGCTGGCATGATGGCAGGCGAGCAGCAGGTGGATTCGTAAAGTCCTTGTATAGTGGTAGGCTTGGGTTGATGTAAACCATCTCCAAAAGCTTTCTTGTCACAATTTTCCTCCTTATATGAGCGGATGGGATGTCACTCAGGACTGGGAGCCAGGGGAGTTGAGTTGATCAGAGATGATACACATTGTTGTGTTAAGCTGGGTATCTACAAGACTGGTTTGGGATGAGTTGTACCATACTGGTGCATAGCACTCGGGAGTCAAGTAGGCAATGGCAAGAGCTGAGGTCCTTAAAGTTTGAGTATCTATCTGCACCCCATGAAGAGCCAGCAAGATTGCTGAGGAGGTTGTTTTGCATTTTCAGTTTTGCTGCTGTCTTGCTCAGATGTGTGTTAGATGTCAGTATCCAGTCAGGGGTAACACCAAGATAAGCGGGGTTTTGTTTGTGATTCCGTCCCTGGTCATTCAAGGAGATGTTGAGTTCCCTCTAGGCGCTGGCATTGGAGAGGTGGAATATACTTGAGACTGTGGAATATACTTGAGACTGTGGAATATACTTGAGACTGTATTGTTGCTGCTGGGCTGAAGGGTCATGTCTTACAGTAGTTGGCCAGCTTGGCAACATCGTTGTTTAGTGCTGCCTCTAGTCTAGAAAATGTCTGAGAACTCATAACAATGTCATCTCATTTATTAACGGTGAATTATGACAGTACAGACATGGACTTGATGCTCACAGGTAAACATTTTTTTTCAGTGGTTGGATTTGGAAGATTAGTGTGCATGTTTTCCACTTGACCTTCCAAACAAGCATTAGTCAAGCACTGCATTAATGCAGCCACAGTTTAGCACTGACCCTTCCAGCTTTCATGGCCAACTTATTTGCTGTAGTCTCTGTGACTCCCTGCCCTGGGAGCTCACTACGGGAGTGTTAGAAAATGGCATGGAATAAGTTAAAAAGTTTCTTATACAATGGATGAGGGATAAATTTAAAGGAATGTGATCACTTAAAGGTAAGTGGATGTATGTGTTGGTAAAGATGCTGTAGGTATTTTAATGTGCATGTTTTAATCTTGCAAAATTTTCTTCAGTCGTGAAAAATTAGCACGTGAACAGAAAATTAGAGTCTGATTATATTGTTACAATTCAAGATTGATCAATTATAATTGTAGAATTGCCCTGGATGATGATGCAATAAAAGGGTGGGCAATACTTGGTGGCTGCGAGACTGAGCAATTAATGAGGCTGTTTCAGTATTGGAGTGAGTATTGAGAGTACCATGTCAGCCGTTAAGTTAGAGATAGAAGGGATGGAGTCGACGGCGCACTGGGTGGAGTCGACAGGACAGCAAGTGATGTCTATGCACGGTGGCACAATGGTTAGCACAGCTGCCTCACAGCACCAGAGTTCAATTCCCGGCTTGGGTCACTGTGTGGAGTTTGCATGTTCTCCCTGTGTCTGTGTGGGTTTCCTCCGGGTGCTCTGGTTTCCTCCCGCAGTCCGAAAATGTGCATGTTAGATGAATTGATAAATTCTCTCCTCAGTGTACCCGAACAGGCACCAGAGTGTAGCGACTAGGGGATTTTCACAGTAACTTCATTGCAGTGTTAATGTAAGCCTACTTGTGACTAACAAATAAACTTTACTTCACTTTAACTTTACTTTTACTTTAAAGAACACAACATCTGTGCTACAGCAAACAACACCTATGTCTGAAATTACAGCAAAGTCTCCTGATTAAAGCTGGATTCTTTCTCAATTTGAATGCAGTGAGTGGAGGAACTCGGCCAATATTCTGGGGACCTGGAGTTCAAATCCCACCATGGCAAGTGCTGCAATTTGAACTCAAAAAATATCCGGATGACAATGAAGCCATTGTCGATTGTCGGGAAAACCCATCTGGTTCACTGATGTCCTTAAGGGAGGAAATCTGCCATCCTTACCTGGTCTGGCCTACATGTGACTCCAGAGCCACTGCAATGTGGTTGGCTCTCAACTGCCCTCCAAAAGCAACTAGGGATGTGCAATAAATGCTGGCCAGCCAGCGACATCCATGTCCCATGAATGAATTTAAAAAAAGAGAATATTACATGTAAGTCTCCTTCTAACATTCAAACGCATGTCATCAGTCAAGTCTGACCTCGGTCACTGATTCGCTCACAAGGCCATTGGGCACAATGCCACAGGCCTCTTGGCACATTAAGAAGCTGGGCCATGTCTTTTCCCAGTTCTGTATTGTCCACTCTAATCTGTGAACTTCTATTCATACCTTCACATTCATGTGCCCCAGGACTATCCTTCTCGTTGACTAAAATTGGATGTAGCTCCTGAAATCCAATTTTTCCAATACTTCAAATGGGCAGTGATGCTTTAAATTTTAATAGTGATCTTCCCTGTGGTGATGTCTGTTCATTTTAGAAAAGAGGACAGTAGCAGAATTTTGAGTGTTGGAAAATTCAATGCTTAAAGATAGATGAGATGAGATGAAATGAGAAGGCAAGCCTGACTTGAGTGAATGAAAATGCTTTCTTGTTGGAAGAGGTTATCGGAGGGCTGGCAAGATGGGGACACGAGCAAGCTACTAGGTTACTTTCAAACCAAGCACAAATCTACAGGGCTTTCAGAAAGCTAACTCAACACTCTCTTTTAAGCAAAGAATCGAGACCATGGGCTGTGTGCATCGAATGATCAGCCTAACAGTCACTGTTTTGTAAAAAGTGATTTGAAAAACTTCAGATGTGTGAAGTTTCCTGTTGCATCTTGACTTTTAATATTCAATGCTGTAAGGAATGCTGAATGTTTTGATTTGGTTTATTGTTGTCACATGTATTGGTAAACAGTGAAAAGTATTGTTTCTTTCACGCTATACAGACAAAGCATACCGTTCATAGAATACATAGGGGAGAAGGAAAGGAGAGAGTGCGTTTGCAGGTGTGATTAGGAAGACCCTGTGTCCTGGTTCTTCCCCTAAATGTCACCTTTGGATTATATATATTTGCAAAAACCGTCGATGGAAGTCTTCAATCTGAATGCATCCATTGCATTTAAGGGTGCATTTATTTTGACATGATTTATTATTGTCACATGTATTAGTATACAGTGAAAAATATTGTTTCTTGCGCGCTATACAGACAAAGCATACTGTTCATAGAATAGGAAAGGAGAGAGTGCAGAATGTAGTGTTACAGTCATTGCTAGGGTGTGCAGAAAGATCAAATACTGCAACAATTGCATTGTTGTGAATCAATTTCCACTTCAGTGGTAAAGGAAGAGAAAGGACTTGCATTTTAATACCACCAATTCGGGACCTGGCAGGAGTGAATCCATGATCAGGCAGGGGACGAGGCTAGTCCATTGTACTGGAGGTGTACTGACACCTGCCATCTTGGTTTGCCTAAGATAGGTTAGAGTAAAGGATCAGGATAGCCAATGAGGTCAAACCGAAGCTTTATCTGATGTAGTTTTTCAAAGCCATCTCGGCCTTTTGGCTAAGCTGAAGGTCAGATCGAGCCCAGAAGGGGGTGCAATGCCTCATCCTGTCAGCTTGGATCTTGTCTGTCCCTCATATAGAGATCATAATTGGGCTTAATTTGAATCTCCCCCTTCCATCAAGCCTCTCTTTGTCCCCATTTTCTAACTGACCTTTAACATTTGGCTGCAGCTATGGGGCTGGCCATAGCTATAACTTTATATTTCCCCACAAGTTGTGTACAGGCACCCATAGAATGGAATACGAGGTGTGGTGAATCACAAATTTTTACCACCTTTTTCTCTCTGCCTCCCACTCACATCCCCTTTTTAAGTTCCATTAAAGTGACAGTCGCTCCCAGTTTCCAGTTTAGAGAAAAGGATCGCACCATAGGGTTGACCTCTTTTTTTAACAGGATACCAACACACCTACTCTTCCAACACTTGGTTTCAGTTTTAGAAATCGCTACTGCAGCCCCCCAGCTACCTTTAGTCCAAAGTTTCACCTGCTGAGACGAAGCACATAATATGAAAGCCCCAGCATCTGTTTTATCCCTGAAGATCAAGAGTGCTTGCAAGTAACTGGCAGAAACTTCTCATTTTGTTTGATGCACATCAAACTCTGGTTTTCAGAAAGAACTGTTAATGATTTATTTTTCTCATTAAATGTGTGTCCTTTAATGAGCCTCCCTCTGGCAGGCACACCTCACATCAGTAGCACTGATGGCAGCCACCAGCCTGTGGACATCACACCTTCCACGGCCAGGCTTTCACTCTGGCCATCTGGAATTTGGTGCGCTCCACATAATGGCTAATGTCCACATGACTGCGCTGCACACTTTCGCCAACATCAAACTGACCAGCGCAGGGAACCTGCTACCAGCTTCCATCAAAATGCAGTGGAGCCTTGTGTAAGGCTGCTTGAGGGAGGCCGACAAAATGCTCGAAGTAAGAAGACTTTGAAGAATTCTAAGTATCCCCTGTAGTGCAGATAGTGTCAATGCATACTAAATCCCACAGGCTTGTGCCACACTTGGTTGGAGCTCTGCAAGAATCTATAATAAGGAGAGGCTAAAGCAGCAGGAGGACAAGGGAGTTGAAGGAGCGATCCACAGGGAGGTCAGGGACATGCATGTGAGCATGTTCTGTACACGTGGGAGAAAGGTAAATAAACAAAATATCACAGCTAAGACTGAAGATCCTCTTATGACAATGTGTTGTTAGTTATATTGGGCTCAAGTGTCCTGCACCGATCAATAATTAATTGTGCATATGATACATATAATATCAAATATAAAACTCTAACACTAATTTTCACGCAGCGAGGTACCCTCCCTATGCCCCATCTCCTGGTTCCTGGTTGTCATGTATTACAGTGGCATCTCTGATCTTTCAAACAGATGTTAATTTATATTCCTGTATGCCTGAATCTAGTGAGACTAGACTTCAGATAGCATATAAATGTTGCTTTCTTTCTGTTCAGATTCACTTTTGTAATATCTACACTTATCCTTTGGGGGGGGTTTGACTTGCTCTGTTGTTTGTATTGATGATCTGGTCACTAGTTCAATATTGTTGGGCAGAATTGGCTGCCATCATTCCTCCATGACAACAGTGACTATGCTTCAGGAGTTACTTCAATGGCTGCAGTGCTTTGGGATATCCATTGACATGTAGGGTCAGAGATGTAAGTTCATGTATTCTTTCTTTCACTTCAAGCAATCCTGAATTCGTATGTATGCTTCTCGAAGCCATAAGCCTTTAATTCGGGAAGGCAACTGCCCAGTGGTATTATCAGTAAACTATTCATCCAGAAACTCAACGAATGTTCTGGGGACCTGGGTTCGAATCCTGCCACGGCAAATGGCAGAATTTGAATTCAATTCAAAAAAATCTGGAATTAAGAATCTACTGATGACCCTGAAAACCATTGTCGATTGTTGGAAAAACCCAACTGGTTCACCAATGTCCTTTAGTGAAGGAAATCTGCTGTCCTTACTTGGTCTGGCCTACATGTGACTCCAGAGCCACATTAATGTTGTTGGTCTAAACTGCCCTCTGAACAAGGGCAACTAGGGATGGACAATAAATGCTGGCTAGCCAGCGGCGCCCATGTCCCATGAATTAATATTTTAAAAATGAAGAAATAAAAGAACCCTAAACTTTACAAAATAATGTTGAATTTTTGCTGGATGCAGTCTTCTTCTCAAATTGGGGATTTAACTGTTATTTGTAATTATTCATTTAATGGTAAGAAACTTAATCCCTCACCACGTGCAACCTGTTAGAGTTACGGCACATTATCTATTTGAATGTTAACTGAACTGAATGGTGCATCTCGGAGCAGAAAAGTGGCCAGATGATTACAGCTCTGCATGGAGGGAGTTCTGTAATTGTGTGGAAATAGCTGTTGATATAATGCGAAAGGAACAAACTTGTTCTTGATGTGAATCATAGAATCGCTACAGTGCAGAAAGAGACCATTCGGCCCATCGAGTCTGCACTGACCACAATTCCACCCAGGCCCTATTCCACAAACCCCACATATTTACACTGCTAATCTCCCTGACACTAGGGTCAATTTAGCATGGCCAACCAACCTAACGCACACATCTTTGGACAGTGGAAGGAAATCGGAGCACCCGCAGGAAACCCACGCAGGCACGGGAAGAACATGCAGACTCCACACAGACAGTGACCCAAGCAGGAATCGAACCCAGGTCCCTGGAGCTGTGAGGCAGCAGTGCTAACCATTGTGCCACCGTGCCGTCCATTGTTCTGACATTGTGAAATGCAAGTTTTTCTATTTTTAACTACTCCAGAGCACTTTTAAAACAAAATGTTCTTGGCAAAGCCAATGCTTATTGTCCACCCCTAATTGCTCTTGAGCCACATACATCTGGCTGTGTGGCTTGTTAGGCCATTGCTGTGGGACTGGAGTCTCGAGTAGGCCAGATCAGCTAAGGCTGGCAGATTTCCTCCTCTGAAGCGGGTGGACTTTTATGACGATCAGATAGTTTCATGATCATTAGTAAGAAGATTAGCATTTTATTCCAGATGTGCTAATTGACTCAATTTAAATTCCCACAATTGCTGTGGTGGGATTTGAACTCATATCCAGAGCGTTTACCCAAGTGTTTGGATTGCTAGTGCAGGAGCATTGTTACTATGCTATTGCCCCCATCAGTCTGTAGCCTAGTGAAGAATTTGGCAATTGACGACAAGGATTAGATTATAATATTGGTGTGAAAATAGTTTCATATCAAAAATTTACTAGTTAAATTTCTGCTACCATATTCTTTGAAGAACCAAAATATCCAGGACTTTAGCCAAGTCAGTGCCAGGTTATAGAGTCATAGAGGTTTACAGCATGGAAACAGGCCCTTCGGCCCAACTTGTCCATGCCGCCCTTTTTTTTAAAAAACCCTAAACTAATCCCAATTGCCCGCATTTGGCCCATATCCCTCTATACCCATCGTACCCATGTAACTATCTAAATGCTTTTTAAAAGATAAAATTGTACCCACCTCTACTACTACCTCTGGCAGCTTGTTCCAGACACTCACCACCCTCTGTGTGAAAAAATTGCCCCTCTGGACACTTTTGTATCTCTCCCCTCTAACCTTAAACCTGTGCCCTCTAGTTTTAGACTCCTCTACCTTTGGGAAAAGATATTGACTATCTACCTTCTCTATGCCCCTCATTATTTTATGGACCTCTATAAAGTCACCCTTCAGCCTCCTACGCTCCAGAGAAAAAAAGTCCCAGTCTGTTCAGCCTCTCCTTATAACTCAATCCATCAAGTCCCGGTAATATCCTAGTAAATCTTTTCTGCACTCTTTCTAGTTTAATAATATCCTTTCTATAATAGGGTGACCAGAATTGCACACAGTATTCCAAGTGTGGCCTTACCAATGTCTTGTACAACTTCAATAAGACGTCCCAACTCCTGTATTCAATGTCCTGACCGATGAAACCAAGCATGCCGAATGCCTTCTTCACCACTCTGACCACCTGTGACTCCACTTTCAAGGAGCTATGAACATGTACCCCTAGATCTCTTTGTTCTGTAACTCTCCCCAACGCCCTACCATTAACTGAGTAAGTCCTGCCCTGGTTCAATCTACCAAAATGCATTACCTCGCATTTGCCTAAATTAAACTCCATCTGCCATTCGTCAGCCCACTGGCCCAATTGATCAAGATCCCGCTGCAATTGGCGATAACCTTCCTCACTGTCCACCATGCCACCAATCTTGGTGTCATCTGCAAACTTACTAACCATGCCCCCTATATTCTCATCCAAATCATTGATATAAATGACAAATAACAGTGGGCCCAGCACTGATCCCTGAGGCACACTGCTGGTCACAGGCCTCCAGTTTGAAAAACAACTCTCTACAACCACCCTCTGGCTTCTGTCAAGAAGCCAATTTTGTATCCATTTAGATACCTCACCCTGGATCCCGTGAGATTTAACTTTACACAACAACCTACCATGCGGTACCTTGTCAAAGGCAAGTTAAGCTATAGTGAGTGTGATGCATTATTTGTACATTGATTTCAGTCAAATCCTAGACTGTATAAATCGTAGCCATGGTTTATATCATAAGCACAATTCACTAATGTCTTTTCGTGAAGAAAACCTGCCGTCCTTACCTGGTCTGGCCTACATGTGACTCCAGACCCACAGCAAGGGGTTGACTGTGGCCCTCTGAAATGGCCTAACAAGTCACTCAGTTCAAGAGCACTTAGGGATGGGAAACAAATGCTGACTTTGCCAGTGAAGCCCACATCCCCCGTCAAAGAATAAAGGAAAATAAAACATCCAAAGGTATGCTGAGAAATATGAATCACATTGAGTGATCTTGAGGCAGCTTCTAGAATAGTGTTTATTTACTTGCACAGTTCCCAGTGGCAGTGATTTTAGACTTGTCCAACCAGCAGGGAACTGACTGGATGAAATTGGGGAGGGTTTTTGGCTCCAGTGGTCAGTTCGACATCGAATCCAGTCAGAATTTCACCAAATCAGGTTAAAATTACCCCAGTGTTTTGTTACTTCAGTTTAAAGTATTAGTTCTTTTCAGTTGAAATAGTTTTCTCATCTTGTCCAGTTTACCAGATGTTACAATATGGCATTATCAAATGGCTAGAAATGTTATTTATTTTTAAATGTAAATAAATCTCGATCAATTTTGGTTATATCACACAAAGGTGCACAGTATATAAGAGTCGGCACGGTGGCACAATGGTTAGCACTGCTGCCTCACAGCACCAGGGACCTAGGTTCAATTCTGGCCTTGGGTGACTGTCTGTGTGGAGTCTGCACATTCTCCCCGTGTCTGCATGGGTTTCCTCCGGGTGCTCTGGTTTCCTCCCACAGTCCAAAGATGTGCGTGTTAGGTTGATTGGCCATGCTAAATTTCCCCTTAGTGTCAGAGGGAATAGCGGGGTAAATATGTGGAGGTTACAGGGATAGAGCCTGGGTGGGATTGTTGTTGGCACGGGTCCGATGGACCAAATGGCCTCCTGCACTGCAGGGATTCTGTGAAGATGTTAACAGAATAACTGGCAATAGTGTTCATGCAGTTCCTGTTATCTATATCAGAGTGTTGTCTAACCTGGGAGGAACATTTTAGATGGGTAGGGTGAACAACCCCTGGGATTGAATACTACACTCCCAAACTCTGGGGAGTCGTCCCAGCATCGGCAGATGTATTATAAAGCATGATGATATCAGACATTTCTGATATCTTCATATCGGCTTTCAATATGTGGTAGTCCAAAGATGTGCGGGTTAGGTTAATTGGCCAGGTTAAAAATTGCCCCTTAGAGTCCTGGGATGCGTAGGTTAGAGGGATTAGCGGGTAAATATGTGGGGGTAGGGCCTGGGTGGGATTGTGGTCGGTGCAGACTCGATGGGCCGAATGGCCTCCTTCTGCACTGTAGGGTTTCTATGTTTCTATGACATGCGGTGAGTTAAAAAATTGGAACCCTGCCCATGTGATGTTGATCTCAATTAAAAGTGTATTTAAGATCATAAATGACTCCGCTGACTACCATAAAACACTCTGAGGACAATAATACGCTTTCAGAGTCTGGATCGCATCATGTGTGGAACCTGTTTTCTCATGGGTAAGCTTGTTAGGGCAGGCTTCAAAACTGCAGCTGAGCCTAGAGTCTCGGCTTAGCAGGTAGTATTTCAGTAACTGCAGGGAGTGAATGACAGTCTGTCCATTCAAACATCTCTTCTCAGCTTTTTTTTATTCATTCGTGGGACATGGGGCGTCGCTGGCTGGCCAACATTCATTGCCCATCTCTAGTCACCCTTGGAGGGCGGTTGAGAGTCAACCACAATGCTGTGGCTCTGGAGTCACATGTAAGCCAGATCAGATACGGACAGAAGATTTCCTTGCCTAAAGGACATTAGTGAACCAGATGGGACTTTCCGACAATCGATAACTCCAGATATTTTTTATTGAATTCAAATTCCACCATCTGCAGTGGCGGGATTTGAACCCGGGTCCCCAGAACATTAGTTGAGTTTCTGGATTAATAATACCACCAGACCATCGCCTCCCTTCTGAGTGCTAGACTTTGGTCCTGTCCATCTTCCAGGGTTGTAAATTTTCTGAAACAGAGGGGCTTTGTGGTATCAATGGGTGACAACCTCCAGTGGAGAGGAGAGGAGGATGAGGAGGAGGGTGAGAGGAAGAAGGGCAGAGCAGGAGGTCCAGGATGCACTGGTGAATGGGACACAGCAGCGCTGGGCCCGGAGGGCCAAAGGGCACTCGGAGATCCTCAGCGGCTGTGCAGAAGGTCTAATGCAGCCGCCTAAAGTCTACAGACAGAGATTGAACTATCTGCGATTCTCAGTGACTCGATACAGGAAAAGACTCAGGCTAGCAAGAGTCAGTCACATCACAATGTGACATGTTCGCAGAGGAGATCTCCTCCAACTGCATAGGAAAGGCACCCGATGCCTATAACTTTGAAGTTACTGTCGCATTCTTGCGACAGGCAGCCTGTGGAGACCTCAGCGGCGTCACACAACGTATTGTATGCCACTGCAGAAAGGACCTCACTGCCGCTATGTTACAAAGGGGCCAGAATTAGATATCCTTCACCCACATGTCCAGAGTCAACTGGATAGAGCCCAAGGATTTGCAGTGATTGCTGGTTTCCCCAGGGCGCAGGGAGCCATTAATCACACTCACGTCACCAACCCATTATCAGCTCAGTGCCTGCCAGCCTATACTCGAGCATCTGCCAACTACCACTACAACGTGACCATTGCTTGAAATGTGCAATGACGTTATCAAGGGCAGCTGTGTCCGCATTTAATCATGCTGCCCTTGAAGAGCGGTCAAACTCGCCTCTTTCCTGCATTCACAAGCACGCCCTGCAGCACACTCGCCCAAGATGCACATTCTCAAACCTTACTCACCCTGGCCACCCTCATTCGGTCACTGAGCATGTCCTTCTGACCAGCTTAACACCGTTGATGTCCTCGGCCACCACCTCCGACACTGCACATGTCTGCCTTGGCTTCCTCCTCTTTCTAGGGGTTGACATCAGCTGAACATAGTGGGCAGAGAGGGAGGGCTCTGAGGCAGTGAATCTAAGGGCTGGTTTGGCCCCTCTCTGCCATCACTCATCTTGCTCCAATGACACTTCTATCTCTTTTAGTGAAACATGTAACAACTCTACAATTCTTCCATGTAAAGACGTAGGGAACCTGTTCCCGATTGAAAAGAATGCAATCTCTGAACAGTGCCAAGGTTTGGAGACGACAAAACTCGAAACAAAACAGAAGTCTGCAAACTGCTCAGTGACAAACTATCCAGAGAGTTTTCACATGATCCTGCATTTCTGGCTCCCCTGACACCATCCTGTGCCCAGGGAGTACTGGCTGTGACTTTGTTCCAGGCCATGGCCTACAGTTTCAGTAGCCGGACATCCCACCCTTCAACATTCGTTAGATGGGATGAAGGCCTCAAACTTGCCCTTCTGCTTAGTTAGCCCCAATCAATGTATTATCAGGCACATTCTGAAGGTGGGCCCAGAAGTCAAAACCCCCTTGTGCAGAACCCCACTCACAGCACCCCAGCATATTACTCCTCCCATCCATTGACTCTGTCTACACTTCCCGCTGCCTCGGAAAAGCAGCCAGCATAATCAAGGACCCCACGCACCCGGACATACTCTCTTCCACCACCTTCTGTCCAGGAAAAGCTACAAAACTCTGAGGTTACATACCAACCGACTCAAGAACAGCTTCTTCCCTGCTGTTGTCAGACTTTTGAATGGATTTACCTCACATTAAGTTGATCTTTCTCTACACCCTGGCTATGGCTGTAACACTACATGCTGCACCCTCTCCTTTCCTTCTCCTCTATGTACTCCACGATTGATATGCTTTGCCTGTATAGTGTGCAAGAAACAACATTTTTCACTGTATCCCAATACATGTGACAATGAATCAAATCAAATAGCCCTTAGAATGAGAAACATAATAGAAGTGAGCCCTGAAGAAACTAAAAGTGATCTCTAATCTTATGGATCCACAGAGAATACCAGAAATGGAATAATACATTACCATAAGTCCACAGCACCTGTGAGTCCCTCTCAGAGCCATTCTACATCCTCTATTTACCCTATAATTTAAAAATAAATCACAGAATTTTCACAGTGCAGGAGGACATTTGGCCCATCGTGTCTGCACCAGCTCTCCGAACACGCAGTTCACTTAGTGCCATTCTTTCTCCTCCTCCAAATAATCCTGCAAATTCTTCTTCCAAATTCCAAAATCAATGCTTCAGTTGAAGCTGCCTCCACCAGACTCTCAGGCCGTGCATTCCTGACCTTAGTCGCTTGCTACATTTTTCCTTGTATCGCTTTTGCTTCTTTTACCAACTACTTTAAATCTGTGCCCTCTCGTTCTTGATCCTTTCATGATTGGGAACTGTTTCTACCTATCTGCTCTGTCGTCACCCTGCATGATTTTGAATACCTCTATCAAATCTCTCCATTTTCTTTTCTGTGAGGGAAATGATCCTAACTCCTGCGATCTACCTTCATTATTAAGTTGCTCATCCCTGGAACGATTCTCATGAATCTTTCTGCACTCTTTCTCCAATGCCTTCACCTCCCTCTTAAAGTGTGACACCCAGAACTGGACATAATACCCCAGCTGAGGCTACATTAGTGACTTAGTCAAGTTCAACATAACCACCTTGCTCTTGTACTCTATGTCCCTGTTAATAAAGCCTGGGATACTGGGCGGAATTTTACCAGTACATCCGCCCGAGGCACATACGATCCCGCCCGATGCCAACAGAGAATGCCATTCTCCGAGCCTCGCCCGCCCCCGGAATCAGGGCGGGCATGCCGGTAAAATTTCGGGCACTGTATGCATTATTCACCCTGCCCTCAAGCTTGGTATGGCTCCTGTTCTGCCCAAGACCGCAAGAAACTACAAAAGGTCATGAATGTAGCCCAACCCATCACGCAAACCAGCCTCCCATCCATTGACTCTGTCTACACTTCCAGCTGCCTGGCAAACAGCCAGCATGATTAAGAACCCAACAAACGCCGGACATTCTCTCTTCCACCTTCTTCCGTCAGAAAAAAGATACAAAGGTCTGAGGTCACATACCAACTGACTTAAGAACAGCTTCTTCCATGCTGCCATCAGACTTTTGAATGGACCTACCTTGCATTAAGTTGATCTTTCTCTACACCTAGCTATGACTGTAACACTACATTCTGCACCCTCTTGTTTCTTCCTCTGTGAATGATATGTTTTGTCTATATAGCGCGCAAGAAACAGTATTTTCAATGTATATTAATACATGTGACAATAAATCAAATAAAAAGAAGCAGAGGTAGGCCATTCGGCCCCTCTACCCTACTCTGCCATTCAGTAAGATCATGGCTGATCTATATGTGTTTCGAATTCCACATTCCCATCTCCCCCCTGATTGCCATTGTCTATCTGTCTACCTCTTTAAAAATATTCAGTCACCCCGCCTCCTCCGCCTTCTGAGGCAGAGTGTCAAAGCCGTATAAACTTCTGACTGAAAACAATTCTTCTCATCTCTGTCCTAAAAGCTGACCCCTAATTTAAAAACATGATGTGGAGATGCCGGTGTTGGACTAGGGTGGACAAGATGAGAGCGCATGATACCAGGTTATAGGCCAACATGTTTATTTGAAATCACAAGCTTTCAGAGTGCTGCTCCTTAGTCAGGAAGACTTCACCCTATGAAGGAGCAGCGCTCTGAAAGTTTGTTGGTCTATAACCTGGTGTTGTGTGACATCTCATCTAATTTTAAAACAATGACCCCTAGTTCTGGACTCACCTAGAAGAGGAAACAGCCTTTCCTTGTCCACCTTGTCGAGACCATTCAGGATCTTTTATACTTCAATTAAGTCTGTCCAACCTTTCCTCATGAGGCAATCTGCATAGTCCAAGTATCTAGAACTGTTGGTTCAGTGGATGGCGTAGATCCTTGTCGTAGAATCTTACACAGAATCCTACAGTGCAGAAGGAGGCCATTTGGCCCATCAAGTCTGCACCGACCACAATCCCATCCAGGCCCAATCCCCACAACCCCATGCATTTACCCTAGCTAGTCCCCCGACACTTAAGGGGCAAGTTAGCATGGCCAATCCACCTAACCCGTGCATCTTTGGAATGTGGGAGGAAACCGGAGCACCCGGAGGAAACCCACGCAGGCACAGGGAGAATGTGCAAACTCCACACAGACAGTGACCCGAGGCAGGAATTGAACTCGGGTCCCTGATGCTGTGAGGCAGCAGTTCTAACCAATGTGCCACCGTTCCAATGTCTGGCTCTATTAGTGAGTAAGAAGTTTAACAACACCAGGTTAAAGTCCAACAGGTTTATTTGGTAGCAAAAGCCACACAAGCTTTCGAGGCTCTGAGCCCCTTCTTCAGGTGAGTGGGAATTCTGTTCACAAACAGAACTTATAAGACACAGACTCAATTTACATGAATAATGGTTGGAATGCGAATACTTACAACTAATCCAGTCTTTAAGAAACAAAACAATGGGAGTGGAGAGAGCATCAAGACAGGCTAAAAAGATGTGTATTGTCTCCAGACAAGACAGCCAGTGAAACTCTGCAGGTCCACGCAACTGTGGGAGTTACAAATAGTGTGACATAAATTCTGATTCTAGGATCGCATGATAAAGACTCAGGAGGAAAAAAGCAGAAATATTTATGTGAAATAGTGTGACATAAACCCAATATCCCGGTTGAGGCCGTCCTTGTGTGTGCGGAACCTGGCTATCAGTTTCTGCTCAGCGACTCTGCGCTGTCGTGTGTCGCGAAGGCCGCCTTGGAGAACGCTTACCCGAATATCAGAGGCCGAATGCCCGTGAGTACAGTATTATCTGATTCTGCAGGTCAATGCAAATCAATAACTGATTCTAGGGGTGCCAATCATTAATTGATTTTCTGCTCAGCTACCAACCTTGGGGACCAAAGGTTGTATTCAGCTTGAATATGAATGTTCCAATGACTGGTGTGATTTCTTTTCTATTTCTGGCACCAGTCATCCTTAGGTGTACAGTGGAGAATCTTAGGATTTTGAAATGGGCTGCACGATTAACAGTTTATTTGTAGAATTTTGGTCCAGGCGTGTTTCTTTAACAATGAACTGTGAGACCTGAAGTTGCAGGTGAAGCATCAGCAAGATTAGTTTACCGCTATACCCATTCCTATTGAGCAGTCCCTAGGAATGGGGGATAATTTGCTTTCACTACAGTTTGATGGGTTCTGTGATGGCTGATTAGTCCAATACGTAATCGGCTGTCTCTGCCACAGTGGGGTAGGTGGTGCTTTAATGGCTGGTGTGGAGGTTTGTGCACCCTCTCTGAAGCCTTGTCTTTGCCTCTGCACATTGAACACGTCGAGAGGCTTCATGGGCAGTGTCTTCCCGAATGAGCTTTTTCCATTTTGGTTGGTCCCAAGCCAGGGATTCGTATGAGTCAGCGGGGATGTTTAATCTCCGCAGGGATGTTTTGAGCACATCCCTAAAGTGTTTTCA